>NC_052944.1:45492552-45807975 GCF_013358895.1 Oreochromis aureus | reverse complement strand
GAATGTGGCCTAAGATGTTCACTAAGATAACTCTGAGCTAATTTATGAATAGTTTTGAAGGTAAGCAGTAATATTTTAAATTGAGTACTACACATGAAAGAAGAACAGCTTTCAGTGACAATAACCACCTGCAGCCACAAGATGGCAGTAATGTAAATAGATTAAATATTAAATGAAGGTGAGGAGCTTTATGATAGCGCTGTCTGAAATTAAAGGAGAGACATTGCTTTATTTTGGCACATTTTAATTTATCAGTATTGTTTTAAATATGACAGTGCAAGCTTGTCCTGATAGAACACCACTGTCAGAAACAAAGAAAAACTTGTGTAAAATAAGGCAGAACACTCTGTTATGCTGCTTTCACACATTTGAGATTACATCTTTGTAAGACAAAAATCTTAAAATCTTAATAAACCTTAAAAACACATGAACAACACTTAAATCAATGAAATTTAACAATGAACCAGCAGAACAGGAGCATACTGAACCTTAACCTTGGTGAAATGTAAGATTAAAGTTTTCTTGTAAATAAAAGAATATGGTAATAAACTGAACAAACAACCCCAAGATGTCTTTACTGTTGTGGATCTAAAATATTGACTTTAATATGGATCATCTCAGGTGTTCACCAATGACTCACGGTTTTCCCACATTTTATAAGTATGAACATTTTAACCAGTATGAATTCTCATGTGCTTCTGTAAGTGTATCCTCTGGGCAAATCTTTTCCCACATGTGCTACAGGAATATGGTTTCTCACCTGTGTGAATTCTCGCGTGTGTTTTGAACCCTGATGAGGTCACAAATCTTTTCCCACACGTGCTACAGGAATACGGTTTCTCACCTGTGTGAATTCTCTTGTGTATTTTGAATGCTGATGGGTCAGCAAATCTTTTCCCACACGTGCTACAGGAATACGGTTTCTCACCTGTGTGAATTCTCTTGTGTATTTTGAACGCTGATAGGTCAGCAAATCTTTTCCCACACGTGCTACAGGAATACCGTTTCTCACCTGTGTGAATTCTCGCGTGTGTTTTGAACCCTGATGAGGTCACAAATCTTTTCCCACACGTGCTACAGGAATACGGTTTCTCACCTGTGTGAATTCTCTTGTGTATTTTGAACGCTGATGGGTCAGCAAATCTATTCCCACATGTGCTACAAGAATACGGCTTCTCACCTGTGTGAACTCTTAGATGTCTAGTCATTTTGTATTTATTCTGCAAAGTTTTTCCACACACGTCACATTGTACAGACTTGTTCTTTGTGGCCTTTCTACTTTGACCCGCTGACACAGGAGTGTTGTCTACTCTCTGACTGCGACTTCTCTTTCTGTGTCTCTTTTTCAGCTCTGCATTTCTAGTAGATCCTGAGTGCACATGCCGATTTTCTTCATAATCTCGGCTCTCTGCTTCAGGAGAGCTGTGAGGAAGGAGCTGCTCACTGCTTGGTTCTGGTTCACTGTGGGAACTTTCCTCGTAAGCGGGTGTCACCATGAAGACATCAGCCTCCTGCTTCAGTCCAAGCTGCTCTCCCTCCTGACTGCTGCACCCTTCCTCCTGTTCCTCTTTAATCTGTGGAGGCTCTGGGTCCTTCTGGTCCAGACTGGAGTTCCTCTCCTGGTTACAGATCTGCTGGTCGGTAAAAATCTCCTCTTCCTCAAAAGCATGCTGCTGTTGGACATCTGAAGGCACAAAGGGGAAAAATGATAGCAAAACAAACATTTGAGAAAATATTTACTGTTTTTAGTTCTCACACTCTTATTAGCAAAGTTCAAAGTTCAACTTCATAGATAGATGTTCAATAGATGATCAACAGATATTGTTGTTTTTTGGTAAATGAATGTGGATGTCTGGATTGGCAACAGTTATAAGAAGGCATGCTGGGGCACAGCTCTTTCACACAGTGGTAAACGTTTTGACTGTGCTTGAAATGCCATGAAAACTCTCTTCTTGTCTGATAAATTTAGGTTTAGAAATTCTGAATTCCATATTTTCCAAAACAGAATACAATATTTATTCATACTTACCCAGACCTGTAAACTGTTCAAATCTAACCAAGAAAGATAGGCTTCAGATATCCTATGGCATTCTTTGTAGGAGCCGCTCTCTGTACCAGAACTGTGTTAAGGCAGCTAAAGCAGCTTTCCTATCAGATATTATTGAGACTAACAGCTACAACCCCTGAATGTTATTCAAAATTTGTAATTTACTGATAAATCCCTGTCCTGGATCGGCCTGAGCAATTTATTAATCATTTTATTGGAAAAGTTTTATTACTGAAGGCTTCACACCCTCACTCTCTTGTGTTGAATCCTGTTCCGGTTTTAGGATTCATGTCGACCTTTTCTCATTTTGAGGTGTTATCACTCCCTACTCTTAAGGGATTAACTGAACGATCGAGAAGCTCAAATTCTATGCATGATATCCTTCCATCCCGCATTATCAAGGAAGGTTTTGAGGAAATTGGGCCCTGCATCTTATTTTTTTATTTGACTTTTTAAATTTAATTGCTTACACAAATCATGGTCACAATACAAAATGAAAATGTTGCGATTATACATAAAAAATAAAGCGCAAAGTCAAAAAAAGAAAAAAGAAAAAAGGAAGAACCCCCCCCCCCTCCCTACCCTCCCTCCCGACCCGAGGCTCATGTAAAGAGAAACAAAACAAAACAAACAAAAAATGTATGTCACACATCTGGAAAATACGTTTTTATATAGTCAATAAATGGGTTCCAAGTGACAGAGAATTTTTGTTGTGATGAGAGAACTCTGTATCTACGTTTTTCCAGTGGTAAAAAGAAAAGCACCTCCTTTAACCATTGTATATATGAAGGAGCCTTATCAGACTTCCAGTGGAATAGAATGAGTCTACGGGCAAGCAATGAAGCAAATGCTATGGCATTTTCCTGAGATTTACTAATTTCGTATTGAGGTGGCATAACTCCAAAAATGCCAATGCGGAAATAAAGCACTAAATTTTGCACACTGATGTGAGATAATACTTTGAATATATTTACCCAGTAATTGTCCAGGTTAGGACAAGACCACATCACGTGACCCTCATTTGCTAGATTACACCTGTCCACACCTGGGACAGGCAGGATTGGCTTCTGGGAAAAAATTTTGAAAGCCTCTCTCTTGTATAATGAAGACGATGAAGAATTTTAAACTGAATTAAACCATGGCGAATGCAAAGGGAGGAGGTATGTACAGTGGGATGCAAAAGTTTGGGCAACCTTGTTAATAGTCATTATTGTATAAATCGTTGGTTGTTACAATAAAAATGTCAGTTAAATATGTATACATATATATATAGATATATATATATATATAGATATATATATATAGATATATATATATAGATATATATATATATATATATATATATATATATATATATATATATCTATATATATATATATATATATATATCTATCTATATATATATCTATCTATATATATCTATCTATATATATATCTATCTATATATATCTATCTATATATATATCTATATATCTATATCTCTATATATATCTATATCTCTATATCTCTATATATATCTATATCTCTATATATCTATATCTATATATCTATATCTATATATCTATATCTATATATATATATATATCTATATCTATATCTATATCTATATCTATCTATATATATCTATATCTATATCTATCTATATATATATCTATATATATATCTATATATATATCTATATATATATCTATATATATAGATATATATACACACACACACACACACACACATATACACATACATACATACATACATACATATGTATAGGAGACACACACAGTGATATTTGAGATGTGAAATGAAGTTTACTGGATTTACAGAAAGTGCGCAATAATTGTTTAAACAAAATCAGGCAGGTGCATAAATTTGGGCACTGTTGTCATTTTATTGATTCGAAAACCTTTAGAACTAATTATTGGAACTCAAAATGGCTTGGTAAGCTCAGTGACCCCTGACCTACATACACAGGTGAATCCAGTAATGAGAAAGAGTATTTAAGGGGGTCAATAGTAAGTTTCCCTCTTTTAGTTTGCTCTGAAGAGTAGCAACATGGGGGTCTCAAAACAACTCTCAAATGATCTGAAGACAAAGATTGTTCACCATCATGGTTTAGGGGAAGGATACAGAAAGCTGTCTCAGAGATTTAAGCTGTCTGTTTCCACAGTTAGGAACATACTGAGAAAATGGAAGACCACAGGCTCAGTTCAAGTTAAGGCTCGAAGTGGCAGACCAAGAAAAATCTCAGATAGACAGAAGTGACGAACGGTGAGAACAGTCAGAGTCAACCCACAGACCAGCACCAAAGACCTACAACATCATCTTGCAGCAGATGGAGTCACTGTGCATCGTTCAACCGTTCGGCGCACTTTACACAAGGAGATGCTGTATGCGAGAGTGATGCAGAGGAAGCCTTTTCTCCACCCACAGCACAAACAGAGCCGCTTGAGGTATGCTAAAGCACATTTGGACAAGCCAGCTTCATTCTGGAATAAGGTGCTGTGGACTGATGAAACTAAAATTGAGTTATTTGGGCATAACAAGGGGCGTTATGCATGGAGGAAAAAGAACACAGCATTCCAAGAAAAACACCTGCTACCTACAGTAAAATATGGTGGTGGTTCCATCATGCTGTGGGGCTGTGTGGCCAGTGCAGGGACTGGGAATCTTGTCAGACTTGAGGGACACATGGATTCCACTCAGTATCAGCAGATTCTGGAGACCAATGTCCAGGAATCAGTGACAAAGCTGAAGCTGCGCCGGAGCTGGATCTTTCAACAAGACAACGACCCGAAACACTGCTCAAAATCCACTAAGGCATTCATGCAGAGGAACAAGTACAACGTTCTGCAATGGCCATCTCAGTCCCCAGACCTGAATATTATTGAAAACCTGTGGTGTGAGTTAAAGAGAGCTGTCCATGCTCGGGAGCCATCAAACCTGAATGAACTAGAGATGTTTTGTAAAGAGGAATGGTCCAAAATACCTTCAACCACAATCCAGACTCTCATTGGAACCTACAGGAAGCGTTTAGAGGCTGTAATTTCTGCAAAAGGTGGATCTACTAAACATTGATTTCATTTCTTTTTTTGTGGTGCCCAAATTTATGCACCTGCCTGATTTTGTTTAAACAATTATTGCACACTTTCTGTAAATCCAATAAACTTCATTTCACTTCTCAAATATCACTGTGTGTGTCTCCTATATGATATATTTAACTGACATTTTTTATTGTAACAACCAACGATTTATACAGGGAAATAATGACTATTAACAAGGTTGCCCAAACTTTTGCATCCCAATGTAAACATGATTACACAGTTACACAATCATACCAAAACTCTGTCCTGATAGTTTCCACTTTCTCTTTCGTATCAGACATACTGAGACAATATTCGGGATAAATAACCATGAAAACAATTTATTTATTCAGTTTAGAGGTTTACACATCACATCATTATAATCATTGAGCCTGTTTCACTTGAATCGCCCACTTGATAGCGCAGTAGAGCAAATGAATCATCACAATGCTTCAAACCAGGAGTCGACCAGTTGGATGGAAAGCTTCAGTTCACCACCAGGCTTCATCTCACCATCACTAGTTTGAAGTCCACACTTTCGACCCACAGTGAAAGGGAGACTCTGGGTCGCTGCATCTTGCTGCTGTGTCGTCTTAAATTGGTCATGTGATTTTGATGCGCCGGCACGTCTGTCGACCCCAGAGGGTTAAAGGGCCGTCACTAATTTCTCGTGTTTGCCCTTGTGTAAAGTGTCCAGTTAGGATTGATGTAAATAGTAAAATTTGCTTTTGTTGATACTCCCTTATGTTGGGTAAATGTTTTACACAGTATTGTTTGCATTGTTGTATTACACATTTAATTCATTCTGTTCATGTAAAACTTAAGACTTGTATGTGCTTTCCCAACAGAAACCACACACTCACTTCACCACACAGCATGCAGCATTTTACTACACTCCAAATCCACTCACTCACAGTATGGATGTGTACCCGGATTCCTGTTCAATAAATAAGTGAACGAAAGATACATGAGTGGAAGTGGATTTTGTGGATAAGCCATCTGTTCTTATCAGACACCCTGTTGAGATTGTGGATGCATAGAGTCAGCACCTTATCACCCAGACATTCATAGTTCAGGAAGTCAAATTTGTCTCTCTTAAAGTGACATCCTCGATCACAATAACATTTTCAGATATTTTGGTTTAAAGGTTACAAAACTGAGTTCACAACTACGCATTTGATTTACAATGACAAAATATTTATGACCACAATTTGAGCCCATATCTGACATCCATCCATCAATTCTCTTCCACTTGTCCTTATTAGGGTCTGGGGTGGTGGGGGGGCTGGAGCCAATCCCAGCTACCATAGGGAGAGGCAGGCTTCACCCTGTACAGGTCAACAGTCTGTCGCAGGGCCAACACAGAAAGACAGACAACTATTCACACTCACATTCACACCTATGGGCAATTTAGAATGATCAACTAACCTAACCCAGCTGTCTGCATGTCTCTGGAGAGTGAACAAGGGGAGAACATGCAAACTCCACACAGAAAGGCCCGGACACATGGTGGACTCAAACCTTGTTGCTGTGAGCCAACAGTGGTAACCACTGTTCCACTGTGACGCCCGTGAGTCATATTCAATGTTATTAAGACATCACAGTTTTACATACCTATTCTGTGTAACTTTATCACAGGTTTCCAGATGGTCTCCATCAGTCTGAGCTGCTCTTCATCAGTCCAGACAATAATGCCTTCAGTCTCCTGCTTCAGTCCAAGCTGCTCTCCCTCCTGACTGCTGCAGGGTTCCTCCTGTTCCTCTTTAATCTGTGGAGGCTCTGGGTCCTCCTGGTCCACACTGGAGTTCCTCTCCTGGTTACAGACCTGCTGCTCATCCAGACCCTCCTCTTCCTTACAGTCATGTTGTTGTGGGAGGTCTTGAGGAAAAAAGAAACAGAAGAACAATAATCACTAATGTGTTGATACAAAAAAATGAATTTTATAAAGCATGAATCAAAACCTGAATAAATGGTGATCAGCCTGTCACATGACCCATTATGAGCCACAGACACACAACAGCTCAGGGAAATAGTTGCGCACACTCACAGCTACACGCTAACATGTTAGCATTGAGGCTCCTCACTGTGAGCAAAGACACAAAGTTCACCAAACTAAACTGCAGGGTGACACCATGAAAACATCAGTGTGTGAAATCCTTCTTTAAATGAAACTTCACTTCAACTTCAGAGAAGTCTGTTAACAACTTGTTACATGTGTTTTCTGCTGACATCTAACTAGATCTTTACTGCACAGTCTCAGTGTTTACAGAGGATCTAAAACACTGACGCCTGATGACCATGGACCTGCACCAGTCCAACATAGTCCATCACTGGACACTGACCCACAGCACTGATAAATACCCAGTTTAACATTTTTTAGTAAAGTCAGTCACACTGAAGAATCTGAGCTTGAACAGCACAGAGTTAAAAACATGTCCATACCTATGATGTGTGAGTTTATGTTGGGTTTCCGGCTGATATCCAGCAGTCTGTGCTGACGGTTGATCTCCTCCTCATACTGGACGATGGTTTTTTGAACCTCTGAGAAGATTTCTTCACAAACAGCAGTTAGTCTCTCCTTGATGAACTCTCTCAGATACTGAACTGAACTCATTGCTGCTTCAACTCAGGCTGAGCGGATCGAGCATCGATGAAGTGATACAGACGTTGGTGTCAGATCCACACTGACGTGAGGGGATGGATACTTTAGTTTGTGTCTCGCCTCTAAGTTCAGTCCGCTTCATCAACAGCAGCCATGTCTGCACACACACCGCTCCTCTACCACAGTAGTGCTGTCCTCCTCCGTTCTTCTTCAGGGCTTGATGGCGTTTGACAAATCAGCTTACAGGTGCATTAATCCCGCCTACTGGACTGGAGTGTGGACAGGAGAATAGCAGGAAAAACATGTATAATTATATTCTTTCATCAATCTTATAATTCAATAGTATAATTTGCCATTTACTTATAAATTTCTGAGTTTAATGAGGAGTCTCTCTTTCCATAACATGTTGTATGGCTGTATTAAAGAAAACCGCTAGCATCATTTCCTTATTTGTTTGAGCTTTCCTGATTTCTGATTCCAAACATAATAAAGTATCCATCGTCCCTCTTTCTTCATGAAACCCACTCTGATCCCCAGAGAAGAGACTGTTAGTATCTAAAAATCAGCTTCATCTGTTTTCATTCGCTCCATGGTCTTCCCCAACAATACGATGGGTTTTTAACTAGTTTACTGTTGTCTTTAAAATGCACACTGGAATCATTCAACACGTTTATGAGAACGCATCAATTTACTGGAAGATTTAATTACACACTAATCAATATTACAAACAAATAGTATATTTATTTAAATAACCTCAAAACATTTCTGACTGTGTGTTTAAATGAAATAAAGTCAAAGGTAAGTCAAGGTCTCCTCCTGACACTGATTTTCTTTCCACACTTCTGGGTTTTTAGCACGGCCGTCGTCTCTGCTCTGTTTAGCTGTTACAGATAAATGATCAGACTGTGCATCCTTACTTTAAGTTCAGTCTTTTCTGTGTCTGTCAGACCCCGACACAGAGCCCCGTCGCACCCCCACCAGCTTTTTAATAACTTGGCCTACCCTTTATAGTTTTGTTAATATTGGCATTAGTGAGAAGTGTTATTGTCATATTTGATATAGGCTACTCTGTGTTTATTAAGGCTGTTGTGTGTTTAACATGTTTTAATGCTTTGTATCTTGATCTATTTAATCTGAACAAGCATCTAAAAACAGTCAGTGATCACTGTCGGCCTCTCTCAGTTTTTATTACCACTGTTCATTTTAAAGCTCAGTTTTTAAACCCTTACGATGTCTCTACAGCCCAGCCCATGCAGCAGTATATTAATGACTAACCTCGTATTGTGGATGGATTATCTCAGTTGTTCTCCTGACTGAAGTTTGGTCTGTTTACAGCATCCTGCCATGTGATTACATTTGTCCCTAACCATCGGGAACCCTCACGTTAACTTTTATCAAATGGAAAAACGTTAGCATTCGTCCTTCAGCTTCACTGTGTTTACATTATGCTAACATAGCTGTGTCGCTAGCCACCACGTAGCACATCATTATATACCAGCTAGTCCAGCAAGCTAACCCTACAAACGTCACTGCTGTTTAGGTTTCTGTCTTCATTTATGTCTGAAGTGATAGCAGAGCTGTAGGTTTGAATTTTTCAGAAATACCTCAGTCAGAGTTTGCGTGCCTCAGTGACACTAAGAGCTGGAACAGCAGAAGCTTAGCCTTCAGGTGGGACACCCAAGGTGGTCAGATCTTAGGGTAGAGGCCTGACAAAGTGCAATCCAATTACATGACAAAAATTGTTATCCAGAGCACCCCACCATCTCCGGCCCAGATATTAGCACTCTTAATCTCCCTACAGGTGTATTTATCGGTGTTGTAGCTGAATCTGGTTCCACTCACCGAACAACGACTGTCTGGGGACGATTTTATGATCACTGTCTGTTTCCTCCACATTACAGGTTTACTTTCACTCTGCTTGTTGTTCTCCTTTTCCGCTTTGTTTTTTATCTTATTTTACCTCTACATCATCTTTCCCGCCATCTACTCCTGTTCTCATTTCACTTCCGTCACTTCGCTCTGCCGCCTGCTGTCCATTCACAGCCTAACCGGCCAACCGTCGCCATCCTCTCGTCGCCCCTCCCCCCTCCACTCGTGCTCTGCTGTGGTTTGTTGTCGTGCGGTCACGTGACTCAGCAGACGCCCTCGTTGGTTTGTTTTTGGTTTCCTAAACTTATAGAGACAGTGTAAACAGGTCCAACAAATCTGTGATGTGTTGAAAGACACTTCTTTAACCTTGTTATCGATACAGTATTTATCACAGGTCCTTCATGCATTCTCCTGCTGTATATCATTACATAAGGAAGAGCAGGCGTGTTTAGAAGCAGAGACAGTAACAGAACTCATTCTATTACTAATATGGTTCTTTGAATATTTCTCTTTCAACACATTACTGAGAAAAATATATAAAGCTGTCGTAAATTCTTCTAAACTGAAGGCTACATCATCAACAGTAGAGTTTGGTAACAGTATGAGGACACTTTTTGGTACAGCATCACAAACTACAGCAGATTTGGCTGTACATTTGACTTTTCTTTCTCTTCAGCTCTGCACTTCTAATAGATCCTGAGTCTACATCCTAACTTTCTTCATGATCTCGGCTCTCTGCTTCAGGAGAGCGGAGAGAAAGCTCACTGTTGGGTTTTGGTTCACTGTGGTCAATTTCCTCATAATTATGAGAAGGTATCAGCCTCCTGCTTCAGTCCAAGCTGCTCTCCCTCCTGACTGCTGCAGAGTTCCTCTTGACCAGTATAGCAGTGATCAGCTGGAAGTCCAGTCTTCTTCAGCTGCTCCAACAAAGCTGCTATCTTGGTGTTTTTCTCCAGAACAGGCCTCAGTGTGAAAGTCTTCCTGTCCTCTTCATCCCAGAAACCTTTAATACAGTAGCTGTGTCCACAGTTTGTCATCACCGGAGTTGTTGCCATACTTTCTGCTGCACGAGCAGTTCAGGCTCGTCTGGGATTTGAACCCGAGACTTCTCGCACTGAAAGCAAGAATTATACCCCACACTTGATGACCAGTGCTCTCAGATGCTCGGTTATTTTGGTAATATGCTGACTGGCTGTCTTTAATTTGTTGGAAATGGTAACATTTGAATATTAAATCCGAAAGCTAATCTTTCACATACACAGTAATAATAAAATCACCGTCCTCCACTGCTTTATGTTGGCAGGTCCTGTGTGGAGAGAGTCTAACTGGATGTTGTTACTGGGAGGTGGAGTGGAGACGGAGAGGAGTTGTAGTCACATACAAGAATGAAGAACATCAGTGTAGATTTGGAATGAATGATAAAGTAAAGGTGAAACACACTGTAGTGTAAAAATGAATAATTACACATGTGTGATGTGTATATAAAACTTTCAAGTTAGAATATTCTAAAATATTCTAACTTGAAAGTTCCTCTTTGTAAATCAGGTTAAGATTAGTGGTACAGGTTGTATCACAGAGTCTCTCGGCCTTATTTTAATAGTTGAAAGCTGCAGGTTTGCAGATATTTATTTTTTCCACAATAAACTAAACAACAGATTTTCACACTGAGACGTCAGCACACAAAGAGGAAGATGTGTGGCGTTTGATTGGACCATGGTGAAGTGTTGTGTAATTCAGGCGCCTGATGTCATTAAACTGCACCAAAAAAAAGCTCCATGTGTAAAAGAGAGATATTATTTAATTTCCAATATATTGGAACATGTCTTATTGACTGGTGTACCAAATTTAAAAAGGTTGCCCTATGATCAGTAAATATTGATAGTTTTAGTCACATGGCTTTATTGCCATTCCAACCATGTGAAGTGGTAAAGTCCACAGTACACACTCTTTCCAGAAGGCAGCAGGGTGAAGAGTGTGTGTGAGGGGTGTGTGGGATGATTGTTAAGCTTTTTCTCTGTATGTATTACTGTTGGGTCTATCTTATGATATAAAGCATCTTTAGGCGACTGTTGTTGTCATTTGGCGCTGTATAAATAAAACTGAATTGAACTGAAATGAATTGAATTCAACTGAATTTAAAGGATACGGTGCAGATCTATCTCTCTATCTTAAAAATGCATTTTATTTTTCGTATGGTTTTGTTTTCATGGTAAATGGACTGATTCTTATATAGCACTTCTCTACTCTCCTGGAGTACTCAAAGTGCTCTATACAACATGCCACATTCACCCAATCATACTCATTCTCACAAGCACTTTCTCTGAATATCAAGCTAAGAAAGAAATAAGAAGTGCTTCATTTCCAAATATGCCGGTTTGTCCACTTGCAGGCCAAAGTGGTATGTTTGTTTATATTTTATGCAATGTATATTTAAATATGTTTTAATTTTGAAATAAAATTTTATTGTACATTTGTGTTCACCAGTTCTACGGTGTACCTGAGTACGTTAAGAGGAGCAAGAACTCTCGTGTCTTGTCTATGTGTACAAGCCAGCATACAGTCTATTTGGGGATTATTGATGCAATTCACATCTCATCCTAAAGTTAGTTTTACATTCATAAAGGTATCTAAAATAAAGCACCAATTTTCACTTTGAATTCCTGAAAAATAATTTTGTTCATTTGACTGTTGTACAAACGGTTTTAACCACATATGTTCCCCAATACAAAAATATCATCCATAAATGTAATAAGTAAAATAATCCATCTTCCATATCTGTGAGCAACATTTTAAGTATCTTTACCTGAAAAGAACTTCTCAGTGTGGCAACACCTCCTGATTTATTTCCCCTAAGAATCCAAAGGTTCTCTCCCTTCTGAGTTTTCCAGAAATTAAAACTTGAAGCCACAGCATGTGTTTCTTGTGGAAAATAAAAATGTGCCTGTGGACACAAAGGACCAGACTTTTATTATACGTGTGTGCACTTCTGCAGTTTGCAGAGCTCAGCTCTCCACTCTCTCCCAGCTCCTCCAGCTGCACCAGCACCGATCAGATCTCTCCTCTCCGGCGGTGGAAGAATGAAGAAAGAAAATAGAGAAGAATGATTAGATGATGCTCGCTGGCTGCAAAGACCAGCCTCCCCTGACACACAACCTGAACCTGCTGCTCCACTCCTCCCCTGCAGCCCCACCCCAACCACACCCCACCACACTGCCTTATAGTCTTTGCAAAATAATAAACCGTCTTTCTCTTTAGCTGACCATGAATCATCTCACATCCAAAGAATAAAGTGATGGAGACAAAATGAACAATATGACAATAAATTCACTTAAAGATTGAAGGTTGGTGACTGAATGAAAATTATTTTCATCAACATAGGAACTGAGAGTAAACCAGTAAATTGTTGCTTTACCTGAAATATTAATGATATTACTTCCATTTCTTTAAAGGCTGCTGAGGCTGCTGATATAACTTGCATAAATAGGAAAAAAAGAAAAGTTGACAAAAAGACCGAAGACGCTGAATCATCAACAGCAGAGTTTGGTAACAGTATGAGGAAACTTTTTAGTACAGCATCAAAAACTACAGCAGATTCTTTTGGTTTTATGGATGTTTTGAATTTGTCCAGAAATTCTTTGTATGATAACAAAAACATTATAATGGATGTCCTTATTGCTCCATATTAAGTATGTATGTGGGGAATAAAACAGTTCAAATTAGGTGCTTGAATATGATTCATTTACATATTTGTTGTTGTTTTAATCCGTAGCTCAGATTTTCTAAATGAAGCCAAATATTTTTCTCCTCTCTGTGTCAGTGGGATAACTGTACATGTCCTCTTATCTCTGAGTGAGTGCAGCACAGCACACAGCAGCAGAGACTGTATACAAGGATAACAACTGTGTGGCATGATGTTCATTGTTCCCACTTTATTAGAGATTTACATGATGAATTCACTGTGGGAACTAATTACAAGGTCAAAGATAAACAGACACAAAACACGTTTTTATATATTAACAAACAGAAATGTGTTAAACATATAAATATGCATTAAAGCCACTAAAGTGTCTTATAATCCCTGTTAACACATGCCTGCTGACACATGATACACAGTAATATGTGTTTGAATACAACCTGAAACCTGTTAATGTTCTGATTTAACAGCAGATTTCTCCACATGCAGGACAGAGAAATTCCTGCATCTGTCACACAAAAAGTGGAAAAATATATTTGTTTGACATTTTAATCATAATAACAAAGAAATAAACTGTTGGTAGATCCACTTTTTAGGAAGATGAGTTGATGAAGAAGAGAGTGTTCAGTGGAAAAAGGCCAGTGAGTTCATGTAAATGCTGCTTCTGCTGTAAGAAACAGACCTAAAAATGCATAAATGCTCCATGATTTTCATTTCTATCCATCATCTTGAACACTGGCTATAAATGTGTTCAAGTCATTATTGTGTGATTTGGTTTCTTCACGTGTCTCCTTCAGTGCAAATAAAGGACTGTTAGAGTGTGTGCTGTGTGTTTTTCTGAAGCATGACAATCCTTTCCAACAAGTATTTCCAGCTGTTTGTCTCCACTCTGCACTTTAGTCTTTCTTCCTGTCATGTCTGTGTTTGTCCACCAGGTGTCTCCCTCAGCTCATTTTCTTCAAATCAGAAGCATCAGATTTGTGGAGACGCTCTGCCTGCCAGACACAGCTCAGGGCAAAGAAACATGTCTATCCTCCACAATATACAGGCCTGTGTTATTTAGTGTCTGTATTTAAATGTATAAATGATCGAGTGTGATCAAACTTTACATCTGAAAAATTACATTAAATGTCATCACTGTAGATACAATAATAACAATATAAAAACCTCAAAGATTCAATTTCTTTTGTAAAGGTTCAAACCTCAAAGACATTAAGTTTACAGTCATATATGATCAAGAAAATCAACAATCTTCACATTTCAGAAACTGGAACCAGCTTTAAATGTGACTAAAATAATGATAAAACAATCAATTCTCTAATCATTGACTAACTGATGAATCACTGCAGCTCCAATATATTGTTGCATTTGACAACCCACTACAGCAACTACAGAATAAAACCACTAACCAGACTGATGACAGATTTCAAACATGCTGAATATGAAGAGTAGTATCATTTAAACTCACATGATTATCAGCCATAAGAACAAATTCAGATTTATATTGATGTAAGGTATATAAATGTAAGTACAGTTTGAATCAGTGCAATATTATTTTCACACATCAATGGACCACTGAACTTCTCAGCTTCTAAAATGTAAAGCCTCATTTAGAAACTACACAAGTACATATAATGGTCAGGGATCAACATGAACCTGTCTTCTCTATTTGACTTTAATCAACTCTGCAGTGTCTCCATAAATTACAGGATAAAGTCCAGCATAGAGCGGCTGAGTGAATGTGGTCTGGACTCTGTGGAGGAGATTTTGTCACTACTCAGTGATGAAAATACTTATGAGCCCCTGAAACGAGACCCAGGAAGTGGTTACAGGAAGAGAGTGATAGACGGTCTGAAGCAGTTAGAACAAGACAAGGCTATTGACCGGACCTCATACCACAGGCTATACCCAGGGGAATCTACACCAAGTCTGTATGGTTTACCGAAAATACATAAACAGGGTGCACCTTTAAGACCAATTGTCTGCATGATCAACTTGGTCACCTATAACATCTCCAAGTTTCTGGCTTCGATCCTCAACCCACTGGTGGACAGCTCTATGCAGACCTGACAGCTGCCACACTATAGTGCCAAAAACACACACATGAACCTGAGTGAGGTCTCATTCTTAATCAGCTCACCTGGGAACCTCACTTTCGACAAGGTGCAGACATGTGCTTATGGGAAATTTGACCATTCTGACCATTTGTGAGGTCAGAAACGGATATTGAACCAGACCGCCTGAATCACAATCTCTGCTCTAATTAATTCCTGAGGTGTCTGTCAGGTGTTCATTCCACACCAAACTGTCTGATCCATGAACAGGGAGGGGTCGTTCCCATCACCGCGAGCATGAAAGTGAAATCCATGAAGCTCTCTGCACTCTGTTCATGAGGTAATATTACGGCCACAGTTTTGGAGCTTTGTTGGTAACCTCTTTCATTCCCAATCACTTCCACTTCATTATAACTGTGTCAGTTGGTGATATCCTCCTAAGACCCAGCAATTCATTTCTGTCCTCCTTTGGGGACCCGAGGCTGATACTACTACATCATGCACCATATATATGAGTCCTGCTGTACTGTCAGGGGGCATCCTGGCTTTTGTGTGGGCTGGGCAAACAGAACACACCAGCTTCCATATTTTATGGCCATGAGAGATTAAGTGATACTTCTGGTTTTTTGTAGATTCGATTGCTTAAACTCAAATGGTTTCTTCTTTAATTTGAGCGTCTTAACTTAGATCTAGATTTCAGAAATGCGTAGTAATTATAGGCTTTGCAAAACAAAACTTTTATTCTGTGTTCTTTTAAGTCGACAGAACTTAGTACCTCATGACCGATTCGAACAGTGTCTATACTTCAGGAAGTAGAGGGCAGAATGAGGCAGGAAGGATTTTACTCAGAGCTGTCGAAAAGGAATCAGTCAAACGATGAAGTGGAGGAAGGCCAGACATCAGAAGGTGAAAGCTAAAAGGAGGTGATGCACCTACCATCCAAAATAAGAACTGTTAAATGTAGGGCTCTGAGGTTTGTAGGCACAACAGTATCAAACAAGCCAACGTAACCACCAAACACGTGATTCTCTGACTACATCAAACAGAAAATAGGCAACACTTTGAAATAAATTCTTCAATATTAGGAAGTCCATTAAGGTAACACATGAGAACAAATGTCCTCAACAAGGCTGCCAAGGAAAGATGGTTCCCTTCACAGGCGATCTCCTGTCTGCAAGTTGAGAAACCAAACCTCAGAACTTCAGAGCTTATTCAATACATCTTGTCCATAATAGACTGTGGGTGTCATCATTTTGCCCGTTGTCAGGCTCCTCAATATATTTATCAGTATATATATAAATATATCAGTATATTTCTGAGTGCTAACTATAATGTACAAAGCAGCCTGCTAACTAAACTCACTAGCTTTAGCGGATAACTGAGCGGTCCAGCCCGTCGATCAAATATGGTTATTTCAGAGAATAGTTATCAAATGGACATGGTTTCATGCATCTATAATTCTACGTCATTTAAATCTGCAGTATTTCTAATGGCTGGCAGGGCATCCTCGGGTTGCATGAATACTGCATAGAGGTCTATGGGACGTGATTGTGTAAGTCTCTTGGTCTGTGAGCTCAGTAAAGATTTTTAAAGACAGTTTTCATGAAATAAAATGTGGAGTCTATGAAGATGTTCAATATGTTCAACTTGAAGAATATGATCTAACCATGTACACAAGCTTGTATAACAAGTTTTAATTCTTCAATTTCAAAATGAAACAACTGTGTAAGTAAGTAAGAGAATAGTCACAAATATGGAGGCTGATATTTGCACAGATGCAACGACAGCTGTAAACTTACAGTTTCCTTTGCACTCGCTGCATTTTCTGTTTCATTATTATACATGTAACAATTTACACATAAAGTTCTTTGATCTTTTTCCTCAGGACATTTAATGCAGCATAGAACAACCACCGTATCACACAGCTGCTGTGAAAGGTTAAAAACAAGGAGGCAAAAAGACGAAGGAGAGTTAAGATTTCTTTAATTATTTAGTACAAGAAAACAAACACAACAGATGCACACAAAGAGCGTGATCTACTACAAATTTCCGACACAATACAGTTTCAAGTAAGATCATAGCCACATATACTGCAGCTGCTCTGCCTGCTCAGTAACATCTGGAGCAACATGAGGAATTCTCTGTGAAATGTCCTGTCAGGGCTGTGAGAGTGGCTGAAGAGAGATCGTTGGCCAAGTGGGCATGACAGAAGGTAAATCACACCACCTACCACTGCTTCTTACTCTGACCTGTACCGCTCTTGTCCACTATGTACAACATGGAACTTTAATACTGAAAACCAGCTACAATGAGTCACATTACGGTATTTGCGAAAATTCAAATAAAGCTTTATCCTCGATCGGGAAGCAAAGTTTGACTTTCTGGTACCTTTTAGTACCAGAAACTGTTTTTAATGGAGTGGAATTAAAAGGAATAAAACACACACACGTGTTTAAACACCAATAAAAAGTATGAGCAGACAGAGGTGGCAACATAGTTACTGTCCTGAATTTAAGAAACAGGTTTAACTTAATTTCTGTTCAAATGTTTCACCTCATTTTAGTTTTACTTGTTTACAATTTTCAACTTATTTGCCATCTTCCATATTTATATTGGAATTAAGTGTGTAATAAAGAAATTTCCTCAGCATTAATAAAGTATTTTTATTTTGTCATTACACTGTGCTGATTACATGACACAAAAACATTATGATGGGATTTTCAGTGTATTCATTGTTTGTAGTCCATTTTGGCAAGAATTGATTGGCATTTGTCAGCGATTGAGTATGTAATGAGTAGGAGGATATTTTACTGCTATTATTTGCTGCTATTTTTATAATCATCATTACCATTTCATTAATAACAGTTTTGATATTGCATTCAGATGTTCAAACATACTGGTATCATATCAGCCTTTATTACAGGTCCAGTAAGAACCACTTTAAACTGTGGGGTTGAATCTATAATCCTAAATGCTTTTGAATGTTTTTATACTCTTGTGAAAGACTGAGTTGCAGGCTGACAGGAAACGCCATGCTTTGCAAAAGTGAAACCGAAAGCAGAGTCTGAGTGCAAGTATTTTGAGCAGGTTATGAACAATCAGGTTATTCTTTAGTATCTTTTATGTATCTATATCTTTTGATTAAGCTTTTGTAGAGGTTCTTGATTAAAACATTTATTCAGTAGATTACATATACATAGTTTCAGTTCGGTTATTACATATATGAGAGTGGCTTATGTCTCTCTGTCTGTTGAGAGGTCAGGAGCTAGTCGGCGAGGTGAAATAGGGTGCAACTGTGGTTAGCACCCTATTTGGTTAGCACAGACACACACATACAGCAGTGAGTTCATTTTTGTAGGTGAAAGTTTAAGCATGTTTTGCTAGGGTTGCAGTTTTTATGTTGGTGTACGTGACAGTTTGATGCAAGTACAGGATGTCTAACAGCTATGTTAGGGCTGTGGTTGTGGGGACTGCACCTGGAAGAAGAGGGAAGCGAATGTTCTTTTAATTGTGTCACAAGTTGTCAAATAGAACATTTGTGGTTTTGAGTTGACGTATCCATGTAATTTACGCAAGAGGGGGCGTTCTAATACCCCGATGTATAAAACTGTGTTCTGAAGTTTTGGAGATGAGATCTGATGCTGTTTGCATACAGTGTCCTTCTCCCACGCTGCGTGTGTTCATTAAAAAATCTTCGTTTGACTCCACCTGACAGGGTCAGTGTGTTATTCCGATCTCCTCCACCTCTCTCTCCTCAAAATGAACCTTAACAAGTACTGACGTGTATGCTGTGTGTAAATATGACTTATCACCACTAACCTGCAGAGAGTGACAAAATGTACCTGGACATAATAGCCACAGTTATCTAATAACCAAAATATAAGGGACACTTACGTTACAGTATGTAGTAGCACTCTATGATAAAAAAAATCCATATTGTGTAATTTTGTTGAATGTTCAGCTGTTACTGGTGTAAAACATGAACAAGCAGAATAGGAAGCGATGTTCTTCGAAATCTAAGCGAAAGCTGGCAGGTGCAACAGACAGAAAGGTCTCTTTCAGTGAAGTCAACGCGACGTGACTTGGAAACCACGGGAAAGGAAACCATTTACTTCAGTTACGCTGCTGTAACACAGAAGCATCCTGCCAACCGTGCACACACTGCTGCTGTATCCTTTCTGGATGTAATATCCAGCACATGTTAATTAGCGCGACTGTTGAGATCCCAGACAGGACTGTGACACTCCTGAAGCAGTACTTTCAAGAGTTTCATTGTTAATGATGGCTTATTTATGAATGAATAGAAAGTCAGTTTTAGAGTAAAATAAAATAAACCACTGGTTTCCTGAGTGAAGGGAAATAAATACCTTATGTCCCTTTGATTTGAAGACGTTGTTCAGTATTAGTCGTTGCTTTGACTCTCTTTAAACAGACTGACTGTAAAAGATGAATAATATCCTTTCATCAGAGGAGGTAGCCGCTCAAACACAGTATGCCTGAATCTCCCTTACGAGCCACTGCTGAGGTGACCAGATGTACACTGTATAGGGCGGCCGACTCTGGACGGAGAACAAGACGATCGAATGTTTGACACTGGGCAATAAATTCAATACTTTCAACAATGAACGAACACCTATGATTTCATGTATATGCATGCAGTCACGTCTGCCGCTGTCTGTCACCTGTGCTACCTCGCATGCAGGGATGACCCTCACTAAGGCTGGGTCAACACTGTCAGTGAACCCACTCTGTGACGCTTCTTATGCAATCAAAGAAACGTGGTTTTCAGTCTGTGTTAGATTGTACGGACAGCAGTTGGTGAAGAACACAACTGAAGCAGTCGTCTAGCGTTAGCACTTTACCTGCTAACAAACTGCTAAAATGGTCTGTGACTCTACTTTCCTTCCACAGGTACGTCCTCAGAAAGGAGGCAAAGGTAAGCATGCTGGCCCTGCACTTGCCCAATGTAACTTTGGGCCTCAGTATGGAAGAGCAGGTCAATGACAAAATGAAACTGGGACTGCCGTGAGTCACTGGAAACAACAGCGAGCTATGAGCCTTCTGCCCGACAGGTTCCTAAGACGTGGTTAATGTTGCTGAAAGTGTGGATCTGAAACAATGTAGCAATCTTAGTCTAAAGCTAAAAGATGTGTTTTCATAAATGTAAACAAACTGAAACTCATAATCCAGAAATAGCTTTTAGAGTCCAGACTCACCACTCAACAGCACAAACAAGCCTGTGGTGTTTCAGGAGACACGCCCACAGGCACTTATTTTGAAGCACTACCTTAATTTCACTGGGGGAAAAAATCATTACACAAACCTGATGTAAATCAAAACATTTAAAATCCTGCCTAAAAGTGATTTTTTTTAAAATTCACCTGGAAGATGTACCTGTACCACCACAGCTGCTATCTGCAGACTTCTCCTGTAGATGAGATTTACTGTCTCTGAGCCGTGTTTAAAGCCAAGCTTATGTAAAAAGCAGTCTGTATGTTAAAATACAAAAAAAAGAGTTGAGCAAAGGAAGCGATCATTTGTCTGATGAAATCAATAACAGCTGTTAATGCAAGAACAATGTCTTGGTTTTCTGCAGTGCTCTGTGCAGCGAGACTGTCTTGATGCTTTTATTTTCACAAACTCCCGCCTGTGTCATTACAGACACCGCTCCTCTGTAACCTTGGGACAGCTTGTACCTTTTATTTAATTTAAGCATTAACACAGGCTCAATAAGAAAATGCAGTTCAATAATAAACTCAGAGTAATTGCCAAAGATGAAGACATACCAAACCAGAGAGTGTGTTCAGGAAAAGAAAGAAAACTGGAAGTGCTGCAGAGAAGCTTTTTTCTTTCTCACATGTAAACTAAATTTGGCTCAGGCGTCTCTGGTCCGTTTCCCCTCGCAAATCAAAGGTAACATGTAACTCACCTTAAACTATCTCAGTCTTTCTTTTTCTCGCACTCCTTTTAAAGTCTGGTTGCTCTTCATTATCGGCTTCCATCCCAGTCTCTTTCTCTTTCCATCTCAGCTTCTCCCATCATCATTTTCTCTCCTGTCCTAGATGAATCATGTCTTACAAAAGCACCACCAGCTGCTAGCAGTCCC
The DNA here is from genome assembly GCF_013358895.1 of Oreochromis aureus. NCBI lineage: Eukaryota > Metazoa > Chordata > Actinopteri > Cichliformes > Cichlidae > Oreochromis > Oreochromis aureus. Next base: position 45,786,526 of record NC_052944.1, on the reverse strand, counting down.
TGTCCCTGCTGTCCCAGCTGGGGTTGGACAGCCCGTGGGAACTGTTTACTATCCAGCAAATCTTTGTATTGGATCTCGGGCCTAATCATCCTCAATCAGGCCGTCCTGGTAGCATTGTCAAGACCCGGCTGGAGCTCGTATCCAAGAATCTTTACTACTCCGCTCTGAAAGGGTCGGATATTTTTGTCACGTATCCGGTACGCTTCTACGGGCTTTCCACCATCCTTCAGACAAACCCGGCCCAGGATTTCCGCCGCATTCTGAGAAGAGCTTCTTGCTCCATCTGGGCACGACCAAACTTGTCGATATCCTCCCAGAGCGTGCGGTTGAAGGTTTTGTATAGGTACCAATCTAAGGCGTTCCACTGGCGTAGCTTCTCCCGCTGACGATCCGTTAGCGACAGATTGGGCAACATCTTGCCTTGTGAGCGTCCAGCTCTAGCACCGACGCCAGCCGCCACGGCAGCTTTGCCGACCCAGCTTCCGCTCATTACGCTGTTGCTGCCGGACTTTGCTGCGGCGTTAAGGCTAAATGAGACTACAGCATCCAGTGGCCAATAGAGGGCATGTCTCAGCAGGATCATAGACTCATCAAAGTACTCGGACACAAGAATCAGTCTGAATGTCTGGCGGATCATGGCCTCACCATGCTGAGCTAATTCCACTGAGAAATTAGCATTATTGTCCATGCCAAAATCAAACCAAAGCAGGTTGCGGGCATAGTGGTTGTTGCAAAGGCGAGGGTCATAGTATTTATTTGGGTCGTCGACAAAGTCTCCCAGCCCCTTTGCCTTCTGAAAGGCAGGAGCTACTTCTTTGTAATAAGCAAAAGAGGACTCGGCCAGCGCGACAGGATCCCTGATGATAGAAAAGTAGAATGTGTCTGCAGGCATCACTTTCTCCACCTGAAAGACAAAAATTGAAACATTTACAAATAACGATACTACTGCAGTAGTATCACGTGTTGTCTCTGACATCCGTCACGGTTCAACTATCTATTGTTTTAATTATGAAACCAACAGAAGGTCCTCTGATGTCATTCTACCACTGAGCATGCTCAATCTGCACAGAGGGTTCGGCTTGCTGACACGGGTATTTACAGGTATTTACACTAGCAGTCTGGTGATTAGCCGGAATGACAAATAGTGCTAATGTCACGGTTCTGGGTCAGTTTTGACCCAGTATTTTGAGTTTTGATTGTTAGTTTATTTTTGAATGATTGTTGTGGTTTTGGGTGCTATGAGTATTATTAATATGATGATGATTATTATTATTAGAGTTCTATGTTTCTGTTTATTTGTGTTTAGGATTTGTGTTCTCATGTTTTGTGTGGGTTTAGTTCCATGTGTCATTTTCTGTCTGTCTCTTATTGTCGAGTCTGCGTCTTTGTGTAGTGTTCTTGTTTCCTGTTTTATTGTGAAGGTCTGCGTCTCATGTGAGTGTGTTCAGTTTTACCTCTGTCTCGTCTTGTTGATTACTCCCAGCTGTGTTCCCCACCTGTGTGTAATCTCCCTGTGTTTCTCTGTGTGTATTTAAGTCGCGTCTTCTGTCTTTGTAGTTGCTGGTCTGTCTGTGTATCCACCCTGCTTCATCTGTGTGTTCTCCCTGCTGTTGTCTTCATGTACCATCGTCTCCCTTCCTTCAGGTTCGTGTTCAGGCTCAGTAGTTTAGTTATCCCAGTATAGTTTAGTTCTCCATTTACCGTTTGTCCATCTATACTTTTGTGTTTAATAAACCACCCTCACACCTTCACTACTGCCTGCGATTGGATCCTCCTTTATTATTTCCACACGGCTCATCTCACTCGCCGTGACAGCTAATGCACGGCCTGGCAGAGTTAGGCTAACCAACCCCACTGGGACCTTCTAGTGCTGGTTGAAGGGTTCAGTTCCCTAAGAATCTGAAGGTTTGGATGGGCTGGCAGTCCTCCTACAGCACAGGTGTCGAACTCCAGGCCTTGGGGGCCGGTGTCCTGCAGGTTTTAGATGTGTCCCTGGTCCAACGCAGCTGATTTAAATGGCTAAATTACCTCCTCAGCATGTCCTGAAGTTCTCCAGAGGCCTGGTAATGAACTAATCATTTGATTCAGGTGTGTTGAAACAGGGTGAGATCTAAAACCTGCAGGACACCGGCCCTTGAGGCCTGGAGTTCAACACCCCCGTCCTACAGTCATACAGGCGGTTAGGTAAAGTCAGACTAAGCATGGAGATAAGTGTCTGTAGTGTTTTTTGTCCAATTTGAGCAAATTTCTAAATGAACATCACTTTAACCCACAAAATGACCTCTGTGTATTATTTTTGTGTATTTTGTTCATTAGTTGATACCGATTATCTTCTGCCAATGTTTATTATATGGCTGAGGCTACTGCCGTGTCACATCTGTATATGAGTTTGTACACTTTCATTTTCTATATATAAACTATAAAATGAGTCTCTTTAAAATGTCCAGCCATGCTGGAAATTTGAACAGTGGAGGATTATACAGATTGCTGTATGATTATCAAACCATTTTCAGTCATTACTGTCAGCCTTCTATTTTACCCACCATTCTCCGCCCGTGAACGACTTACCTCTGGCTTATTAAACCTCATGTGATTGCCCATGATGTGAAACTCCGTGGCTCGGGGACCTCGATAACCTTTGACTCTGTGAGCATTGAAAGGTAGTGGGTACCTCAGCTGGTAGCCCAGTGGGAGGGCAAAGCGAAGGTTGCGTTCCTCTCCAAAGCGGTACAGCATGTTGAGCACTGTGCTGCTTGCTGTCTTGTGTGTCTTGAGGATTATTACAATTTTTTGCTACATTTCAGCTTTTTCAGCTATTTTTAGCAGACAGCTTCGGCATTACAGCATCCACACTGCATTTTTGCAGGAAATGCAAATCTTTCTAGTTATTATTATTATCTAGACCAATCTAGACTAGACTGTGATCATTACAGCCACAGCTTGTGGTCTTTAACAGTCTCAGTGTTTTTCTTTTCATGTTTGTCTGAGAATTTCCCCAAATCATGCGATGATCATGATTACTGACAGTCTGGTATGAAAAGTAGTTTTGTTTGGAGTTGTGTGGGTTTTGTCTGTGTCATAGTTTCACAGAAAAGCGTCATCAAGATGTAGTCACAGCCAGAGGCCAGCAGGTGTCACTGTGGAGATGGTTTCAGATTGTTTCCACACTTCAATATAATTCCTGCACAAATGCTTCAGTGTTTCACGAAGCCTCGCTTTGCCCATCACCAGCAAGCAGGCACCAAGTGCTGTTACTGCTGCACACACGATCTTTTCTCAGATCGACCAAACTGTCCGACCTGCAGATGTGCGTGGTTCATTCCCATGTGTCAGTTTAAAGACAACTCACTGAGTGTCAGAAAGACGAGTTTGCTTCTCTTCTCTGCTGCAAGTGAAAAAAACAAACTGCAGGATGTCCTCAGTGTCAGAGATGTTTTCATGTAATTTGAAAGCTTTGGATGTTGTTATCAAATAATTTCAGAATTTCTGGAAATAATCAAATTTTCATTTCTACTTAAAATTTATTCTAAGCTTATAATCATTTGCATTCTACTCTAAACTTGAAAACTTGATTTTATTCATTTTAAATGATATCAAGGTCTGGGCTATGTGACCACCTGTTTGTGGTTTTTCACTGGTTGTTTCTGGTTTAAGTAATATTCTATGTTGTTGTTGTTGTTGTTTTGTGACCCTGCCAAGAGGGGACACTCTTTAGAAATGAAGACAAACACAGCAGTTGGAAATCTCCAGTTCATTATACATGTGATGGTGGTGATGATGATACAACAATATTACTACTACTAACAATAATAATACATTTTATTTAAAAGCACCTTTCAAGACACCCAAAGACACTTAACAATAGAATCAAATGCATAATCGAACAATGACAAAATGAAGAACAATAAGAAACAAAAAGCACAACATAAAATAAACAAACAGTGGGTTCACAGTGAATATGCAGATTTGAACAGATGAGTTTTGAGTTGGGATTTAAACTGGGAGAGAAAAGCAATGTTTCTGATATCTGGGGTAGAGAGTAACCGAAAGCTCTGCTTCCCATAGTGGTGAGGCGGAAAGAAGGCAACGCAAGCTGGATAGAAGAAGAAGATCAAAGTGAGCAGAAGAGGTTGTGTTTAACAGGTGAGAAAGGGAAGGAGGGGCTTCTAGAACATAGTGGATATATATATATATATATATATATATATATATATATATATATATACACACACACACACGCACGCACGCACACACACACACAGCGCCGTAGCTCCGCAAACGCACATAACGCACACTGCGTAGGGCACCAAATGGCCGGTAGGGCACCAAAAAAATCAGGGTCGTAAAAAAAAAAAAAAGTAAACCATATTAATACTATAAATATCATATGCATTAATATGGTTAAACAATACAAAAGCAACATAAAACAATTTTTCCGAGAAAAGGGGTGAATCTGCTTTGTGCCCTGTCTCCAGTCTCCTCCTGGTGCCCCCCCACTCCCAGTGGTCTGTTCTATAATGCCTCAATTCGGTATTGGTAAACACCTGTTTGAACATGGCCTCGAAACGGCAACAGGAGTCGGGAGCGGAGAAAAGAAAGAAGAAGAGGAAGCGTGATGAAACTCAGGCGTCGCTTGCCGGTAAGGCAATGTTTAAATAATAACAATAAAAAAGTTCATTATTGTAGCCCTTGCTTGCACGCTCATGTCCGTCAACTCTGTGATAGCTCCTGTTAGCAGTGTTCATACTGTGTTAACAAATGTTGCAAATGATTGATGTTGGGTAGTTTGTTTACGTTGTGGATATGAATATAGAATGGACTACTAAAAGCAACTCATCATGGTCACTCAATTGACGGTTTTCAGATAACGTTAGCAATCGTGAGACTAGCATTTCCCTCCTCAGGTTGCTAGCTGGCTAACGTCATGCATGCTACTGATTAACCTTAACTTTGGGATAGGTCAGTGATGCAGTCAAGTATTATTATCAGATCAGACAAGATTACTTTGTATGTTGCTGCATTTCAGGATATCTATAAAGACGCATATCTTATTTATGCGGCATAAATAAGATATAGGTTTCATATTACAGTGTAATATGAAACCTATATCTTCCAGTAATATAGATTTCCTACTTGCGCATTTATATCAAATTATGTACAGCATGTTTATATTGCCATTTGCCATTATGAAAATCTATACATGTAAAATATAGTTAGTAATTTTTAAATGTACCAGTGACTTACTTAATTTATTAGTCTTATAATGCAATTTTTCGTGAGGCCTACTGTAGATTCAAAATTGTATTTCTGTAAAATCCCTGAATATTTTCTCTTGTATGCAGGGTCAATGCTTAAATATGTTCAAGGAGGATCTCAAGGACAGGATGAACCATCCAGTAGTAGTGCCATCCCTGGACATCAACCACCAGCCATTGTAGACCCTGCAACAATCCCTAGCCAAGAAGAACAAGAACCATCAACCACCAGTTCAGGTACAGTTCCATACACAAGTACCACTGAGAGTCCTGTCACTGAGAGACTATCAGAAAGTGACACTGTGGAGACATGTGTGCCCCTTCAACCGATCCTGCTCTTTGGCCAGCTCACATTGTAGATGCTGATCGTGTTGAAATTAAAGGAGAGGTCCTTTTAATGTCAGCTCTGATTTTAATTTTCCAAAGGGGCCTGAGTATTTATTTGTAACAGTATTTTTAACCTCCTTTAACCTTATTTATTTGTTTAACTGTCATGTTTGTTGTTATTTAATTAAACAAATTCCACTGGGAAATTCAAAAGTATTAATGTTTTTTTTTTTTTTTTTTTTTAAGTGGCGGGGGCACCATAAAGCATTTGTGCTTAGGGCACCCAAATGGCTAGCAACGGCCCTGCACACACACACACACACACACACACACACACACACACACACACAGGTCCTTCTCAAAAAATTAGCATATTGTGATAAAGTTCATTATTTCCTGTAATGTACTGATAAACATTAGACTTTCATATATTTTAGATTCATTACACACAACTGAAGTAGTTCAAGCCTTTCATAGTTTCAATATTGATGATTTTGGCATAAATAACTTATGAAAACCCAAAATTCCTGTCTCAGAAAATTAGCATATTTCATCCGACCAATAAAAGAAAAGTGTTTTTAATACAAAAAAAAGTCAACCTTCAAATAATTATGTTCAGTTATGCACTCAATACTTGGTCGGGAATCCTTTTGCAGAAATGACTGCATCAATGTGGCGTGGCATGGAGGCAATCAGCCTGTGGCACTGCTGAGGTGTTATGGAGGCCCAGGATGCTTCGATAGCAGCCTTAAGCTCATCCAGAGTGTTGGGTCTTGCGTCTCTCAACTTTCTCTTCACAATATCCCACAGATTCTCTATGGGGTTCAGGTCAGGAGAGTTGGCAGGCCAATTGAGCACAGTAATACCATGGTCAGTAAACCATTTACCAGTGGTTTTGGCACTGTGAGCAGGTGCCAGGTCGTGCTGAAAAATGAAATCTTCATCTCCATAAAGCTTTTCAGCAGATGGAAGCATGAAGTGCTCCAAAATCTCCTGATAGCTAGCTGCATTGACCCTGCCCTTGATAAAACACAGTGGACCAACACCGGCAGCTGACATGGCACCCCAGACCATCACTGACTGTGGGTACTTGACACTGGACTTCAGGCATTTTGGCATTTCCCTCTCCCCAGTCTTCCTCCAGACTCTGGCACCTTGATTTCCGACATGCAAAAGTTGCTTTCATCCGAAAAACGTACTTTGGACCACTGAGCAACAGTCCAGTGCTGCTTCTCTGTAGCCCAGGTCAGGCGCTTCTGCCGCTGTTTCTGGTTCAAAAGTGGCTTGACCTGGGGAATGCGGCACCTGTAGCCCATTTCCTGCACACGCCTGTACACGGTGGCTCTGGATGTTTCTACTCCAGACTCAGTCCACTGCTTCCGCAGGTCCCCCAAGGTCTGGAATCGGTTCTTCTCCACAATCTTCCTCAGGGTCCGGTCACCTCTTCTCGTTGTGCAGCATTTTCTGCCACACTTTTTTCCTTCCCACAGACTTCCCACTGAGGTGCCTTGATACAGCACTCTGGGAACAGTTCAGAAATTTCTTTCTGTGTCTTACCCTCTTGCTTGAGGGTGTCAATGATGGCCTTCTGGACAGCAGTCAGGTCGGCAGTCTTACCCATGATTGTGGTTTTGAGTAATGAACCAGGCTGGGAGATTTTAAAAGCCTCAGGAATCTTTTGCAGGTGTTTAGAGTTAATTCGTTGATTCAGATGGTTAGGTTAACAGCTCGTTTAAAGAACCTTTTCATGATATGCTAATTTTTTGAGACAGGAATTTTTGGTTTTCATGAGTTATGTATGCCAAAATCATCAATATTAAAACAATGAAAGGCTTGAACTACTTCAGTTGTGTGTAATGAATCTAAACTATAATAAAGTCTGATGTTTATCAGTACATTACAGGAAATAATGAACTTTATCACAATATGCTAATTTTTTGAGAAGGACCTGTATATATGTATATGTGTGTGTGTGTGTGTGTGTGTGTATGAGAGAGAGAGAGATGCTTTTTTTCAGACCTACAGGTCAGAGTGTTTTTCCTGATTATGAGTTGAAAGATGACATTCACAAAGATCTGACAACAACTCTGATGAGCTGCATTTTAGTTTGTACCAGTGTCAGAGTCTCCATCAGCTATTTAGTTTTAGAAGGTTCATTTGGATCGACTCAGGCTAAGAAAGTGTTTCTGGATCCAGAAACTGTGTAAGAAGCAGAATTTGTGTTTAAATGTAAAATTTGAAATTTAAATCCTCAGAAATGAAACTGAAGACATGAACTTGAGGTGAACAGTTTGTTTCATTTTAAAACAAACTATTTTGACATCATCATCGTCGTCATGATTAATCAGCGGTGGACTGCCCGATGATCAACAGGTGTGATCAGGTGCAGCTGTCAGGATATTCAGAGTCTGAATCATTGTTCTTTCTCACATTTCCTTCCTTAAATCCAGTGTCAGTGTCTGCAGCAGTGATTATGTCTCATTATTGTGCACTGATGTTCACCATGAACAGAGTAACATGTCTAAACATTACTAACAAAACATGGAATCAGGTGGTCTGATGATTAATTTACTTGATGTATTATTATTGTGTTGTGTTGAATCTGGATGTTGCTGTATTGGTTGGCACTTTTCTTTAACATAGTGTGGAGATCTGCGGTGGTAGCTCCCATCTTTAAGAAGGCAGACCAAAGGGTGACTGGCCTCTTCCTTAGAGATAGTGTGAGGAGTTGAATCGTTTGGGAGGGGCTCACAGTAGAGCCACTGCTCCTCCATATTGAAAGGATCCAGTTGAGTTATTTGGGCCTCTGATCAGGATGCCTCCTGGGTGAGGTTTTCAGGAATATCCCTCTGGCATGTTAGAGCTCACGTCTTATGCGTGCATGCCAACAGTAACCAAAGTCAGTTGCAGCATTTTTTGTCCTCAAAAAAGAAAAATCCCACCTGCTACTGTGGAGGAGATGTCACTGCTATTGGATACTTTGCTGGAGCACAGTAAAGCTGTGGGTCGTGGGAATGACCCATAATGTTTGATCTATGTCAGGGGTCGGCAACCTGCGGCTCCAGAGCTGCATGCGGCTCTTTAGTCCTTTTAGTGCGGCTCCGCGTGGTTTGGGAAAATAAATTATTATTTTTTTTAAGTAATTAGCTGAAGTGTATTTTATTTATGTTATTTCTTTTTTTAACTTGTAGTTCTAAATTGGAAGATTATTGTGATATTGAAATATAAATATAAAATTATATTATATTATTTTTTGAGCGCTCAAAATAAGCACCACACTTGCTGAAGCCCGGTGTACCCCTTGAAACGCCCGTGCGAGACTTTCAACCCCAGGTAGGCCAATTATGGACCTTCGGATCCACATTATGTCAGCAGCTGTTCTCCACCGTGAACTATGTTAAAAGCAAACACGCTCACGCCTCACAGACGACAGCTGACAGTCCTGCGTAAAGATGAAAGTGACTTGGTACAGCCCCGATTTGCAGATGCTGTGCGCAGAGGTTCAGGAGCAGAAGTCCCATTGTAAACATATCACGGCAGACCCGACGATGTTTGCATGAACACGCTCTTCAGCATCTCTTTATTGACCACTTTTCACACACGGTTGCTGTACGCATACATCCGGCTGTAGCTTTGCAGCTCACAGCCCGACACACACCAACACAACAGCACAGAGAGCACAGACTTTAGGCGTGATTGCGGGTGCCGTGATGGCGAGGCGTGATTGCGCCTCCTCTGCAGCGGCGCTGCAGACCACACCCCGCCACACACATTAACCAGGTAAAATACATATTTAGGCAGAATTTTGCAAATAACTATTTTTCATCTTTGAGCAGCAAAGTGCCTTTTTTTTCCAATTTTTTTTAAAAGTCGGGTCAAGGCCCAAAGGAGATATAAGGGTGGCGGCTCACAACAGTTTTTGTTTGCTACATGGATCATTTTAGTTCAGCTGGGTGTCTTTCCTTTTGTTATATTTCTTTAAGAGTTCAAAATGTGTTAATTACATAAATAAAAAAGTAATTTTCTCTGTAGCACTTCATGGATTTAAGCAACACACCTTAGTTGTTCACACAAAGCTTAAAGGTAAAAAAAAATATATATATATATATATATATATATATATATATATATATATATATATATATACAGTGTTATCTTCATTTTAGATGTTAAAAAGTATTTGCAGCTCCCAGTGTTTTGTTTTGCGTGGAAATTGCGTCCAAATGGCTCTTTGGGTGTTAAAGGTTGCTGACCCTGGGTTAACTCACAAAATGAGATAAAAAGGGGAGACTGTTACGAAATAAATATATATTCTTAGTGCTTATTTTCTGATTATATTGTTTCATGTATTTTAATCATAAAGGCTTTTATAAACCAAGGCCAGATGTGGCAAAGAATTAGGTCAGAGGGTGACAGGTCGCCTAGCAACAGAGGCTTTAGTAAGGGAAGTTAAGAAACAGGAAGTTTAGTGCAGAGCTGCAGAGGCATATTAATAAAATACAGGAAACCAGACAGAAAAGAAGAACTAAGTAACACACACACACACATTAGTCAGACCAGAAGGAGTTGTTTTGATCGAAACTGTGTGTGTCTGTGTGTGACCTATAGCAGAACTATGTATACGTATTTTGCCTGGCAATGCTTTTAGAACTGGGGTACGTGCTCGTGTCTGCAGTTCTCCCTTTCCGGAAATGTACAATAAAGATCATTTTTGAGCTTTGACCACTCTGAGTAGGAAGTCTTTCTCTGTCGCCAAAAGAATTCAAAAGAACGAATTTAATACCTCCTACCCACCTCGACATACAAACTCTGTGTGGCTTCACGTGTTCTGTTGATGTTTACATGATCGAAATAACTTGAACACAAACACAAACAAAGAGGTAGACGGAAGGAAAAAACTACAAGTCCCAGCATCCTCTGTGTTTAGGGAGCAGTAGTGAAAGTGAAAGCAGGAGGAGGAAGGTGGAGCTGAGGCAGGTGAGTGTTAACATGAATATGTTTCTTCTTATGACATAAAATAATTCCACGCTGTTCGTGTCTGTGGGTGAAATGTGAGGCCGGTCGGCTCCTCTGAGCGCTGGTTTCCTGTAAGTAGAGAGGAAGTGAGTTTAGCTGAGCCTCCGTTTAGTGTGAGAGAGCAGGAGGAGAGTGAGAGCTGTGCTGAGGCAGGGTGAGTGTTAACATCGCTCTGACATTACTGTGTCTCTGTGGCGGGAACAACAGGCTCCGTCAGTGGAGGCAAAAATAATCAGACTTTGGTTTTCAAAGGAAACAACTTTATGTCGGAAGTTCCCCGCACGCTCATTGGATAACGATGTGTCAATCTCGAGCTATTAGCCAATGAGCGTGCGGACTCACAGAAAGACCCGCCTTCATCACGGGACTTTAAAAACTACAATGGCGACAGAAACTCCGTGAGTGGAGTTCAGGCTGACGTCATGAAACTGTGACGTTTGAGCCACTTCCTGTTCTCAGTCCCAGCGTCCTGATCACCGAGGTTTCTGTTGCTCTGATATCTGATATTGATTATATTGGTAAACAGGCTGTAGCATAAACATCAAACACAGCTGAAGAAGTTTTTGGATGGTTGACTTCAAATGATCCGTCGGTTTGAAAAGTAAAAACAATTTAAAAAAAGGTGAAGCTGATGCAGGGTGAGTGTTAACACCAGGACTTTAGAGGGAAGAAGAGTCACAGCTCAGCACATTGTTGACGGGTTATGTTCAATCGGGGGAAGACATCTGAATCATTGCAGGGGGAATGGCTTTCACAACTTTAATTAATATAATAATAATAATTAATAATTAATATTAATATTTAATACTACATAAAAAAATTCCCATCTATGGATGTAATTGCCAATTGTTACATTGTTGTAAATGTTATGTAGGCGCTCTTTAACTATCTTAACATACCCATCATCAATTAATAGATCTGCATTAAATTTCCAGTAATCTTTTTTAAATTGTGTTTTATTTTTAGGGTTAAGTTTAAAAGTAATACTACTGTGATCTGTCAACGGGGCTGCTGAGATGGAAACATGTGAAACATATCTATATAGTAAAGTCGACCCAACCACAGTATGGAACGCCAGGACTGCCATTATGAATCAATTAAATGCACCATTAAATAATAAATTAAATGTGGCAATAATTAATTTAAATTTGAAATAATTAATTAAATAAATATTTTTTGACACAATTAATTAATTAATTATTTCACTTTTTAATTAATTATTGCCACATTTAAATAATTATTTAATGGTGTATTTAATTAATTCATTTTGGCACAGTTGACTCCTTCAGGTCTCACCATAAATTTATTTTATACCGTTTTAATATTTTTTAGCCGAGAATGTAGCGGTTTAATCTTCATATGTCTGGTCGGTTTGCGAAGATACAGCCTCTTTGCAAAAGTGCTTCGATGATTTTGGAGATGTCTGCCCAGTCTCACGGCAAAGCGTGGGATAGACCCGCTCACCTCGCAAGCAATCGAGCTGTTATTACCACCGACAAAGCGCAGGCCCCGGTACACAGCTGTAATAACCCCCGCTGACACTGACTTCATTTACTGAGGTTATATTTATCGAGTTTTTATTTCCTGATGTTCGTATGTGTCATACGTGTTCCAGTCGCCAATTCTGAATTATAACTAACATTAAAAACACATTTAAGCAGGAGAGAGAGCAAAAAAATTCGATTAACATCTGATGTTTGGGTTTTTGTTCAATAATCAGCGTGACCTGATAAACGCATAAAAGAAGTAACGTTGGTGTTTCCGTCATGTAGTAACTGCTGGCTTTAACTGTGCAAAGGTGGTTCGACACTATGAAACACATACAGACTTCATGATGTTCGCCTCATTTTTTTATTGTGAATATTAATCATGAGGGTAAACGGCCCTGTACACCACGGAGCAAGGTCAGCATGTCCACGATATCTTCAGCCCTCTGAGTTAACCCATCAAACTAATCTAACGGTCATCTACGAATAATTCACGGGTCATATCAATATGATTTTACAGAAAATCATCCTTATTACTGCCAACTATTCCAGTTACCATCAAATGTTAAAGGAAAATATCAGAATGAGTGTCTGTGAGCTGAGAAGGACGTGAAGCGAGCAGTTTATCCCAGAGCTGAAGCTGCTCTGTGTGCAGAGATGAGCTCAGATTCCTGCTGTGATTGATCAACAGTCACAGAAATGTAGACTTGTAGTTATTACTGCAGGATGGTCACAGCAGATACTGATAAACATGTATTATGAGGATGGATGATCAAGTTTCTCACTCTCTCCTTTAAATCTCAGTTTTTTTCTTCTTCACAGTTTATCTGTTAATTTATTAATGAATAACACTGAAAGAGTTTCTGTTATATTTCCCCTTGAACATCACCTTATTAGGGCGGCATTAGGAAATAGCCCCCCTCCAAAGAATGAATGAATGAATGATGATAATAATAAAATGATTAAAAAGCAGAGCTCAGAGTGGTAGAATGGTCAAACATGGATCCACGGGTGGTTCAACTGCATTTGGTGACGTGACTAAAGCAAATCTTTAATCCCACCATCAACGGGATGTTGTCTCCTTTACTACGGTTACTTTACTTGGTCACCGTGTGGATTTCTTTGAAATGAACCAAATTCTTTTATTTGTTGGTTGTTGTAGAGCAGGGCGATATGACCAAAAATATTTATCACGATATACATTTGAAAATTTGCGATTACTATGTAACTGACAATATAATTGACACTAGACAAAATACTTTACAACTCCACAACTTCATTAGTGCAAAAAACAAATATCACTTAAACAAGCAGCTGTTTTAAGTGCATTAAAGTTATATAAAAAAAATTAACAGTGCAAATGCAAATTCCTCGCTGACAGTTTAACTAAAACGCATTTCCAGTGGAAACTGGCCGACATATCCTCAGCATAACCATGTATAATATCCACAAAACTTAAAAAGAGGTTATACACACACAATACGGTAATATTATGTTGAAGCACAGTACGTATCACTCCGCGAGGCTCCTGCCTACGATAGCCGTAATGCTCCGACAATCCATCAAATGGTGTGGCTTCGTTGCTTAGCAAAGTCGTACTGAAACATTTCGAGCGCCGTGTACCACATAAAATTGATACCAGGTCAGTAAACACAACCAGAATTCATACATAAGGCACACGGGATTGTAAGGGGCACTGTGGATTTTCAGAAAAATCAAAGGATTGATTTTAAGTGTGCTGCATTTTCCAAAAACACGGTAATAACGACGGCCCACTAGCACAAATAGTGTTTTGTTGTCGGTCTGACGGACGAAAGCCGAAACATTTCCACACCACTGAAGTTGCAGCATATTTACAAACCAATTCTGGTTCATCCGTTTCATTCAACAATCCACTTTCGCTCTTCTCATTCTGCGTCGCCGCCATGTGCGTATGTAAACGAAGGCATTGCGCATGCGCGTTTGACCCATATTCTATTCTTCTTATCGTTGCCCAACATTATACCGGTATTACAGTGAACGATATGATATGGCCCAGCCCTAGGTTGTTGCATATTTAACCTCTACAGTCAGGAAAGGAGGAGATGAGGCCTCAACAATGTTGGGTTGTAGCTGTGGTTCAGGTTAGAGTGAGTGTCCATGGAATAAATGTAAGTCAGTGAACTGGAAACATGACTGTGTTAAACTTTCTTTTCCTTTTATAATGAGTCTAATCAAAGGTGTACAGAAGTATCTCCACTTTGACTTTTCCGTGTCACCATCAGAGCTTCTGCACAGTGTGTTTCTGGGGCAGATAACATTGCAGCATTATGGAGACATTATGGAGACAAAAAAAAGCGTCTGGATTTCTTTAAGTTTAACTTAAAGAAATCCAGACGTTGTTGGTTTCAGTGTTTAGTCTCATTCACACACTCCCTCAGACTCTTCACACACACTGATTTGCTGACATAAACACACTCCTGTGTGCTTTCTTGGCTTCACACACACACTGAGGACCGTCTACAGACTGTGAGCTCCGTCTTCTTTGTCTTTGGAGCCGAACTCTGACAAAGTTAGGAACAAAACTTTCTCCAGCGTGTGAACTTTCCTTCTAGACTCAGTCTGAGCAGTCAGACCACATATTTCTAAAGCAGCACATGAAGGTGTGGCTCACACACACACAGGTGAAGGAAACAGCTGCAGTATTAAAAACTGCTTCACTGTCTACAAATATATGAACTGAATGTTTCTTTCAGGCTGTAAAAACCTTATTTATCCTCCATTACAGTCCTGCATTCAGAGGATTACTTCTCTTATATTAGTACATGTATTTTATTCTGATGAACACATGAAACTCTGAGCTGGATTGAATCCATTGAATCAGAGTCCAGGACTCAGACTAAACACACTGAATGTGTCCTGAGCTCGGCCGCTGTTCCACAGTAACTGCTGTCACAGTCACTGTTACTGAGTTAGCTTAGCTAGCAGAGCAGCTAGCAGTTAGAGTATGAACTCTGTAAGCAGTCAGCTCGGTCGTGGACATTGTTACTGACATAAAGCTGCTCTCTGCAGCCATGTTTGACCTGCTGCTTTGTAGGACTACAGTAATGGAGGATTTGGAGGCTGAACTCGGCTCTGTGACACTTTTTGTAGTGAACTGATGAAAGCTGCGTCTCAGATGGATGTTAGTCCAACACATCAGACACGACCTCTGCAGCTCTCAGTTGATGTGCACATGAATGATTTGTGTTTCCTCTGCAGGTGAAGGTAGAAAGTGTGTGTGAGCTGATGTGAATTGAGCAGCATGGATCAGTGTGAGGACAGAGAGGAGCGAGTCCCTCCCTCTAAAAGCACTCTGTGTGGGGAACATGAGAGCCAGACCAAAGCTCAGAGGTGAGATGACCATCTCTAACTGTCCGTGACTCTTCTCCATGTCACAGCTCAGCACTCACATCACTGCTCCATCATTATTCACACTCATACCTCTGTGTGTGTTGTTTTAAAGCCCAGAGCTGTGGGGCGTACCAGGCTCAGCTGGACATAACCCTAAAACTAATCCAGAACCTGGACCTGAACCCAGCTGTGTTTCCTTAAAGAGCAACATGTCGAAGGATATTATTGAAAACTTTAACAAAAGACTGTTATGTGACAAAAAGTAAGTACATTATTTTTATGAGTTTCGGGTTGTTCATCATGTCTTTAATTTAATATTTCCAGTTTTTCCTTCCTATCTCATGAAGTTGTTACATTTATTGTTTTTCTTTTAGGATCAATAAGAGGCCAGAATCTCCTGGACCTGAACCCAGCTGTGTTTCCTTAAAGAGCAACGAGTCGAAGGGTATTGTTATAGACTTTAAAGGCTGTTCTTCTGCTGCTGAGAGGTAATGTGTGTCTAGATGTTGTTCCTGACTCTGTATTTTTGAATAAATCCTCATGTTTAATATCAGCTCAGCCCTTTTTCACACACATTTCTATGTTGGTATGTGAAGCGGTGTGTGTTGGAGTGTTTCCACAAACACAGCAGTCAGAGTGGAAAGAGTGGATGTTGTAGGAGGTGTTTGTGTAGTGAAGAGGCTGAGTGTCTGTAGGACTCCAGCTGCTCCAGCAGGTGTCTCCTTTGTGCTTTGCTTCAAACACAGTGTAGGGAGGAGCTTCCACTCAGGTGTTTCAGGTGTTGCTGGATGGAGGAGGACAAATAGTTTCCCCTTCAGTGACACTTCAGCAGCTCAATGTTCTGGGGAGATGTTTGTCTTTATGAAGGTTTATGGATTATTGTTCTTACTTTGGTTAAACTGAGCAATACATTTTCCATCTAACATTTAAAGTAAATTTCCAGGTGAAAAAAAGATCTGCAGCTGCAGCCTCTGTGATGTTTCACAGTCTGAAAGTAACAAATTCAACCAGAGTTCAAACAAAGGCTTAATATACGTGTGTGTTTGATATAATGCCAACAAGTACAAATAGGTGTTCTTACAGGTCTTAATCATAGAGCTCTGATAAGTCTGGTGACTTTCACAGTCAGCAATTTTGCTGCCTTTTATTTTATATTGGCTTTTTTTAAAGCCCTTCAAATGCTCCCACATTCATACAGAGCTTTTAACACCAAACTCCTTTACAGTCCTTCTCCTCTCACACACGACTGATTTGTCTGCAGCAGCTGTGTTACTGCTAGTGTTTTATTATGTGTGTAATCTCCTCATATTGTTCCTATGGTTTAGTTTGACTTCCTTCTGCAAACTCAGCTGCTCTGTTGCTGATACACGTCTCCATGAATATGATTGATCAGATGCTGCCAACACCATGTGTTTCATGTGAACGCTCAGCTGAAACCCTGGGTTGACTTATCGAGTTAATAACAAGCTTCACGTGACTGTGAGTGCTAAAGTGAATCCAGATAAAGGAAAGAGACCCTGCTAATGTTGGACTCACTTCTTAGTGTAGATCCCAGGAGGAAGTTCAACATAGCCAGCCATTCTTTGTGCTAGCTCGACCAAACCTGAGACCACAGTGCAGGATAATGATTATCATCTGTCTCTGTCAAGCACATTTAAAATCCACAAATAACAAAAATAATTACATTTGATCATTAAAAATATGTTTTCAATTAAAAAAGCATGAGCACACTGGTGGATTACAGAAACATGAAAACTCGTTAACAGTAAAGTTAATTTAGGCGTAAACAAAGAGGCAAACATACTTAAGTAGAAGGACTGATGTTTGTGTTAAAATACCCTCTTAAAGCTGAAATACTGATTCAACTTCTTTACTCAAGTAAAGGTAAAAGAGTCCAGGCTCTGAAATGTACTCACAGTATTAAAGTAAAAACTCCATCTTTGAAGGAAATTTCTGTCAGTTTTGTGCAAAGTTACCTGAATTTCTACCTCCAACATTAATATGAGAAAATTATCTGAACTTTTATTCTAATGAATTTAATCAGCTTGAACATTTTGTAGCACAAAAGTAGAAAAAACCCAAAGGGAATAAAAAATAACTCCATTTGCTGTTGCCTGCATTGTAGATGGGTGGCTTTGCCTCAACACCTAAACAGGAAAATGAGTTTAGTCAAGTATTAAAGTGGGATTGAAGAGGTCAGGAAACCAGAGATCAGGTGTTGTGGTGCAGCATGGTCACAAGGATCATTTAGAAATGGGTCAAAATATTTTCTCTTCTAGATTTTTTGCACACAGTCTGATGTGCTGCTGCTCTGAGGTTCACTGCTCTCTGTGTACTTAGAAAACTGTGAGGTACAAGTAGATTTGACACAAGTTATAATGGCTGATTTCCATATAACGGTGGAATACAGGGACTTAATCGTTAAGTAAGAAGAAAGTTTGAAGCCTAATCTTGAAAGTAGAGATAGTGTCTGTCTCCTGAATCCAAACTGGAAGCTGGTTCCACAGAAGAGGGGCCTGAAAACTGAAGGCTCTCCCTCCCATTCTACTTTTAAATACTCTAGGAACAACAAGTAGGCCTGCAGAGCGAGAGCGAAGTGCTCTAATAGGGTGATATGGTACTACAAGGTCATTAAGATAAGATGGGGCCTGATTATTTAAGACCTTGTATGTGAGGAGCAGGATTTTGAATTCTGGATTTAACAGGAAGCCAAAACAGGAGAAATCTGCTCTCTCTTTCTAGTCCCTGTCAGGACTCTTGCTGCAGCATTTTGGATTAACTGAAGGCTTTTCAGGGAGTTTTTAGGACTTCCTGATAATAATGAATTACAGTCGTCCAGCCTGGAAGTAATAAATTCATGAACTAGTTTTTCAGCGTCACTCTGAGACAGGATATTTCTAACCTTAGAGATGTTGCACAAATGGAAGAAAGCAGTCTTACATATTTGTTTAATATGTGCGTTGAAGGACATGTCCTGGTCAAAATGACTCAAGGTTCCTCACAGCGTTACTGGAGGCCAAGGTAATGCCATCCAGAGTAAGAATCTGCTTAGATACCATATTTCTAAGATTTTCAGGGCCGAGTACAATAACCTCAGTTTGATCTGAATTAAGAAGCAGAAAGTTAGTTGCCATCCAGGTCTTTATGTCTTTAAGACATTCCTGCAGTTTAACTCATTGGTGTGTGTTACCTGGCTTCATGGACAGATGAACAGCTGGGTGTGCTATGTCTTCTGATGATACTGCCTTGGTGATTTTAACATCCATGTCTGCTGTGACTCTAAACTTCTGGTCAAGGACTTTTTAAATATTATTGACTCTTTTAACTTGACCCAGTGGGTTACTGGTCCCACGCATGAAAAAGGTCACACACTAGACTTGGAGCTTTCCCACGGGCTGGATGTGTGCATCACTGAAATATCTGAGTTGGGCATCTCCGATCATTTTCCTGTGTTGTTCACTGTAACGCTGTGCTGCTCGGTAGGTAAGCCGTGCGCCTCAGCGTGTAAAAAGCGAGTGCTTAATGCTCTAACAGCGCCGCTTTTTCTGCTGCCTTTATGGACTCTGGAATAATGAACTCCAGCTGTTAAAGTGTTGAGGACCTTTCGGACACTCTTCATTCTACCTGCACTGATATTTTGGACTCTATTGCTCCGTTCAGGACTCTGCGCGCTAAGCATTTATCAGAGCCGTGGTTGAATGAACATACGTGCTCCCTTAGACGTGACTGTAGACGCGCCGAAAGGAGATGGAAAAAGGACAGATTGTATGTTTCTCTACAGATTTTAAGGACTTTCTGTCTTTCTGCTCACCAAGAAGCTGTAAAAACTGCAGACACAGTTTGTCTTAAACTTAGTGTCAGTAAACAGTCACAGGCCTCAGGTACTTTTTAATGTCCTCAGTCGTTTTCTTCGTTCACGTGATGATGTCGGAGTCATTTCTTCACCAAGTATTTGTGATGATTTTTTAGCATTTTTAACAACAAGGTTCTACCTATTAGGGCTCTTGTCTCGCCAACTGCTGCCTCAGATCCGAGTCTTTCTCCTGTGTGCTCAGCTGTCTTAGAGCAGTTTGATCCTGTCTCCCTTAATGACTTGACTGCGGTAGTTTGTAACCTAAGATCATCACACTGCCCCTCTGATTGTCTCCCCCCAACTACTCTTCCAAGGATTGTCAGGTTGGAGATTGGCCTATAATTAGCTAAGACAGCTGGTCTAGGGATGCTTTTAAGTAAAGGTTTAACTACAGCCAGCTAGGGATGGGTACCGTTTAGATTTGAAAACCTGCTGAATCAGAATCAGTTGCTGATGATGGCTTTTTTCTTTACATTAATCATGTATAATCTTAACTCAAAGTGAACATAGACTTGATTGAAGTAACTCAGATCAGCCAATTCAAAATGCTTATTCAATCAACTCTGAGTTTATGGCTAGACTCAGTTTGTTGGCCCTGCACCTTAAAACTATTCCCTGTTTGTCCCTCATGTTTTTTGGATATTGTTTTCACATCTTATGTCACGGCTAGCGGGGCGAGCCATGTTGAATTTAATAAAGGACCCAAGATGCCGACACTGCTGTGAAGTGAGTGAGCTTTATTGAAACGGTGAAGTGCAGCGGAGATGGCCTGTGCAGAAGCTAAGATAACCTCTGCTGAAAAAACTAAAAACTAACCTGAAACCTTAAACGGAGACACGGGAGATAACACAGGCGACCCGGCAACAAGCAGGAGAAAACAAAGGGCTCATATACACAAAAAAACAATCAGGGAATGAGAAAAGGGAGGGAGACACAGCTGGATTAATTGGACATAACCAGACAAGGGGAAGCAAAAGTAGACACACTAACGTAGGACATGGCTCTGTCAAAATAAAACAGGAAGTGAACACAGAGACACAATACTAACACAGTACAGAGGGAACACAGAAACCAAAAGCTCAGAACTAGAAAATCTTAATCAGGATGAAATTGTAACAAAAGACAATAACAATCAAAACAAAACCACTGAGTCCACAGACTCGGGACATACATCGGCTCAAACTGTGCTCATAAATATTTTGTAAATCAGACTGTGTAGTTGTGAACTGAGTTTTGTAACATTGTGAAACAAAATATGTGAAAAGTTTATGTTTTTGCGTTCATTGATTTGTGTGTGTAAAAATGTAAAAAGTGTAATAAACATTAGAACTACTTTTGCTGACACAAAGTTTATGAGCACTGCAAGTTGTCCCTTTAAACCAGTCACTGATATAAAGAGAGCACCTTGTTCCAGGGCATCTGAGCATGGAGGAAAGCTTTATGCAGGAGATGGTAAGAGCTGTTGGGACTAAAGAAACTGAGCAGAAAACTACAGACATCTGGAAACTGAGTTGTTAATTCTCAGTGGGATCACCAGGACTAGCAAAGCTTCACCATGACAGTCATCTGATTGACTGAAGCCATCCAAACATCACTTCATGGACCTTTAGCTTGTGTCTGTGTGTGGACAGACATAACATGAGCTAATTATTCATTACTCCTCCACAGAGTGGAGCAGGAGAAAGCAGAGGTTTCCACTGGTCAGTCTGCACAGCAACATCAAACACACCTGGACTCTGTGGTTATGGTTTGTAGTACTACGTTTACATTTGTTCTTTTCAGTCACCTCTGTGCTGCACTTTGTGGACCAGAGGATTGTCAGTGTGTCCAACATAAATCAGAGTTTGGGCTCCATGATTTCAGTCAGATTGGGGTGACTGTAGCTCAGGAGGTGAGCAGGTCAGCTACTAGTCAGAAGCTTTGTGAATCAAACCCTGGCTGGCAAATGTACTGGGTAACGTACTAAACCCAAGCTGCCCTCTGATGCATCCATCAGAGTGTGAAAGAAAGTATTTAAGCACAGAACAATGTGCTTGGTTGAATGAGGCATGTTGTATAAAATGCTTTGTGTGCACAGAGTATCACAGAGAGCTATATAAGAACCAGTCCATTTACCACTGGGTAATTCATATAGTCTTCTTTTCCAGCGGCTGGAGGACAACATCACCATGTTTGTGAAGAACGAGCTGAAGAAGATCCAGAAGCTTCTGAGTCCAGATCACCCAGAAACTTTAAAGAGCCAGATGGAGGATGAGGAGATGTTTGGAGGTGAGGATGAAGATGAAAGAAAGAGCTGCAGAGAAGCATTTCTGAAGATCACACTCCACTTCTTGAGGAGACTTAAGCAGCATGAGATGGCTGACCATCTGCAGAGCAGTAAGAAAATTTCTCTAAAGACTGAATATTGATCTTTCCTAATAGCTCAAGAAATGGACCAATAGACATTCATCCTTTCAGGGTACTGAAAGGCTGTGATATTATTGTGTAATATTTGTTTCTGAATTTCTTACCTTCAGAAATATTTGCTTCACTCTGTAAACGTGAACTTAAAGCCCAACTGAAGAAGAAGTTCCAGTGTGTGTTTGAGGGCATCGCTAAAGCAGGAAGCCCAACCCTCCTGAATCAGATCTACACAGAGCTCCACATCACAGAGGGAGGGACTGCAGAGGTCAATGATGAACATGAGGTCAGACAGATTGAAACAGCATCCAGGAAACCAGACAGAGCAGAAACAACCATCAGACAAGAAGACATCTTTAAAGTCTCACCTGGAAGAGACGAACCAATCAGAACAGTGCTGACAAAGGGAGTGGCTGGCATTGGGAAAACAGTCTTAACACAGAAATACAGCCTGGACTGGGCTGAAGACAAAGCCAACCAGGACATCCAGTTCATATTTCCATTCACTTTCAGAGAGCTGAATGTGCTGAAAGAGGAAAAGTTCAGCTTGGTGGAACTTGTTCATCACTTCTTTAATCAAACTAACCAATCAGGAATCTGCAGGCTTGAAGACTTCCAGGTTGTGTTCATACTTGATGGTCTGGATGAGTGTCGACTTAATTTGGACTTCAACAAAACTAAAATCCTGACTGAAACAAGAAAGTCCACCTCATTGGATGAGCTGCTGACAAACCTCATCAGAGGGAACCTGCTCCCTTCTGCTCGCCTTTGGATAACAACACGACCTGCAGCAGCCAATCAGATCCCTCCTCAGTGTGTCGACATGGTGACAGAGGTCAGAGGGTTCACTGACCCACAGAAGGAGGAGTACTTCAGGAAGAGATTCAGAGATGAGGAGCAGGCCAGCAGGATCATCTCCCACATCAAGAAAGCTCGAAGCCTCCACATCATGTGCCACATCCCAGTCTTCTGCTGGATCACTGCTACAGTTCTGGAGGATGTGCTGGAAACCAGAGAGGGAGGACAGCTGCCCAACACCCTGACTGAGATGTACATCCACTTCCTGGTGGTTCAGGCCAAAGTCAAGAGGATCAAATATGATGGAGGAGCTGAGACAGATCCACACTGGAGTCCAGAGAGCAGGAAGATGATTGAGTCACTGGGAAAACTGGCTTTTGATCAGCTGCAGAAAGGAAACCTGATCTTCTATGAACCAGACCTGACAGAGTGTGGCATCGATATCAGAGCAGCCTCAGTGTACTCAGGAGTGTTCACACAGATCTTTAAAGAGGAGAAACAACTGTACCAGAACAAGGTGTTCTGCTTTGTTCATCTCAGTGTTCAGGAGTTTCTGGCTGCTCTTCATGTCCACCTGACCTTCATCAACTCTGGACTCAATCTGCTGGAAGAACAACAAACAACGTCCATGTGGCCTAAATTATTTGATAAACCAAAACTCCAATCTCTCCACCAGTGTGCTGTGGACAAGGCCTTACAGAGCCCCAATGGACACCTGGACTTGTTCCTTCGTTTTCTCTTGGGTCTGAAGACTAATCAAACTCGTTTGCAAGGCCTGATGACACAGACAGGAAGTAGCGCACAGACCAATCAAGAAGCAGTTCAGTACATCAAGAAGAAGCTCAGTGAGAATCTGTCTGCAGAGAAAAGCATCAATCTGTTCCACTGTCTGAATGAACTGAATGATCGTTCTCTACTGGAGGAGATCCAACAGTCCCTGAGATCAGGACGTCTCTCCACAGATAAACTGTCTCCTGCTCAGTGGTCAGCTCTGGTCTTCACTCTTACTGTCATCAGAAAAAGATCTGGATGAGTTTAACCTACAGAAATACTTTGCTTCAGAGGAGGCTCTTCTGAGGCTGCTGCCAGTGGTCAAAGTCTCTAAAAAGCTCTGTAAGTTATAAAGTTTTTATTATTTATTTTGGTTGGTATGTTATGGAAAAACACACTGCCATCAAGTTCTGTTTTGTTTTTTTGTCAAAATCCCTGTAATATAATCACTGTACCTTTATATACACGGGACTTGTATTAATGCTGCTGCCCTCTTGTGGCTAAAGTGTAATTATGTTATTGTTATTAGGGAGGATTTGAGAGAAACATGCCAAGTGAGTCAGCACCTTCGCTTTAGCTTAAAATCCAAATTCTTATGTCATCAGTTATAGTTGCATGTATTCATTATCATAATTTAACCTTTATTATTGATGTCTTCAATTTATTTTGAGTAAACTAGCAATAATTTTATGGTTGTATTAAATAAATACATCACTAATGAATTATTTATTTCAGTAATTAATTAAAATGTACATAATTAATTAAAAATATTGATAATGAATTATTTAATGATGTATTTATTTAATTCACGTTGCTACTCCTGGCCCTGCATCGCTGTTCATAAATACATTTTATTTGTCAACTTCACCCATCAAAGTCAGGGGCGGGGTTAATGCTGATCAAGTCAAAACCATTGCTTTGGTCTGGTGGGCGTTCTTTTAGTGGGCTTTTCTCAGTACTAAGTAGGCCCACACACCAGGGTTTGGACATGTGTGGACCCAAACTGTACTTAAACTTGACCCTTTTTGTGTGTCACCAAATACACTTTAATATCTTCTAGACAAGAATGTAGTGGCATCATCTTTGACCTCTTTTGGCTCCAAACAGAAGTGACAGACTTGAGCAGGGTTCATTTAAAGGCTGACAGAAGTGGAGTGGTGACGGGGAGATGTTTGACAGGACAGTGTTTCAGCCTCCACAGGTTCATGTTGTGCTCCATCAGTCAGTGAAGATGAAGTCAGTGCTGATGAGGCTGTAGAGTGTGTGAGGGATGTGAATGAGGATGATGAAGATCTGATGATAGCAGATAAAAACAGGCTGCAGAGACTTTGAGCCATACAGGGCACACAGTGTGTGTACAGAACAGCTGAAATCATTCTGGAGGCCTCACTGGAATATGGAAGCATCACAGTACAGCTTCACTAAAGTCTCTGATATGAGATGAGAAATGAAGCAGCCAGAGCTTTTTCATGAGTGGAAATCCACGGTGACTGTGAGCTGCTGCTACTGCCTCCAGATTAGCCAGCAGCTCATCCTGCTCAACATTTTCTCACCAACTTTAATGGAAGTGTGATGTTTTCAGCTGGAGTGATGGTCAGGGTGGCCTCCTCTCCTCTTCTTCTCCTCTTCCTCTTTCATTTGTAAAGCCACTTCTGCTGCTTTCATTCATTTGGAAGTCCTGTAGCTGAGTTTGGGAGAGACTAACAGCCTCGGCAGCAGAGGGGAGAAAGGCTGTAACACCACCACTTTACTCTGTTCTACCTGTCACATCATTTTATCAGGAAACAAATATGCTCCTGTTTTTACTATGTTTGTCTTGAAGATGTAAGAAGATCACATGGTGCTTTTTATTATTGTGTTGGTTTGTTTCCTGTCTCTTGGATGGAGCCCAGCTGTGCGTGGCCCCTGGGCCTGTGGTCAGAGTGTGTGCTGGATAATCCGCCCAGGATGAGGCCAAACTGACACAGGATGAAATGTCTGTCACATAATTGAGCTTAGTGTAGTTTCATTTCTGCACAGTTTAAAAACAACCAAAACTTTTTCTGTCTTTTCCATGTTATACTGTAGACTTTCTTTGATACTGTGTCCAAAAGGAGCAGCTTTTACTTTGAAGGGAGGCGTCTCTGTTTCCTCTTCAGGTTGGATGATGGAAGCAAATGAGTGTGTGATGTTCTTTCAGTGTTGCACTTTGTAGACGCTCCCTGAGCACTGGTCTCACAGCCAGCTGCACATAGAGACCAGTGTTGTTAGTCCAGGTCAGAAGATGACTTGTTGGAATGAAAATGAGCTTGTAGTTTGTCTGCTTTAATAATGTGACTGGAAAAAGGTGTTGGACTTCAAATATGTCCATTTCTTTCACACTTCACCTTTAAAAGTGAAGCCATGTGGTTCCTGGAAGGAAAAACACGACTTTTTCAAGTCTTTGTCCTGTTTTTGTGAGAAATGTACGACTTTAATGTGAAACATTCAGAGTTTTTCTCTTGTTGTGTTTGTTTGAAGCTGCTTCCTGTTGGCTTCAGCTGTTTGGAGTTTCCATTTTCTAAACTTCTACATTCTGAACCTTCTTCAGCTCTGAACAGATGATGAAACACTGAATGATTTCAAGCTCACACTTTGTCTAATAAACTTACATCTTTCATTCTTTATACAGATTGAGGGACTGTGGTTTGTCAGAGATCAGCTGTGATTATCTGGCAGCAGCACTGAAGTCCAACCCCTCCCATCTGAGACAGCTGGACCTGAGCTCCAACAACAAGCTGCAGGATTCAGGAGTGAAGCATCTGTGTGGTTTCCTGGAGAGTCCAGGATGTGGACTTGAAACTCTGAGGTCAGTCAGCATGTTTTAGTTGTGCTGAGATGGATATGATGTGAAAGTTGTGCTGACACTAAACTGCAGACATCAGGCTGATATTATACTGATCCACACTGAGGATCTTCATGGTAAAGTCTGTCTGACACTGAAATCCAAAGCAAAATGTGTGTTTGCTTTACAGACAGCAGTCCAACACAAACATACACACATCATCCAAAACACAGTCCAACATCCAAATCTCCTCCACTGCCAGCATGAATGATGGGAAAGAGAAGGAGGAACACTCTGACATTCAGGGTTAGAATGAGTTTCATGAAGCAGACTGTGAAGATCAAAGCTGCATTAGAAGCTTACATGAATGAATGAGTGGACAGAAGTGGACAGAGATCATCTGAAGCACTTCAAAGGCTTTAAATCAGCACATTTCTCTTTATTCTTTATCAACTCTGTTAGTTTCTCTCAGTTTTCTGTGGAATGAAGCTAACAGCAGGCTAATAAGATGCTGACCAATAGGTTTCTATTAAAGGTTGTCATTTGTATGTGAAAAAGTGCTTTGGCTCAGCAGGGATCAGCTTACAGGTAGAATACAGCTGCTGGATGGGATTAGCATGTCATAGCTATCTACCAAACTGCTAACTGGGGGATTTCAGGCCATCTATGGATCATTTTTGCTAACTGTTTATTCAGCTGAGGCTCACAGGGCTGCAGCCTGTGCCCTAGCTGTCATAGGGCAAGAGGCGTGGTCCACCTGCACAGGTAAGCAGTCCATCACAGGGCCAAGAGAGAGAGAGAGAAGCACTCTCTCACATCCACACCTACAGCCAATTTAGAAGCACCAATGAACCTAAGCAGCATTTCATTGGACTGTGGGAGAACATCCAACCTCCACAGAAAGGCCAACAAGCTTCAACCTACAACCTTCTTGCTTTAAGGCACTAGTGCGAACCACTTTTCCCCATTTCAGCCCAAATCCTGCATCTTCCTGTTTCTGACTCCAGGCCAGCTCCACTAACACTTTCTCATCAGACACTGCCACCTAGTGGAGGAAGTCTTAGTTCCATTTGAAGCTTCAGATTACACTTAGTTCCTTTACAAAGAGGTGGTGGGGCCACAGCACCATCATCACTGAGTGCCATAGGACACTTAACCTTTGTTTCCATATGCTGGGAACTTCCTGTTGTTCCAAGGAGGACTGGAAAATGTGTGAAAACCTCCCAGTCAGTTCCTCACAGCACACTTCAATCATTTCCTCCCACAGCATCAGGACCAGGGCTTTTTCTCTTTGGTCCCACTAAGAGATTTCCACACAAACACCTCATCAGTGGGACTCTCAGAGCTACCAGCCCTTTGCTACAATCACAAAGCTCTTCATTGAAATCAATGATATCAAAGCTGGAATCCAATGAGTCCAAGTCTTCTGCTGATTCAGCATCACATTCATCTTTGCTCCTTGTTCTGCATCCCCACCATGGACTTCATTCCTTTCCAAGCCAGCCTTGAGTGTCCTTTATTCAGCTCATCCTCTGCTTTACTTTTACACCTGATTTTAGCTGCTTTATCTCTCTTTCAAGTTTCTGTGCCTCAATCTTTTTCTTCTCTCCTTCATAACAAGACAGCTTCTTCTGCCTGAGAACATGTTGGAGTGATTTACTAATCCAGGGCTGCTTATTGGGGAAAATACTTCCTGTTTTCAAAGTAATCCCCATTTTCCCCAGAAAGAAATGTCAGTAGAAATCGATGATCTAAGTGAGAACATGAACCTTTAAAAAGTCCCAGTGGGTGCAGTCAAAGCAGTCCCTCAGTCCCAGTATAGAGTCTTTGGTCCAGACTGGAACCACTGTGTGCCCAGTTTGAGCTCTCTTCAGTGCTGTGACCTGACAGACCCAGAGGGGCCATCACATCACATTTAGAAGCTCCCCTAATGGAGCCACAACACATGTCCAACACTTAGTCTGTCTTGTTGGACCAACTGGAAGAAATGATTCAAGGACTTAGTCACAGAACAGAGATTCAAATCTCCAAAATCCAACTGGCTGCATCAGGACATATAGTCTGAAACTCTGCACAGTTTCCTGTTTGAAGCTGCTTCCTGTTGGCTTCAGCTGTTTGGAGTTTCCATTTTTCTAAACTTCTACATTCTGAACCTTCTTCAGCTCTGAACAGATGATGAAACACTGAATGATTTCAAGCTCACACTTTGTCTAATAAACTTACATCTTTCATTCTTTATACAGATTGGTGAACTCTGGTTTGTCAGAGATCAGCTGTGATTATCTGGCAGCAGCACTGAAGTCCAACCCCTCCCATCTGAGACAGCTGGAGCTGAGCTCCAACAACAAGCTGCAGGATTCAGGAGTGAAGCATCTGTGTGGTTTCCTGGAGAGTCCAGGATGTGGACTTGAAACTCTGAGGTCAGTCAGCATGTTTTAGTTGTGCTGAGATGAATATGATGTGAAAGTTGTGCTGACACTAAACTGCAGACATCAGGCTGATATTATACTGATCCACACTGAGGATCTTCATGGTAAAGTCTGTTTTCTTCTTCTCTGGTTTAGTCCATTGACTGCAGCAGAACAATGTTCACATTTCAAACCGTGATACTCAACGTATGGCCCGCGGCCCACACGCGGCCTGCCCACCTTTCCTGATTCAGAGAGGGACCTGATTAACTGTGTAGTGTTCTTCCTCACAGTTCTAAGTATCAGACACAACAATGAATAATCCACAGCTGACTCTCTTTAGCAGGTCAAAGGTCACGGCACACAGCAGACAGTGGGAAATATTCTAATTCTGATCATTTATCAGCACATATCCATATGTATAAAAACAAAGCTGACACTGTGAGACTTTATCAGAGGTGTGATCATCACAGCAGAGGCCTTTGTGTCAAAGTCACTGAGGATCAAACAGAAACACATGAAGCAGATTTTCCTCTTCTGGCTTTTTTATAGCAGATAACCTTCAAAATATTCTGCAGTCGATCAAAAACTGAAGCAAACCATGAATCAACATGTAAACATGAGCTGATGCTGCTGAAGTGAAGCAAAGTTACAGAGGTTTGATTACAGACACAGCTGAGAGTTTGTAATCTGTCATCATTTTAAAAGGTTTCAATTTCTTCAGTATTGAACAGCAGAAATGAGGCTTTGTTTTCGGAGGCCGACAGCAGTGAACACAACAGCAGACTGGTGCGTAATAAGCAGTGAATAATGCAGAAAACAGATTTTTGAAGGTAAACTGTTCTTGAAGTACACTGAGAGAGAGAGCTGTGCAGGAAGTAAAGGTCAAAGTCAGAGAGAATTCATGACGATGTTCATCAAGCGTAAAAGCGTAGTTTGGATCTTCTTTTGCTGCTGGTTCACTCAGTTTTGGTTGGAGACAGATGAAACCTGCAGCTTCAGGATCTGTGAGCTGTCCACTTTCAGCCCCGACGGCGTGTCCGTATGCGTGCCGTCGAGTGAAGCGATCCACGCTCTGTGTTTCCATCTTTGTGTGTTTAGCTGCTCTCATTTACTGTTTTAGCTGTTTGGTTGTTGTTGAAATACTTTTGGGAGCTTTAACCTGAGATTCTGGCAAAATACATTTATATTAAAAATCCATTCAGGATTGAATGAATCAACATCGCTTTATTCAAATTAAAACCATTTAAATAGGAAAATCCATTTTTTACAGCCGCCTCTAATGCTGGGTAATGTCAGCTGGTCCATGTGCAGCTGGCTGTGAGGCTCAGGGAGCGTCTACAAAGTGCAACACTGAAAGAACATCATCCATAAATATTGAGGAATAACTGGACTCTCATACAGCGAGACTCAAATGCCTTTAAACATCAGCTTATCCTGCTGATCCAAGTCCAACACTGAGTTTGTAAAACATGTTTGTCAATCATTTTGTTTGGTTTCGGAGGAAAATGATTCAATAACTTGCTGCTAATACACAACATTTCATCCTATTTCCTCATAACCCTCTTTTGTCTGACCATTTGATCCCATTTGAATTTGCAATAAAGGATCCACAGAGTTTGGTGACAATAATGACAGTAGATGTTTGTGTGAAAGTGCTGGAAGCAAATGAGTGTGTGATGTTCTTTCAGTGTTGCACTTTGTAGGCGCTCCCTGAGCACTGGTCTCACAGCCAGCTGCACATAGAGACCAGTGTTGTTAGTCCAGGTCAGAAGATGACTTGTTGGAATGAAAATGAGCTTGTAGTTTGTCTGCTTTAATAATGTGACTGGAAAAAGGTGTTGGACTTCAAATATGTCCATTTCTTTCACACTTCACCTTTAAAAGTGAAGCCATGTGGTTCCTGGAAGGAAAAACACGACTTTTTCAAGTCTTTGTCCTGTTTTTATGAGAAATGTACGACTTTAATGTGAAACATTCAGAGTTTTTCTCTTGTTGTGTTTGTTTGAAGCTGCTTCCTGTTGGCTTCAGCTGTTTGGAGTTTCCATTTTCTAAACTTCTACATTCTGAACCTTCTTCAGCTCTGAACAGATGATGAAACACTGAATGATTTCAAGCTCACACTTTGTCTAATAAACTTACATCTTTCATTCTTTATACAGATTGGAGAGCTGTGGTTTGTCAGAGATCAGCTGTGATTATCTGGCAGCAGCGCTGAAGTCCAACCCCTCCCATCTGAGAGAGCTGAACCTGAGCTCCAACAACAAGCTGCCGGATTCAGGAGTGAAGCATCTGTGTGGTTTCCTGGAGAGTCCAGGATGTGGACTTGAAACTCTGAGGTCAGTCAGCATGTTTTAGTTGTGCTGAGATGAATATGATGTGAAAGTTGTGCTGACACTAAACTGCAGACATCAGGCTGATATTATACTGATCCACACTGAGGATCTTCATGGTAAAGTCTGTTTTCTTCTTCTCTGGTTTAGTCCATTGACTGCAGCAGAACAATGTTCACATTTCAAACCTTCAAAGAAGAAGAAAAATCCTCCACTGGATAATTCTCTGTGAAACTCTCCAACTCTTCATTCCACCTTAAAGTCTGTGTGACACTGAAATCCAAAGCAAAATGTGTGTTTGCTTTACAGACAGCAGTCCAACACAAACATACACACATCATCCAAAACACAGTCCAACATCCAAATCTCCTCCACTGCCAGCATGAATGATGGGAAAGAGAAGGAGGAACACTCTGACATTCAGGGTTAGAATGAGTTTCATGAAGCAGACTGTGAAGATCAAAGCTGCATTAGAAGCTTACATGAATGAATGAGTGGACAGAAGTGGACAGAGATCATCTGAAGCACTTCAAAGGCTTTAAATCAGCACATTTCTCTTTATTCTTTATCAACTCTGTTAGTTTCTCTCAGTTTTCTGTGGAATGAAGCTAACAGCAGGCTAATAAGATGCTGACCAATAGGTTTCTATTAAAGGTTGTCATTTGTATCTGAAAAAGTGCTTTGGCTCAGCAGGGATCAGCTTACAGGTAGAATACAGCTGCTGGATGGGATTAGCATGTCATAGCTATCTACCAAACTGCTAACTGGGGATTTCAGGCCATCTATGGATCATTTTGCTAACTGTTTATTCAGCTGAGGCTCACAGGGCTGCAGCCTGTGCCCTAGCTGTCATAGGGCAAGAGGCGTGGTCCACCTGCACAGGTGAGCAGTCCATCACAGGGCCAACAGAGAGACAGAGAAGCACTCTCTCACATCCACACCTACAGCCAATTTAGAAGCACCAATGAACCTAAGCAGCATTTCATTGGACTGTGGGAGAACATCCAACCTCCACAGAAAGGCCAACAAGCTTCAACCTACAACCTTCTTGCTTTAAGGCACTAGTGCGAACCACTTTTCCCCATTTCAGCCCAAATCCTGCATCTTCCTGTTTCTGACTCCAGGCCAGCTCCACTAACACTTTCTCATCAGACACTGCCACCTAGTGGAGGAAGTCTTAGTTCCATTTGAAGCTTCAGATTACACTTAGTTCCTTTACAAAGAGGTGGAGGTGGTGGGGCCACAGCACCATCATCACTGAGTGCCATAGGACACTTGACCTTTGTTTCCATATGCTGGGAACTTCCTGTTGTTCCAAGGAGGACTGGAAAATGTGTGAAAACCTCCCAGTCAGTTCCTCACAGCACACTTCAATCATTTCCTCCCACAGCATCAGGACCAGGGCTTTTTTCTCTTTGGTCCCACTAAGAGATTTCCACACAAACACCTCATCAGTGGGACTCTCAGAGCTACCAGCCCTTTGCTACAATCACAAAGCTCTTCATTGAAATCAATGATATCAAAGCTGGAATCCAATGAGTCCAAGTCTTCTGCTGATTCAGCATCACATTCATCTTTGCTCCTTGTTCTGCATCCCCACCATGGACTTCATTCCTTTCCAAGCCAGCCTTGAGTGTCCTTTATTCAGCTCATCCTCTGCTTTACTTTTACACCTGATTTTAGCTGCTTTATCGCTCTTTCAACACGTTTCTGTGCCTCAATCTTTTTCTTCTCTCCTTCATAACAAGACAGCTTCTTCTGCCTGAGAACATGTTGGAGTGATTTACTAATCCAGGGCTGCTTATTGGGGAAAATACTTCCTGTTTTCAAAGTAATCCCCATTTTCCCCAGAAAGAAATGTCAGTAGAAATCGATGATCTAAGTGAGAACATGAGGCTTTAAAAAGTCCCAGTGGGTGCAGTCAAAGCAGTCCCAGTATAGAGTCTTTGGTCCAGACTGGAACCACTGTGTGCCCAGTTTGAGCTCTCTTCAGTCCTGTGACCTGACAGACCCAGAGGGGCCATCACATCACATTTAGAAGCTCCCCTAATGGAGCCACAACACATGTCCAACACTTAGTCTGTCTTGTTGGACCAACTGGAAGAAATGATTCAAGGACTTAGTCACAGAACAGAGATTAAAATCTCCAAAATCCAACTGGCTGCATCAGGACATATAGTCTGAAACTCTGCACAGTTTCATGATGAAACACTGAATGATTTCAAGCACTTTGTCTAATAAACTTACATCTTTCATTCTTTATACAGATTGAGGGACTGTGGTTTGTCAGAGATCAGCTGTGATTATCTGGCAGCAGCACTGAAGTCCAACCCCTCCCATCTGAGAGAGCTGGTCCTGTGGGGAAACAATCTGAAGGATCCAGATGTGAAGCAGCTGTCTGATCTTCAGCAGAGTCCAGACTACAGACTGGAGACTCTGGTGTAAGTAGAGTGATGGAGTGAGTGGGTGGTGCTGTCAGCAGTATTGTACTAAACACAGTCAGCATGAAACAAAGATCCAGTGTTTCCTGTAAAGCTGCAGCTTCTCAGTGAAGCTGTGAGAGGAGAATGGTGACAGGCTTCAGGATTGGACACAAACACTTCCTGTTTCTGACCTTTATGGTCACCATAGTAACGGCTAACACGCTCTGATCAGACACTGTCAACAGCCAATCAGCTCTCTGAACAGAGCAGCACGCAGACCAATGACTGCATTCATTTCCAAGTTTAAAGCAGTGAAGAACACAGTCTGTAGGTGAGGAAGAATTTAGTGAGAGCAGATGTTTGGATGGAATTCCTCCAGTTAACAGCTGGAACCGTCCATCTGGATTGTTGGGCTTGTTGTTGGGGTTCCTACAGAGCTCAGAGTGGACACACCAAGGTTCTTCTAATGAATGAAAGTCCAAACTCAAACTACGAGGGAAAAACATTTTCATCAACTTCAATAAAAATCCAAAGATTAGAAAAAGTGAAGCAACAATGAGTCCTAGTACAGTCCCAGCACTGAAGTCCCTGCTGCTCTTTATACTGGATGTGCTGCATCACTGACTGACAGCTGATGAAGAGTCTCTGGAAACACTCGTTTATCTCCTCTGCTCTTCCTTCTTCTCTCTGCAGGTGGAGGTGATGATGGTAAACAGGACGGTGTGTGTGCTGAGAGAGGAGGGAGCTGTGTCCTGATGATCCAGAGAGGTTGAAGCAGCAGCAGCTTGTGTGCAGAGACGCTCTGACTGGGCCATGTTACTGGGAGGTGGAGAGGAGAGCTTCATCCAGCAGTGACTGACAGAGGAATGAAGTGCAGATGACTGTCAGTGCTGCAGAGTGAACTGCTCTGAGAACAGCTCCACTGTCAGACACAATGTAGAGTCCAGCATCATCCCTGTGTGTCCCTCTGGATCTGACAGAGGATCTCAGTGTATCTGGACGGCTCTGCTGCTGCTCTGTCCTTCTACAGTCTCTGCACAGTCTCTGTCTGACTCTGGCTTCAGACCCTCCTGGATCAAACTCACCTGGAAAGACTTTCAAACATCACTCAATAGATTTGAATACAGAATATATTTGATATACACTGTAGATGTACTGTAGAGTTGCAGTTTGTCACTTGTAAATACAGTCTGTGAGCAGCTATGAGCTGAAAGATCTTTCTAGAAACACGAAATGTTTTCACTCTTCTGTTGCTTTTTCATATATTTCCACAACATTAATATTGATCCCACCTGTCTCACCTGTTTCATGCTTTTATACATAATAACAGGACACGTGTGATCTGAGCGCTGCTGTGGTTGCTGTGCTGCACGTCTTCATTTAGATAACAGAGACATCTAGTGGTTCAGAGGGAGAACTGCAGGAGGTGGAGCTGTGCTTTAGCATGGAAAACTTTTTATCTTTTAGGCGCAGATACAAATATGACAAGTATCAGTGTAAGATACAAAAGGTCACATCAGTCAGCAGAGGAACAGTGATCACACAGCAATGTAAGAATAGAAACATAACAGTGAATCTGGACATGTGTACAGATGGAAGCAAACAAACAGGATGTAACACTACATTAAAGCCACAAATGGGAAGAAAACAAAGCCAAAGGAAAATATATTTGATCTCAGGAATCCAAATCAGATGCTTTAGAGCAGGGGTCGGCAACCCTGGAGGAGCAGAGACCCGAGGGCCGCCGCCGGTCCAGTGTCAGGTGAACTGAACTTCAGGTGAGAAGTTATGACCTGCAGTCTATCTGGGTCAGATATAAACCAAGTTTAGGTGGAGTTTATTTTCATTATGCTGACTTTTACAGTCAGTAACAATAACTCGTACTGCGCACTAGCTAGCATGACGGAGTTTCTATACAGCTGGGTGGGTGCTATGATGTTACTGATAGTGAACTTTATTTTATTCATAAGGTTAGTTAGTAGAGTTGCCAACCGTCCTGTAAAAAACGGAATCGTCTCGTATTCAGAGAAAATATTACGTGTTTCGCATTGAGCTGAAAGGGAACACAGTTTGTCCCGGACTTCAGCTAGAATGGAAAAAAGACACAAAGCTGGATTTATTCTGTCTTCTGCCTCTTCTCCTCTCCTTCTCTCCCGCTCTCTCTGCTGTTGCGACTTCAGAATCATCAGAATCAGAATACTTTATTAATCCCGAAGGAAATCAGGGTTACAGCAGGCAGCACACTAATGGCGCATGCACACTTACAAAGGAACCTTCTGACCAAACTTACACAAACATCACATTGGGAAGACATGTCAGAGAGGTAGGCTGATGGGGAAAAACAACGAAAATACATAACATGAGGTGAGAGGAGGAGAAAAAACTCCACTCAGACTGAGCTCCTAGTGGGAGAACAGTTTGAGAACAGAAAAAAACACCTCCGCACAAAAAGCACATGACTATCAACACACCATAGAAACACAAGACAAGCAACAGGGGCGGGTAAAGGGTGAGAGAGAGCCGGTGTAGACGGTGCATCCAGTCCTGCAGCATGTCTGCGCTGGTCCAGTCGACCGCCATCTTCCCCAGGAGGGGACAAGCATCGAAGGCCAACGAAACGTGTCTCTCTCTCTCTCTCCCTCCTTCCCTCCCTCCCTGTTTTGTTTTGCACTAACGTGACGAAACTATTGAGGAAAAAACGCCGCCTATATCTTGTTTATCACGACTCTGGTTTTACGTGGCCTATCAACACAGTTTATAAACTGGTATATGTCACCTTGTTGCTTTGTCTTTAAGTGGTCATGTGATTGACTTACCACGACTACTTTATTCTTCCTCAGTCAAACAGCAGCACTCGATTGTTTTGCCCCCTGAGCTACAGGTGTTGTGCTAGACAGTGATCGTGATTACCGCATCGCGGGGAGCGCGCAGCTGCTTAAAGCTGTAGCGTCCAGATTACTTACAGCTACTTCCTGCAGCTGATATAAGATGCGGTAAGCTGAACACAGCTTCAACCGTCTGTTTGTTGAAAAATAGTTTCCTTGTTAGTAATTGTAACGGCGTTGTAACGATAGGAATAGTAATTAGTTAGATTACTCGTTACTGAACAAAGTAACGCCGTTGGTAACGCCGTTATTCCCGTCACTGTCGAAGGCGTCTGGAAAGGGAGGGGGGATGAGTGTGTATCAGTGTGTGTGTGTGTGTGTGTCCAGAGTTCAGCTGAGACAGTGTCCTTCGCCCTGCCAGGCTAAGTAAACAGTCTTCCAGCCAACCCAGGTGGCCTTGCGTAGAATGGGAAGAACAGTCTAAACACAGTCATTATCAGGGTGTTGTTGTTCAGCTCCAGCCTTGAGACCACAGCTGGAGCCGAAGTGGCATCTGCATGAAGTGATGGTGGTTTTTACTTTAGTGCGAACAACTCATATGAATTTCAAAGCTGTTCTAACAGTCCGACACTGGTCTCTCAATCTCCCGTTGGAGAGCCGTGAGCTTCTCCATGATCTTATCTGTGCTGCACTCAATGAGCCCATTTTGAGAACTCACCACTCGTCCCATCGATTCAATCCCAGCGGGCAGCCTTGTGGGGGTTTGAACAGCCGATTCCACTTTCTTTAATCTTCGATAAGTCAGGGCCAAGCCAGCTCCGATCAGCAAGAACCCTGTTGTCATGGTTCCGAATAGGTAGATATCTTCAACACTCAGGCTCACCCGAGCCCAGACTTCTCATTGAGAAAAGGGTGTCAATTGCATTCAGGGACCATGAAACTGATCAATGATCAGCTGATCGGCTTTTCTCTCTTGTTTGTTTCTCGCTGACTTTGCGCTAGAAAGAGGAGACCAGCGGATAAACAACAGCAGCACGTTTAAGCTTGATCAGCTGTTGTTAGAATTTATTTAATATTAATTTCTAGTATCAGCTGATGTTTGCTGGAGCCACAGCTGTAAAGCTGCTGGTCATGATGTCGGTTTGGATCTGTGGTGAGAGCGAAACATGACGATGAAACCAGATGATGTCCTTACTGAATCATCAGAGCTGAACAGCTGATGGAGAAACAGGTTTCCCTTTTTGGATCTGTGTGAGCAGATTTCCTCTCACATGAAGAGAGTCCTCAGGTCTGAATGCTGGACACTCAGAGACCTGTGTCTCTGAGTGGGAGACCAGAGATCACATTAACATGTGTGTCCCTGTTTTAACAAACATGCCATATTGGCCCAGTTTATTTTTCTTATCATTGTTGTGAGGAGACAATAAATAGCATTTGTATTTTCTGTTGTACAGTTCATTTGCTGTTATGGATAAAAAGTCTTTGTTTTGTTTCTAAATAGCTGATAACTATTCGCTAATAGCTGCCAACATCTGCCAACAAATATAATTCTATAAAGTGGTTCTATATAGTGTGTAATTTATTGCTAATGCAATCATATGGCACACTGACTTCTGAGGAAATTTTAGATGCACTCATCATCAGAAAGGTTGCCGACCTAAACCAGGGGATTTAGAGTATCATAGAGTTTTTGTGGTTTGTTTTCTTTAAGTCATTTCACAGATTTTCTCTATAATTTCAATTCTTTGAGTAAAACAACAAACTTAGGGGATGATTTTGTAATCCGACTTTATGTATGGAAGATTTGACTAAACATAAAACAATCTTCCAACTCAGTCGTCATTCTTATCTTGTGAAATCAAACCAAAGGTTCTGTTGTCTCTAAATCAGGGATTGATGAAATCTTTGGTTTCATCCATTTCTGAACATTCATTCGTTCTCATTCATATTAAATCGTAGTCTAAGTCATTCTTTAGAGGGATAAATGTCATTCATTATCTTCAAATGTGTTTCTGTTGTTTTGGGGGGAAGTTTGAAGTCCGTTGTTCAAAGTCTGTTAATGAAACTTTATGAAGTTTATGTCGGATGTTTTTCCTATTTTGTATTTGTTTGAATTATTATGTATTTGTGACTCTTTCTGCCATGATGCCAGGTCTCTCTTGAAAACAACATTTTTAATCTCAATTCAATTTTCACCTGGAGAAATAAAGGATGATAATAATAATTTTGTCTTCAGGGAATCATTTCTCTGTAAAACAGCTTCTTCTGAAACTCTTGTTACATTTCTTGTTTATTGTTTGCTGGTTTTAGAAAAATGTCATCGTCTCTGTGTGAACTTAACCCTTAGATGCACACGTGGGGTCAAAAATGACCCCACGGGTTGTTTTTCTTCAAAATCTTTAAAGTGCAAAGTTGTAATATATTCATATTCCAGGTATTCCTCATAAAATATGTTTGTAACATGAGGCCATTTGCATTTTTATTTATTTTTTCATTAATTTTTAAAAAATGCAGTTTTTGTATCACTACCCCACTCTTCCACAAGTGGGGTCATTGCAGTTCCTATGGAATCTTCTATGAAACTTTCATTCTTAGCAACTCTGACTGTCCCACTTACACTTCTGATGGATCAAGAATTAATTTTTACACAGTAATATACATGATTTATAGTCAGGGCTGCACATAAGTGGTCCACATGTGTGCATTCGCTGTCAAAATAAAAGTATTCCCGTAAATTCAGAGAATACGCGCTTCTTTTGCGGTGGAGGAACACCAAAGTAATTGCTTACGGAGCTTGCTTCTTTGACATCTTTAAGAGTTCTGAACAAATGTCTGTCCACCTCCAGAACATCTAATGTACGCAAACGAGCGTTCCAACTTCTTATCTGGTACGCGTCTTTTATTTTGACACCTGCGGACCATTTATGTGCAGCCATGTTTATAGTTTCCTGTGCATTTCAAACATTGTCCTTTCTGATGTTTTTTTGTTTTAAATATTTAAAGTAACCTGGCTGCTATGAGGCCAGCTAGGATCCCTGTGGATCTTGCCCTACAAATGATCCAGGACGGATGGGATGAAGAGCCCATCGGAGGCACTGACTCAGAATCTGACATCTAAGATATAGAGGACCCAGACTATTGTCCCCCCCCACTGAACAAGGCCAGTCAGACACAGAGGAGTCCTCTGATGAGACCTGTGAAGAGGAACTGGATATTGAGTCTAACAGAATGAGCCCCTCTTACTGTTCTAGCCACAATATTCTGAATTAGTCGGCCAGGGCTTGCACCTGGGTTTAGTACTGTCTCCACAATAGATGCATGGAAGATGTTCATGTCTGATAATTTAATAGAAGAGGTGCTGACATGCGCAAACATGGAGGCATAAAGAGTAGCCACAGACAGGGGAAAAGAGTGGAAAAATTAAATCAAACATGAGCTCCTGGCCTTCATTTGATTGACCATTCTTGCAGGAAGTGAGAAGAACTGGGATGTACCAGTCAGTGTGTTTTTTGGGAGTCCTCTGCATAACCCATTGTACAAGGCCACTATGTCAATTCAAAGATTTAAAGATATTCGCCGTTTCTTGCACTTTGATGAAAAGAGGACCAGAGCCTACCGACTGAAAACAAACCACATGGCAGCTTTCCGCTACATATGGGGCCTGTTCCTGGTCAACTGCAGGCAGAAATTCATCCTCAATGATTGTGTTACAGTGGATGAACAACTTGTGCCTTTCAGAGCGAAAACCCAGCTTCTGCAGTATATGCAGAGCAAGCATACAAAAGTGATACAAGTGATACAAAAACTGCAATTTCTTAAAATTAATGAAAAAATAAATAAAAATGCAAAGGGCCTCATGTCACAAACATGTTTTATGAGGAATACCTCAAATATGAACATATTGCAACTCTTCGTTTTACAGATTTTGAAGAATAACAACCGAGTTTATAACAAAATGAATTGTTTCTATTTGGGGACATTTTTGACCCCACTCGTGGAAGAGTGTAGGTACTGGTAGGTTGTGCATCCAAGGGTTAAACTCTACATGTGGTGTCAGCTATAATACGAGCTCTAGAGTCTAATAACGATGCTTTTATTATTGTCTGGTATCCAACCTAACCCTGGGCCTCTGGCTGAATGTGAAACACCAGCAGATGTTAAAAACTGTCTGGGTTACACATGCATCATGTCGTGTGCTTCCTAACATGGATATGATTGGAATCTGGGCCTGTTCAACCGGTGCTGGTATCATTGTTGTTTCTGAGACTTTCCAAATCTTTACTGGATTACAACGTAGCAACTGATGGATTTAACATTTAGCACTCAGACTGTCCCAGAAAAGGCGGAGGTCTGGAAGTTTATGTGAAGCTCTGTCTTGCTGCTCAAGTCTTGTTCTCTCGATCTGCACCTCAGCGATTTGAAATCTTGGGCTTAACTATTGATCTGTTTGGAAATCAGACTGTTGTTGGCTGCTATCAGCCTCCATCTGCTTCCCCCAGCACATCACCGTCTCTGGTTCAACTTTTATCTGAACTGCATTTTAATGACGTCTTTCAGATGGATGATTTTCATTGGGACTGGCTTTCTTCTGTCTGATGATTTTAAGGCACGCTGCTTGTTTTTAAAATTAACTCAAATTATTTAAAGCCTCACACGCCTTGATCCTAAACACCCAGATAAATCTGCTCTTATTGACCTTTTTTAACTAATATGCTGCATAATTTTTCCACATCTGTAGTTTTTCCCAACGACCTGAGTGATCACTGCATAGTTGGTGCTGTGAGAAACTAAAATCTCACGCTCCCAGCCCCGCATCAGTTTTAACTGGGGTCGTATTAAACAGGCTGACAATGTCAGTTTGGGAATATTTACAGGAGAGTTGTGTCTACTTTGTGGACAGACACGCCCCTTTTTGCCAGGTCAGGGTGAAAGGTCGGGACAGGCCTGGTTTGGTTCAGTACCGGCCGATCTCCTACATGAGAGAAACCAGGCCTGGGCAGGAAGTCTGGCTCTGATGCTGATTGGCTACGTTTTCATTAGCTGTGTAATCGGATTACTGCCTCCATCATCAAGATCCAATGTGATTATTTTGTACTTTAACGACTGACAGTCCAAACGACCGTAGGCGGTTTTGGCAAACTATAAAGTGTCTCTGCCAGCTGTGACTTCTCAGAGCTACCTCCTCACTTAAATATCGACTCCACTCCTGTGTCAGACAAAACTGAAATGTTCTTTGTTCAGCACAGTATCTGATGGTAAACCTCTTGCACACAACTCTGCTCGTAGTTCCTGGTTACTGATACCTTTTCCTTCACACCTGTCAC
The DNA here is from genome assembly GCF_013358895.1 of Oreochromis aureus. Classification (NCBI taxonomy): domain Eukaryota; kingdom Metazoa; phylum Chordata; class Actinopteri; order Cichliformes; family Cichlidae; genus Oreochromis; species Oreochromis aureus. The sequence goes on along the minus strand of NC_052944.1, from coordinate 45,745,131 downwards.
AGCAGAAGAGGTTTGTATGAAGGGAATGAAGGGAAGCCAAAACAGGAGAAATCTGCTCTGTCTTTCTAGTCCAGTGGTTCCCAAACTTTTTTTGCTGCGCCTTTGTTGTACAAGACAAATAATAACTCTGTTACGCTACGTCCGCACCTACACGGGTATTTTTGAAAACGCAGCTTTTTTTCGTTCAGACGAAGCGGCATTTTGAATCACTGAAAACTCGTTTTTGCGTTTATGTGTGGACGAGGAATACAGAGTTAAATCACGCAACGTCAAAGGTATGTGTTTTTTTCACGTCACGCTGTGCGCCACGTTATTGTTTACATGAGATGAATTGCAGAATGGCAGATAGAGACAAAATACTGTTAATCTGACTATCTGCAGGTTTTACGCGCTTACATAGACGCACGCAGTTACTGTCCCTCTATTTACAAAGGCAGAGGCGTCACGATGTGATTATTTTACGTGTTCTTGTTTTTTTTCCTGTGTAATAATATTCAACATTGCGATCAATACATTTTTCAAAAAATGTCTCTGTTCAAAATGGGTTTAAAAACATAACCAGCTGTGGGATACTGTTTGTCCGTGATTTGAACTGGGGGAACAAATCGTCACGATCAGCTTGATGTTATTTGTATCCCGCTGTAACTTTACTGTATAAAGTATAGTATAGTATGTATATCTCCAAAATGTCAGGAGTAGTTAGCCATTACAAGAAGTGTTTGTGGACTAAAAATCAAGAATGTGGGATACTGTTTGTCCGTGATTTGAAGAGCCCAGCGCTGCCTTTGACGAAGGGAAAAACGATTCTGCAGGGAGACCTACCTCAGCACTTGTGCAGGTGAAACCAAAGGGCAGATATGCTGTTAGGTTTTTGTATTGTGATTGTCATTTATGCTTAGAAATATTGATGCCATATACATAGAGGTGTATAATCGATTGTGTAGTGATAGGATGTGTGATCTTCAGGAGGTTGTAAAAGGCTTTGTGTGCATTCCAGAGCATTCTGGTATTCACCCCCCACATTCCAGGAGCATGGGAGAGGCCGTACCTTGTCTTATTGTTTTATGGTAGGATAAATGTGTCTTAGTCTAAGTGCCTTTTGTTTAGATGGACGGCTCTGGGGAGTCTGGGGAGTTAAATTGTCTCGTTCCAGCGGTGGGCCTGTGCTAGACAGACCCAACATTAATTGGTCCTTCGAGCCAGATCCCTAGAATTGACATTCACCGAGGGGAAAAAGAGATACACCGAAAGACGTCAGCCAGGACTTATAGAAGTTACTGTAGTAATGTCCCGAGACGTGAAAATTCGTCATCGGGCCGGTGGATTAGCTGTCTGTTTTTTTCTCCTCGCTGGATGATGATTGACGGGATTCAAGATTAATGCAAAAGCGACACCAAGTAAGTACTGTACAAAGGAGAGCGCTGTAGCTGCGTGGGTTCACGCGAGCATGGTCGCGCGGGTTTCACACGGACCTGAGCCGTGCGGTTTCACGCAGGCTTATAAAATAGAGAGCGACGGCTCCTTAATTGTACGGCCGCACCGTTTCACGCGGGCCTATGCCGTGCGGGTTCACGCAAGCTGGGGAAAGTTATAGGCCTATTTTGTGTTGTTGTTGTTGTGTTGAGTGTGTTTGTGTGAGTAAGTGCGGAGTAGAACACGTGGTCTGTGACGCCGACTGTTGTTGTTATCATGGGTTCCTAAGCAACTAAGAGTGTGTCAGAGTTTGACAGACTGGACTTCGCTGCTGGCAGCGCAAAGTATTTAAACAAAAGAGAGCGATGGCTCCTTAGCTGCGCGGGTTCACGCGAGCACGGTCGCGCAGGTTTCACGCGGACCTGAGCCGTGCAGTTAATCGCAATCTTATAAATGGAAGAGATTCAAATCTTAGAAATGTACAGAAAACACAGCCTTGAAGAGCGTGTGGAGAAGGCCAGCCCACATCGCCAGCAGTTAAGCTATGCTCTGGTGAATGGCTTCCCCACCCCTCGCTGACACAAAATGTTTAGATGATTCTTTAGATTGCCCTGATCAACAACAGCCTGTGCTCCAGACCATTAATTTAACCAGTTGTTAAAAGTAATCTGCATTAAGGTTAGGGTTGCTCAAATTTAGTACAATGACATATGAAATGAAGTAAAATAGGCAAATATTAAATATTAAATATTTTAATAATAATAACAATAACAATAATAATAATAATAAACTTTACTTATAAAGCACACCTAAAAACCAAGGGTATACCAAGGTGCTTAACAAGTAGACATAGAGAATAAAGCCAGAGCAAATGCATGGTCACCCCTCTAGCTTGCGCCGGAAGTAGTTCATAGCAGATCTAAGTGTTCTAGCAGGAGAATGTGGCCTAAGACGTTCACTAAGATAACTCTGAGCTAATTTATTAATAGTTTTGAAGGTAAGCAGTAATATTTTAAATTGAGTACTACACATGAAAGAAGAACAGCTTTCAGTGACAATAACCCCCTGCAGCCACAAGATGGCAGTAATGTAAATAGATTAAATATTAAATGAAGGTGAGGAGCTTTATGATAGCGCTGTCTGAAATTAAAGGAGAGACATTGCTTTATTTTGGCACATTTTAATTTATCAGTATTGTTTTAAATTTGACAGTGCAAGCTTGTCCTGATAGAACACCACTGTCAGAAACAAAGAAAAACTTGTGTAAAATAAGGCAGAACACTCTGTTATGCTGCTTTCACACATTTGAGATTACATCTTTGTAAGACAAAAATCTTAAAATCTTAATAAACCTTAAAAACACATGAACAACACTTAAATCAATGAAATTTAACAATGAACCAGCAGAACAGGAGCATACTGAACCTTAACCTTGGTGAAATGTAAGATTAAAGTTTTCTTGTAAATAAAAGAATATGGTAATAAACTGAACAAACAACCCCAAGATGTCTTTACTGTTGTGGATCTAAAATATTGACTTCAATATGGATCTCAGGTGTTCACCAATGACTCATGGTTTTCCCACATTTTATAAGTATGAACATTTTAACCAGTATGAATTCTCATGTGCTTCTTTAAGTGTATCCTCTGGGCAAATCTTTTCCCACACGTGCTACAGGAATACAGTTTCTCACCTGTGTGAATTCTCTTGTGTATTTTGAACGCTGATGAGTCAGAAAATCTTTTCGCACAGGTGCTACAAGAATACGGCTTCTCACTCTTAGATGTGTAGTCATGTATTTATTCTGCAAAGTTTTTCCACACACGTCACATTGTACAGACTTGTTCTTTGTGTCCTTTCTACTTTTACCCGCTGACACAGGAGTGTTGTCTACTCTGACTGCGACTTCTCTTTCTGTGTCTCTTCTTCAGCTCTGCATTTCTAGTAGATCGTGAGTGCACATGCCGATTTTCTTCATGATCTCAGCTCTCTGCTTCAGAAGAGCTGTGAGGAAGGAGCTGCTCACTGTTTGGTTCTGGTTCACTGTGGGAACTTTCCTCGTAAGCGGGTGTCACCATGAAGACATGAGCCTCCTGCTTCAGTCCAAGCTGCTCTCCCTCCTGACTGCTGCACCCTTCCTCCTGTTCCTCTTTTATCTGTGGAGGCTCTGGGTGTCAGGGCTCTGTGTGCGGGTAGGTGGAGATGTGGATCCAAATGCAGGACTCAGACACTAACTTGAAACTTAAACCCCTCAGCTTTATTGCTGGTACGAAAACAAAACATGAAGTGAACACGGAAAACCAAAACACAGGCATAATCTGATGGTACGACGCGACACTAGGTACGGGAAAACACAGGGCTTATATACACAGGGTAGTAATGAGGGAATCAGCAACAGGAGGGAGACACAGCTGGGAGAGATCAGGGCTAATGAGACCGGGGGAACAAAGCTGCACACACTAACATAAGACAAAGACTTTCACAATAAAACAGGAAACATGAATTACTAAACAAGCACGCAGACTTGACACTGAGAGACAGAAAATAACACATGGAACTCAAACAATCCGAAACAAAACACAAAGAGCACAAGTCCAGAGACACATGAAAAAACAGATCAAAACCAAACCAAACTAGACCTAACATGAGTCCATGAAAAGTTCAGGAGGCCGACCGTGCGAACGGCAACAGGAAAACAGGTCTGGTGGCCGACCGTGCACATGGCAACGGCGGCGGCGCAGGCAAAACCAATCAGGAGACAGACCACTCGGAAGGCAGTGGCGGCCACTGAGCAGGTCTGGAGGTCGGCCGCGATGCCAGCGGCGGCGACGAACTCCTTCCGGAGGCCGTCCTCGACGGCCATGATGACAACTTAGAGGCCTGGAAAACGGCCGGCAGAGGCGAGGCGGGACGAGTCGGGTTCCATGACGCCGTGGCAACCGCAGGGCCAGGCGTGGACGAAGACACAGAGGCCCGGCCAGGCGTGGACGAAGACACAGAGGCCCGGCCAGGCGTGGACGAAGACACAGAGGCCCGGCCAGGCGTGGACGAAGACACAGAGGCCCGGCCAGGCGTGGACGAGTCTGACGAGGCAGGACGCTGGCTGGATTCACCTGAACCCCCAGCTGACGAGACATGAGGCTGGACGGGCTCCTCGGGCCCTCCAGCTGACGAGACATGAGGCTGGACGGGCTCCTCGGGCCCTCCAGCTGACGAGACATGAGGCTGGACGGGCTCCTCGGGCCCTCCAGCTGGAGCAGATGCAGGGCCAGAGGCAATTGGGACCCCTGGCTGAGGGTGAAGATGAGTGGCTGACCGAGCAGTTGACAAAGCTAATGATTCCTCCACTAACTGAGCTACTGACTGGGTTATGGACTGTAACAAGGTTTGTAGTAAGTCTGATTGTGGAAATGACTGAGCTATGGGTAGCTGAGCGGAATGTGGTGGAGGTGGAGACTGAGCTATGGGTAGCGGGGTTGAAGAATGAGCTACGGGTGACTGAATTTGAGATGAAAACGGTGGTTGAGTAGGTGACTGGGCCACAGGTGGCTGCTGAGCAGGGAACACTGGACACTGAGCTACAGGTGGCTGCTGAGCAGCTAACTGAACTGAAGGAGTGGAAATGAAAACTGCACCAGTCCATAATACAGGAGAGAATGGAAGTGTGGTTGGGTGATGATGGCGAGGGTTGCATTTCTTCTTTAAGGATGGATCAAACGATTTGGCGATGAACCTTGGCAAAAAATGCTGCTATTGTTGAGAGCACCAAGTGGCGAGGGCCTCCAGGAGAACAACTGAATCCTCTTTCCCTGGGCCGCCCATGCCAAACAGTTCAAAACTTAGCCTCGCTCTTAGAGCAGTTATTATTTGCTTGAGTCTATTTATATTTAGAAAACTGACAGTGGAGGCAGTGGACGACAAAAAATTATCAAAAAAATACTACCTCCAACTGCCTCTTGTAGGGGCTCGCGGCGTGAGCTATCCTCCAACAATAATCCCATAGGTGCCCGAGATTCTCTCCCTCAGAGGCGAAACGTGAGTCCGCTGGATCCATACTGGTCGCGTCGTTCTGTCAGGGCTCTGTGTGCGGGTAGGTGGAGATGTGGATCCAAATGCAGGACTCAGACACTAACTTGAAACTTAAACCCCTCAGCTTTATTGCTGGTATGAAAACAAAACATGAAGTGAACATAGAGAACCAAAACACACAGGTATAATCTGATGGTACGACGCAACACTAGGTACGGGAAAACACAGGGCTTATATACACAGGGTAGTAATGAGGGAATCGGCAACAGGAGGGAGACACAGCTGGGAGAGATCAGGGCTAACGAGACCGGGGGAACAAAGCTGCACACACTAACATAAGACAAAGACTTTCACAATAAAACAGGAAACATGAATTACTAAACAAGCACGCAGACTTGACACTGAGAGACAGAAAATAACACATGGAACTCAAACAATTCATGAAACCACAATTCCTAAAACATGGATAACAGAAACATGAAACTCTAATAATAATCATCATCATAATCACAACAAGAGAATGAGAAAAACAATCCAAAACACCAAGATAACTGAAACACAACTCCAGAGAAACATAAAGAATAATCCATCATTCAAAATATAAACCAAAGCATAATAAACTCAAAATACTGGGTCCAACGGACCCAGAACCGTGACACTGGGTCCTTCTGGTCCAGACTGGAGTTCCTCTCCTGGTTACAGACCTGCTGGTCGGTAAAAATCTCCTCTTCCTCAAAAGCATGCTGCTGTAGGACATCTGAAGGCACAAAGGGGAAAAATGATAGCAAAACAAACATTTGAGAAAATATTTACTGATTTTAGTTCTGACACTCTTATTAGCAAAGTTCAAAGTTCAACTTCATAGATAGATGTTCAATAGATGATCAATAGATATTGTTGTTTTTTGGTAAATGAATGTGGATGTCTGGATTGGCAACAGTTATAAGAAGGCATGCTGGGGCACAGCTCTTTCACACAGTGGTAAACGTTTTGACTGTGCTTGAAATGCCATGAAAACTCTTCTTGTCTGATAAATTTAGGTTTAGAAATTCTGAATTCCATATTTTCCAAAACAGAATACAATATTTATTCATACTTACTCAGACCTGTAAACTGTTCAAATCTAACCAAGAAAGATAGGCTTCAGATATCCTATGGCATTCTTTGTAGGAGCCGCTCTCTGTACCAGAACTGTGTTAAGGCAGCTAAAGCAGCTTTCCTATCAGATATTATTGAGACTAACAGCCACAACCCCTGAATGTTATTCAAAATTTGTAATTTACTGATAAATCCCTGTCCTGGATCGGCCTGAGCAATTTATTAATCATTTTATTGGAAAAGTTTTATTACTGAAGGCTTCACACCCTCACTCTCTTGTGTTGAATCCTGTTCCGGTTTTAGGATTCATGTCGACCTTTTCTCACTTTGAGGTGTTATCACTCCCTACTCTTAAGGGATTAACTGAACGATCGAGAAGCTCAAATTCTATGCATGATATCCTTCCATCCCGCATTATCAAGGAAGGTTTTGAGGAAACTGGGCCTTGCATCTTATTTTTTAATTTGACTTTTTAAATTTAATTGCTTTACACAAATCATGGTCACAATACAAAATGAAAATGTTGCGATTATACATAAAAAATAAAGCGCAAAGTCAAAAAAAGAAAAAAGAAAAAAGGAAGAAACCCCCCCCTCCCTCCCCACCCGAGGCTCATGTAAAGAGAAACAAAACAAAACAAAACAAAACAAAAATTTATGTCACACATCTGGAAAATACGTTTTTATATAGTCAATAAATGGGTTCCAAGTGACAGAGAATCTTTGTTGTGATGAGAGAACTCTGTATCTACGTTTTTCCAGTGGTAAAAAGAAAAGCACCTCCTTCAACCATTGTATATATGAAGGAGCCTTATCAGACTTCCAGTGGAATAGAGTGAGTCTACGGGCAAGCAATGAAGCAAATGCTATGGCATTTTCCTGAGATTTACTAATTTCGTATTGAGGTGGCATAACTCCAAAAATGCCAATGCGGAAATCAAGCACTAAATTTTGCACACTGATGTGAGATAATACTTTGAATATATTTACCCAGTAATAGTCCAGGTTAGGACAAGACCACAACACGTGACCCTCATTTGCTGGATTACACCTGTCCACAACTGGGACAGGCAGGATTGGCTTCTGGGAAAAAATTTTGAAAGCCTCTCTTTTGTATAATGAAGACGATGAAGAATTTTAAACTGAATTAAACCATGGCGAATGCAAAGGGAGGAGGTATGTACAGTGGGATGCAAAAGTTTGGGCAACCTTGTTAATAGTCATTATTGTATAAATCGTTGGTTGTTACAATAAAAAATGTCAGTTAAATATGTATACATATATCTATATCTATATATATACACACATATACATACATACATACATACATGCATACATATGTATAGGAGACACACACACACACACACACACACACACAGTGATATTTGAGATATGAAATGAAGTTTATTGGATTTACAGAAAGTGCGCAATAATTGTTTAAACAAAATCAGGCAGGTGCATAAATTTGGGCACTGTTGTCATTTTATTGATTCCAAAACCTTTAGAACTAATTAGTAGAACTCAAACTGGCTTGGTAAGCTCAGTGACCCCTGACCTACATACACAGGTGAATCCAACAATGAGAAAGACTATTTAAGGGGGTCAATTGTAAGTTTCCCTCTTTTAATTTTCTCTGAAGAGCAGCAACATGGGGGTCTCAAAACAACTCTCAAATGCCCTGAAGACAAAGATTGTTCACCATCATGGTTTAGGGGAAGGACACAGAAAGCTGTCTCAGAGAGTTAAGCTGTCTGTTTCCACAGTTAGGAACATATTGAGACAATGGAAGACCACAGGCTCAGTTCAAGTTAAGGCTCGAAGTGGCAGACCAAGAAAAATTTCGGATAGACAGAAGCGACGAATGGTGAGAACAGTCAGAGTCAACCCACAGACCAGCACCAAAGACCAACAACATCATCTTGCAGCAGATGGAGTCACTGTGCATCGTTCAACCGTTCGGCGCACTTTACACAAGGAGATGCTGTATGTGAGAGTGATGCAGAGGAAGCCTTTTCTCCGCCCACAGCACAAACAGAGCCATTTGAGGTATGTTAAAGCACATTTGGACAAGCCAGCTTCATTCTGGAATAAGGTGCTGTGGACTGATGAAACTAAAATTGAGTTATTTGGGCATAACAAGGGGCGTTATGCATGGAGGAAAAAGAACACAGCATTCCAAGAAAAACACCTGCTACCTACAGTAAAATATGGTGGTGGTTCCATCATGCTGTGGGGCTGTGTGGCCAGTGCAGGGACTGGGAATCTTGTCAGAGTTGAGGGACACATGGATTCCACTCAGTATCAGCAGATTCTGGAGACCAATGTCCAGGAATCAGTGACAAAGCTGAAGCTGCACCGGGGCTGGATCTTTCAACAAGACAACGACCCGAAACACTGCTGAAAACCCACTAAGGCATTCATGCAGAGAAACAAGTACAGCGTTCTGGAATGGCCATCTCAGTCCCCAGACCTGAACATTATTGAAATCTGTGGTGTGAGTTAAAGAGAGCTGTCCATGCTCGGAAGCCATCAAACCTGAATGAACTAGAGATGTTTTGTAAAGAGGAATGGTCCAAAATACCTTCAACCACAATCCAGACTCTCATTGGAACCTACAGGAAGCGTTTAGAGGCTGTAATTTCTGCAAAAGGCGGATCTACTAAACATTGATTTCATTTCTTTTTTTGTGGTGCCCAAATTTATGCACCTGCCTGATTTTGTTTAAACAATTATTGCACACTTTCTGTAAATCCAATAAACTTCATTTCATTTCTCAAATATCACTGTGTGTCTCCCATATGATATATTTAACTGACATTTTTTATTGTAACAACCAACGATTTATACAGGGAAATAATGACTATTAACAAGGTTGCCCAAACTTTTGCATCCCAATGTAAACATGATTACACAGTTACACAATCATACCAAAACTCTGTCCTGATCAGTGTTGGGTAAGTTACTTTAAATTAGTAACGTAGTTACATTACTAGTTACTTCTCTAAAAAAGTAACTCAGTTACTTCAAGTTACTCGTTACTTTCAAAGTAACTAGTTACTAGGTAAAGTAACTTTGGTTTTACTCAGAATTCTCTTGTTAATGTGTTGCTTCCGTAGCTGGATACCCAGCCAGATTGCCAGTCTTCTAGCTTGCTTACTTGCCACAAGTGCACTGTGCCACCTACCAATAGAAAGGAAAAATAATGTGCACATTTCCACGAGAGAAATCACGCCTGGACCGTCGTTGACCGCCGCCATGATTCTAGCCTGCTTTTTACATCCAACACAAAAACTGCAGTCGTGGTGCTTTTGATTGTACTCAGAACTTGGAAATTCTTCCTTCTGAATAGGAAGATGTAGGTAACACCAGACTGCAGATGAGCTGCATACAGAGCTGGACTGGGACAAAAAAATCGTCCCGGGCATTTTGACTAGAGACCGGCCCGCCATTATAGGAAAAATCATAAAGCCTTTGAATGAAAATAAACAATGTTGTGACAGTGATGTACACTGTTCTGATGATATGTATGTATCAATCTATCAATTGTTTGTTGTAAAACTCAGATAACTATTTTTTTAAAAGCGAGACATTTTAAATGAGAATAATAAAGAAAAGTATTTCCTTGTGCCCCCCTTTGGTAAATGGTAAATGGACTGGTTCTTATATAGCGCTTTTTTACTCTTCTGAGCACTCAAAGCGCTTTACACAACTTGTGCATTCACCCATTCACACCCATTCGCACAAGCACATTTTTCTAAGTGCTTTCTAAGTAACATTCACACACATTCATACTCCGATGGATGCATCGGAGAGCAATTTGGGGTTAGTATCTTGCCCAAGAATATTTGGCATGCAGACTGCAAACTTTCCCTGTTAATGCCCTACACGGACTCCTGGCAACACTTTGCTAGACCCGCCCCTGCACAGTTACCAGCTGTCAGCTACGTAGAAAAGGATCCTGGTGTTATTTGTCTCTCAGAAACAGCTCATAACTTCCCTTCAACTCATTCATGTCACCTAAAAGGTAAACCTGTTTCTCCATCACCTGTTCAGATCTGATGATTCAGTAAGGACATCTCCTGGTTTCATCTTCATGTTTCCCTCTCACCAGATATACAAACCGATATCATGACCAGCAGCTTTACAGCTGTGGCTCCAGCAAACATCAGCTGATACTAGAAATTAATATTAAATAAATTCTAACAACAGCTGATCAAGCTTAAACGTGCTGCTGTTGTTTAGCGCGACATCCGCTGGTTTCCTCTTTCTGGCGCAAAGTGGGCGATAAACAAACAAGAGAGAAAAGCCGATCAGCTGATCATTGATCAGTTTCGTGATTGAAGTAGAAACGGGAGAGGAGAGAATGAGAGAAGAAGAGGCAGCTGTGCAGCTTCAGCTTTGTGTCTTTTTCATTGTAGCTGAAGTCCGGGACAAACTGTGTTCCTTTTCACCTCAGTACGAAACGCGTAATATTTTCTCTGAATTCGAGACAATTCTGTTTTTTACGGGATGGTTGGCATTGGTGGTGATTGATGGTTTAGGGGACGGTTGGCAACTCTAATAATTAACCGTATGAACAAAATAAAGTTCAACATCAGTAACATAGCACCCACCCAGCTGTATAAAAACTCTGTCATGCTAGCTAGCACGCAGTACGAAAATGTCAGCATACCGAAAATAAACTCCACCTAAACTTGGTTTATATCTGACCCAGATAGACTGCAGGTCATAACTTCTTACCTGAAGTTCAGTTCACCTGACACTCAGACCGGCGGCCGCTTCGGGTCTCTCCTCTTGCCTCCCTTTTCCTACTTGTGTCAAGCCAGCCTCCAGTTCGAGACTTGCAGTCAAGCCAGCCTCCAGTTTATTTTCTGTTCCCTGTGTATTCAAAGTATTACGGGAAGGGATGTGGAAACCGGATTTCAAAATAAAAGCCAACTTCGAGTGAATTAACAGATATGTTAAGAACATAATAACATATAATTTAGGCTTTTTTCTTTAGTCTGATTTTACCTTTCAAAGTAATGGCCCGTTGAAATTGCCGATATTTGACTTAATCTTCTAACGATTCAAAATGCTAAAAAATGGAAATTTCTTGTTTCCACAGGGTAATTCCACTTTAGATCAACAGTATACAACCCCACAGTGATACCATATCAATATCAAGTCATTCTGATGTTGCTTTCCAAAATAAAAGCATTTTCAAATTGCCCATAATTGACCTAACTTTCAGTGATTTCAAAATGCTCTAAAATGGAAAATTCCTGTTTCCACAGGGTAATTCCACTTTAGATCAACAGTATACAACCCCACAGTGATACCATATCAATTTCAAGTCATTCTGATGTTGCCTTCCAAAATAAAGGCCATTTCAATTTGTCCATAATTGACCTAACTTTCAGTGATTTCAAAATGCTCTAAAATGGAAAATTGCTGTTTCCACAGGATAATTTCACCTTAGATCAACAGTATACAACCCCACAGTGATACCATATCAATATCAAGTCATTCTGATGTTGCTTTCCAAAATAAAAGCATTTTCAAATTGTCCATAATTGACCTAATTTTCAGCGATTTCAAAATGCTCTAAAATGGAAAATTGCTGTTTCCACAGCTGTCCATCCACCTGCGAGGAGATGTCCGGTGACAGAGAAGCGGCAGCTGATAGTTCTTCCTGTCGTAAATGACATTACCCGTAACAATATTAAGTTTAAGGATAACTTCAACAGTAACCCATTGACTAAAATGTGGTATACCAACATATTTGATATCAAACACATAGAATTTTATTTATGGAACCTGCTCTGTTGGCTTTTGTCCATTATCTGAATCCCCTTTGACTGGTATAGACAAGTTCTGTGGAGAACAGGCATACATTTTTAATAAATTTGATTTTAAGTAAATAATGTAATACAATATATTTTAAAAAATTAAGTGAAAAGAACTAACCTGACGAAACGCATCACAAATTCTGTAGCGGTTATTTTTATTATTCTCAATACCAAGTGTCAGGCAAACTTGACCCCAGGGGCCGTCTTTATGAAGTGCATGGTCCTCCAGTTGCATGCCATGTTTTTTCAGCTGTTCCACAGTTTCAATAATGTCATTGATTGTAATCGTTTTCTTTTTGTTCTAAAACAAAAGATATAACATTTTCAGTTTTATTTTTACTGGAAAATGTATATGAAAGAAAAGAAGAAAAAATTACATACCCCAAATAAGCAGAAGCGGTAGACTCTAAGTGAAAAAAAGAAAACATTACAGTGGTATTTATATCATTGATGAATATAAAATCATAACATTTTATAAAGAATATGTATAATATTGTCAATGAATTGAGAAGAATTTTAAATCGGTGCCACTAATTACAAAACTATCAACTTTGTTTCGATTGAAGTACTATTTGAACATGTTTTTGTGAAATACAATGCCCCTGAACAAAATGTGCAGCACTTGATGTTAAAAAGCCATTGCATGTGCCTGTTATAGAACACGTGTTAATTAATTTCTCCCATATGCTACAACTTTGCCTGAGTCCTGTGCGCAAATATCTTTTTGTTTTTGGTTATAGTGAAGCCTGTTATCAAATAAAAACAAAACAGTAATAATATGGTGAAATAAATGTAATTTTACGTGTTACACATAAGAAAAAAGACATTTTTACAATCAGAAATAGCCTAGCTAATATCTTAAGCTAGGCTACAAGACTTGATTACTCAATAACATGTAATTGGAGATTAACTACTTTGTTAGCAACTTTTAAAAGTTAATATTTAAAGTTTATACTTAAAAAAAGGAACTCACCCCTCCTCCTTCTTCGGCATTTTTTCTGCACAAGACTTAAAAATGACATGTTTTGACCTCTAGTTTTTGAAATGTCGATAGAGACAGACACTCAAAGCTCACCTGTTTAATTGTAGCGTCCAGTAGTGGGCGGTATAGGCTCTCCAACGATTTTGTTTTTTTCAAGTGGACCATTATGGCTTTGCAATATTGCTCCACTTGATTAAAAAATTGAACTATCTTTATTTATTCAGTCATTTTATTGTAAAATTTAAATTTGCAGTTATTATCAAAGGAATACACATAATTGGTTGATAGGAAATATTAAGACTTAGACAAGAGACGTTCAAAAGAGGGGAAAAAACAGAGGGGATGAGGGACGGTGACACAAGACAGTAAATTCCATTGGATTACCTACTGGAAGAAAAAAAACAGAAAAGAAAACAAGCAAAAATATAACATAGTACACAACAGCAAGTATCACAGCCACAACCTAGATATGTATAAGTAACAGTAGATAATAAATATTGGTGTCAGCACGGCCCCTGCCGAGAAACCTTATCATCTACATGTACTTAAAATTGAGACGTAGGCACCGGCAACTTAGGAGAGGTTGAATACACAGACCATCCCTTGGATGCCATTCAGCATGCCCAGCACAAGTGATGTTGATGTATAGGTTGTGGAATAAAATTGAGGTACAGGTGGTCGGAAGGGGACACAGCAGGAATGTCTCACACCCACCTCAGTGAAACAACTGTACGCCAAAGCCCTGCATGTGTGGCGCTGTGATGGAGTGTGGATGAGGAGGGGAGGGACGTGAAGGCAAAGTACTCTCTCGTGTGGCACCCCTGGAAGCCACAAATGCCCATCTGGACGAGGGCCTACATTAGCACCACCACCAAGCCCCATGGAGCCTGGGGTGGTGGGCGAACATCGTAACCCACCACAGAGGAAAATACATCCACCCAAACATTCAATAATCTCTCTGACTGCATAAAACAAAAGACACCACGGCTGAGTTTATTCTCCACCTCTGTACTAATTTTAAAGTTAACTATTGTCTTTTTTGTGGGTTTTAAATGTGGTGAATACTTTACAAAGTAAAAAGAAAAAACAAAAAAGACAATTATAAATTCAAGGGCCTTGGAGATGTCATTCAAACTAACACCAATGCACATCAAAACATACATGTGAGTAACAGAAAGAATAACTGTTGAAACTGTTCCAGGAGTGAGTGAGATATGGGCATTTTGAAAATGCTTTTATTTTGGAAAGCAACATCAGAATGACTTGATATTGATATGGTATCACTGTGGGGTTGTATACTGTTGATCTAAAGTGGAATTATCCTGTGGAAACAGGATTTTTCCATTTTAGAGCATTTTGAAATTACTGAAAGTTAGGTCAATTATGGGCAAATTGAAAAGGCTTTTATTTTGGAAGGCAACATCAGAATGAGTTGATATTCATATGGTATCACTGTGGGGTTGTATACTGTTGATCTAAAGTGGAATTACCCTGTGGAAACAGCAATTTTCCATTTTAGAGCATTTTGAAATCGTTTAAGGTAGGTCAATTATGGAGAATTTGAAAAGGCTTTTATTTTGGAAGGCAACATCAGAATGACTTGATATTGATATGGTATCACTGTGGGGTTGTATACCGTTGATCTAAAGTGGAATTACCCTGTGGAAACAGGAATTTTCTATTTTAGAGCATTTTGAAATCGCTAAAAGAGTCGGTTGTATATGGGCAATTTGAAAAGGCCTTTATTATGGAAGGCAACATCAGAATGACTTGATATTGATATGGTATCACTGTGGGGTTGTATACTGTTGATCTAAAGTGGAATTACCCTGTGGAAACAGGAATTTTCCATTTTAGAGCATTTTGAAATCACTGAAAATTAGGTCAATTATGGACAATTTGAAAATGCTTTTATTTTGGAAGGCAACATCAGAATGACTTGATATTGATATGGTATCACTGTGGGGTTGTATACTGTTGATCTAAAGTGGAATTACCCTGTGGAAACAGGAATTTTCTATTTTAGAGCATTTTGAAATCGCTAAAAGAGTCGGTTGTATATGGGCAATTTGAAAAGGCCTTTATTATGGAAGGCAACATCAGAATGACTTGATATTGGTATGGTATCACTGTGGGGTTGTATACTGTTGATCTAAAGTGGAATTACCCTGTGGAAACAGAAATTTTCCATTTTAGAGCATTTTGAAATCATTAAAAGAGTCGGTCAATTATGGGCAATTTCAAATTGCTGTGGTTGGATGGTGGTGATACAAATTGCAACTACTCTTTGGAAATATGACTTTTGGTTTTAAGAGCATTCTGAAGTCATTGAAAGAGTACTTCTGTCAAAAGATTTCAGGATTTGGGGATTTTGGGGATTTTTATTATTATTTTATGTTATTACTTTATCTTCTGCTCTTTATGTTTATGTTTGCTCTTTCAGTAAGTCACACTTTGTGCAGACTCCCAAATGGGGAAGTTACACTCTGTACTCCACAGGGCGTCTGCACGCAGCAGCTATTTTATCTCTTCCTGTATCACTTCCTGTATGTGCTTTCAATAAAAGACTACTTCTTTATGCTGAAGGGGAGAGTCTCTGAGTCTCCCCGTGTACACGGTAACCTGTCTGAGCGTTTTATTCCAACCTGGGTTGCAATACAGGAAAACTCCTGACAACTTCAAAAATGAAAATTCACAGGGCTTTTACTTTGAAATCCAAAATAAGATGGCCTTGATATTGACAGGGCGCTAATAGTGAACAAACCTAAATTATATGTTATTATGTTCTTAAAATATCTGATAATTCACTCAAATTTGGCTTTTATTTTGAAATCCGGTTTCCACATCCCTTCCCGTAATACTTTGAATAGACGGGGAACAGAAAACAAACTGGAGGCTGGCTAGACTGCAATCCTGGAATTGGAGGCTGGCTTGACACCAGTCTTTTACTTCATCCACCTGCTGGCTTCCACCACTTGCTAATGTTATTGAATCTGTGGAAGCTCCGCGATATCGACCACACGAAGTAACGAGTAACGAGCCTATCTAAATCCCAGTAACGAGTAACGCATTCCTGGTTTTGGCATAATAACTAGTTACCGTGCTCGTTACCACAATAATAACGTAGTTACTGTAACGTGTTACTTAATAACGCGTTAGTCCCAACACTGTATATGATCAAGAAAATCAACAATCTTCACATTTCAGAAACTGGAACCAGCTTTAAATGTGACTACAATAATGATAAAACAATCAATTCTCTAATCATTGACTAACTGATGAATCACTGCAGCTTCGATATATTGTTGCATTTGACAACCCACTACAGCAACTACAGAATAAAACAGTTTGAATCAGTGCAAGATTATTTTCACACATCAATGGACCACTGAACTTCTCAGCTTCTAAAATGTAAAGCCTCATTTAGAAACTACACAAGTACATATAATGGTCAGGGATCAACATCAACCTGTCTTCTCTGTTTGACTTTAATCAACTCTGCAGTGGCCTCATAATTAAAAAGAAAAAGTCCAGCATAGAGCGGCTGAGTGAATGTGGTCTGGACTCTGTGGAGGAGAGTCATGGTTTCAGAGACGCTGTAGAAAGACAGAATACCTGCTCTGTGATCCAGGTACACTCCTACTCTGGAGGACCGAGGACCTGAGAGGACAGTTTGGAAATTGT
Source organism: Oreochromis aureus (assembly GCF_013358895.1). Taxonomy (NCBI): domain Eukaryota; kingdom Metazoa; phylum Chordata; class Actinopteri; order Cichliformes; family Cichlidae; genus Oreochromis; species Oreochromis aureus. Next base: position 45,728,094 of record NC_052944.1, on the reverse strand, counting down.
TGTGCCAGAATTTATAACTTTTTATGTAACAATGTAATGCCCAAGATTTGTCATTGAATCCAAATAAACATTCATTGTCCAACCCTGTTCTGCTGATATTCTTGTATGCGACTACTACATAAACTCCTCCCCCTCTCCACTCCACCTCCCAGTAACAAGGTCCAGTCAAACTCTCTCTACTCAGGACCTGAAAACACCATCCAATGAATCTGTCTGGATGATCAGAATAAGACTGTTGTTGTTTCATAAATGTTGCTTTTCTGTTCCCCTCAGATAACAACAGACGTCTGTGTGCTGTGTTTGGATCCAGTGTGATTTCACATGAATATTTTAAGAATCCAGCTCTGGTCTTTGGCTCTGGTGGTGACAGTAAAACATCCTCTTCAGTGACTGTCAGTGAGATGTTTGTCCATTCCTCTCTCAGAATGTCCTGTAGTTTATCTCTGGTCTCTGACACAGCTGCTGTCACATCCTCAAAGTACCTCAGAGGACGAATATTGATGCTGGATGAGTGTGTAGACTCACTGAGTGCTGACAGTGAGGGGTAGTTGTGTAGAAACTGGTTGTGATCCTCTGTGTGTGAGAGCTGCTCCAGCTCGCCGTCTTTCCTCTTCAGCTCAGCGATCTCCTGCTCCAGCTTCTCCTGAAGCTCTTTGACTCGACTCACTTCAGTTTCCTGCTGGGATCTGACCTGCTGCTTCACATCAGAGCTTCTTTTCTGGATGAGACGGATCAGCTCAGTGAACATCTTCTCACTGTCCTCCACTGCTTTATCAGCAGAGCCATTGATGGCCTCCACCTCCTGTTGAAGCAGCTTCACATCTTTCTCTCGCTCCTGGATTCTCTGCTGGATGTTTAGTCGTCTCACCTCGAGCTCCTTCTGCTTCTCAGTCCTTTCTGCTGCAGCTGGGACTGTTTCATGGCCTTTATGTGCATCTGTTTTGCAGAGATAACAGCTACTCTGCTGATCAGTACGACAGAAAATCTTCATCACCTCATCATGACGAGAGCAGATGTTCTCCTGGAGCTTCTTGGAGGGGGCCACCAGCTTGTGTTTCTTTAATGGAGCTGCATCACAGTGAGGTTGGAGGTGTTTCTCACAGTAAGAGGCCAGACAGACTAAACAGGACTTGATGGCTTTCAGCTTCCTCCCAGTGCAGACATCACAGGCCACATCTTCAGGTCCAGCATAGCAGTGATCAGCTGGAGCAGCTTGGAGTCCAGTCTTCTTCAGCTGCTCCACTAAAGCTGCTAACATGGTGTTTTTCTCCAGGACAGGCCTCGGTGTGAAAGTCTTCCCGCACTGAGGGCAGCTGTGGATTCCCTTCCTGTCCTCTTCATCCCAGAAACCTTTAATACAGTTCATGCAGTAGCTGTGTCCACAGGTTGTAGTCACCGGATCCTTCAGTAGATCCAAACAGATGGAACAAGAGAAGGTTTCTCGGTCCAGCTGAACTCCTTTCTGTGCCATTTCTCCTCTCAGTGTCAGTGACTGTGTGAGTTTCTCTTCTTTATAACTGAAACTAGTCTGATCTCTGATCTCAACAACATGTGTTTCTGCAGTGAATGGAGTCTGTCAAGTTTATCAGGCTGTGCTTCACTCCAGGAAGAGGAGCAGTTTGAGAGCGATACTGTGTGTTTAACCCTTTTTATTTACTGCTCACCTCAACTTTTAAGCTTGTTAACACTTTCTTCTATATGAATAAACTTTACTTTAGAAATGTCAGAGTTCTCACTGAAGTTAACAAACAGTCCTTCAGTTTTTGTCAATGCAGGAGGATAATGATCCTAAACATACAGATAAGGCAGCCACTGACATGATGCTTATGTTGCATTTAAGTTTATGTTTATTTTAAATTCTTTCTGTCCCTCAAACACCATCAAGAGTGAGAGGGTGCAGCAGGTGTAGTAGTTGATATATGAGGGAGTAAACAAATTAAATGGTTTTCAAATACAGTCATTTCCATAAAAATGTGATAAATGTTTTACAGGAATAATAAAAAGAAACTCTGATCCTTCATTAAAAGTATTTTTCTGTTATTATGGTCGAGCTGATCACAATAATAATCTTGAGCAGGGATGTGGCTAAATATGTGTATGTGAGAACCAGTCAATATTAACCCTTTATTGACCAAATATCATACAAGCTGCTTGGACTTATTTGGTATTTTTGGCTGTAAAATGGCCAGAAATCATACTACAAGTGATTGTTTTTGCCCCTTTTTTCAGAATAACCTCAGCTTTTTCTGGCAGTCATTTTACATTATTGTACTGTTATTACAATAGAACAACAGTTTAAAGTGGAAAAAAATGGACTGTTTTTTCAGATTTAACTGATATTCAGCAGCAACAAAACGTAACACGACATCAACTTCAAATATGTATATAAATATATATATATATATAAATATGTACCTAACAGTTTTTGAGCCTAGGCCACTCAGCTTTCTAACTCTCCAGGCCTTTTTTGGGGCATTGCCACTTCCCCACACCTGCTTCTCTGCTCATCCCATGACATAACTAAGGGACGTTGACTCTTTTTTCAGACAGAAGAAGCTCGTGAATGGTTTATGTTTATCTTCTTTTCAAAACCGTTTGCATTTTCTCTCTAGCATAAACAATGACAGAGTTACAGCCATTTAAGGAGAGATTGTAAAATGGGCCAGTCGGTGATATGAATGGCAGCAATTTACAGGATTCAGTGTAAAGATGGCTGAACAGGATGGTGACACTACATTGATGTGACGGACCACAAATCTATTCTCTACTCATGTCACGGTGAGTGGAGGGAGCCGTGGGGATAAATAAAGGAGGATCCAATTGCAGGCAGTAGGGAAGGTGAGAAGGTGGTTTATTGAACACGAAGCACAAGAGGAGAAAACGGCAAAAAACAGAGATCACACTAAACTATACTGAAAACAACTAATAAACACAAACCAGGACACGAACATGAAGGAAGGTAGACAACGGGATACATGAAGGTGACATCATATTAAAGGAGGGTTTGTATGAATTAAAAACTTTAATAGAAAACAACTCTGTTACCAGTTTGCTTCGTGTAAAGGTTGATGGAGTGGAGGATGATTTTCCAGTGTCTGTAGTAGGGCTGCCACGATTTGTCGACTAGTCATGATTCCGTGATTCTGTGACGTCGACTATCAAAATCATTGACGACTAATTTAATAGCTGACGCGTCATTTGACGCTTTGTAAGATCCTGAGAGACGCAGGAATTAGCAGTAAGATTTAAGAGTGTAATAAGGGACTGAAGATGACACCACTGCATGTACAAGGATGCCGGCTGCTGTTAAACCCGAAGAAGAGGAAGCAGTCTCCGGGCGACAAATGCGTCCTTCATTTCCCCTGTAGTCACCGGATCCTCAGATGGAACAAGATAATTTCACTGAATTCAGCTGATTTCCTCTCTGTGCCATTTTTCTTGTTTGTGAAAAACAAGAAGAATGTCTAAAGTGACTTTTTTCCTACCAAGAGGACAACATTTATCACCTGACAAGTGTAATAATTCCAAACCACCAGCCTTTGTTTCAGTTAGCAGACTCGACAAAACATGATGTGAAGTTAGATAAAATTTGCAAATAACAAGATTTCCACAGACTTGACACACTGTGAGATTATTATATTATCTTATGCCACGTTATACGCCCAATTAATGATTGTGAAATTATTATGTAGTTTTAGTTTGCATTATTCTGACTTAGAAGAAGGTGATAACTATTACATGTATTAAACTGATTTGTATTACATTAGACTGCTGATTTATTGTGAATGAATGATATTGTTTTATGATGCATTATACTGCTGAGTTATAAGAAATACTGTTTTCAGAGAATCATGGAATCATCATTTGTCTGATTAGAAAAGAACAGAACATACTGCACAGGAAGCCGAGGTCATAACTTAGACTCACTGAGAGAGAGAAAGAATGTGGATGCTTAGGTATTATGTTTAGGTTTTATGACTTTATGACCATTTTCAAAGGGAAACTGTGGAAGGAAAATCAAAAGTAGTTAAAAATGGCCAATTATACCCTGAACCCCAGAGGGTTAAATGTTTTTTTAAAGTAACACAGTAGTTACTTTTGTATATAATATATACAAATATATAGTGGGGTTGTGCTGGGAATTCTGAGTTAGAATATTGTAACTCAGTTACAAACTCAGTTACTTTTTTGAAGAAGTAATTAGTAACTATAATTAATTACTTTTTCAAAGTAACCTGCACAACACTGGTCATCACCGAGTCTAGCTGAGGTCCAGAGACTACCAAGGAGCACTTAGCAGTCAAGTTTTTTCCTTTTGTTGTCCCGCTCTCCCCCTCGTCTGCATTTTGTAATCCAGTGAATGATTAACATAATGGAAACCAACATTACAGCTGCTCCCAGAGGCAGACCAGCAAAGAAGTTGACTCTTCCTTGTGTCTCTGGTTTAAGTTCTGCTGTTGGTGTCACAGGACTGGGTTTGAGATTCGCCGCTGTAAAGACAAGTTTGTCATACTTCTGAGGAGAAATTTCTTTTTTTTTAAAGCATGGCATGAAAATATTTTCATGCCATGCTTTGTAATTAAAATGACAGATATTAAAATCCAGTATATTTATATTTCACTAAATATGTGCAAACATTTCAGACAGAACACATATGAGCAGTGTGGTATTACAGTGAAGACAGCAATGGTATCAAACTTGTGCATCATTTGTAATTTCCAACTCTGTGGGTTACTGAAATTGAAATGTAAAGTTAAAGTGAAAGTAGGAGAGTCCATCTGTAAAGTAAACCCTTAGATATTTTGCTGGTGACCTTGACGTGAAGGACTTTTCCATTACATTTTTCACTACTTTGACATCTCCCCGAGCAGCCAGCGCACAGAGATCACACATTTCTGTATTCTCAAGATTTTGTTTTCTGTAGGAATAAGTTAACTTCACTTTGAGACCCTCTGAGGATATTTATAGACGCAGTGAGATGAGTTAAAGCTTAAAAAACCGAAAATTTATTTAATCTTACCAGAAATGTTGAGCCTGAATTCTTTAACCTTCTTTCCAAACTCAGTGGCCATCCTGCAGAGGTACCAGCCCGAATCATTAATCCTGACTCTGGGCAGTTTAAGTCTGACTCGTCCTGTAGTCAGAGCGTGTTTATCACACTGAACACGTCCAGCAAACTGCTCATGCTGAGGCTCATCAGAACTACTGTCCATGTTGAAGAAAACCTTCAGCTCAGGTAACTGCAGGCAGTGGATCTTAAACATTGAGATGGTGATGTTGACTTTTGATGCAAACTGCCATTCTACTGTGATGTTGCTGTTTTCCTCACCTCGGTAGTACAGAAACTCGTTATCATCATAAGATGTTTCTGAGAGCAAGAAAGGAAAGAAGGGAAAAGTTTACTTATGCTTTAGATAGAGCAAGTCAGGCTGCACTGATCTGAGATACTAATGCAGCTAAAATATTAGAAATGGCTTTTTAGAAATCAGGAGTCTGTTTAAGTATAAAGTGGAACTTAACTAAATCCTAAATCAGTATCTCATTTTATAGCTCCATCCCTGTTTATGCTCATTATCTGTAAACTGACCATAAGCACCTAAAACCAGTGTGAGGAACAGCAGGGTCCTGTAGACCATCATCTTTCTGTGAAAGAAAAGAGATAATTAGACAGATGGGATGGTAATGTATATAATTACTGTAGCAGTGTAACAGCGGGCAGTCACACTGCTAATGCTAGTAACAAGCCACACACCTCATGTGTGTCGTCCAAATCTCAGAGCAGACCTGAAGCCAAAACTTCGAGGATTAAAAAATCCTCGATGTGTTTAGCCCACAGCTTTTTAGTGCTCAAGTGTCACCCTGTAAGTGTGAACCCACCTTTGTGAGTATAAAAATAGACCTTCAGTCAAACCCCAGTGGAGCACAGCTGTCAGTGAAACCTATTGCAACACCCAGCCCACATAGCCCCCAGCTTTTCAACAAAGAGACTGACGACACCACAAAGTTTTAAGCTACAAGGTTAATCGGCCTCCACACACAGTGAAAGCTGCTCTCTCTCTGACACAGGAGTGGAAATGAAGCTTTCAGTGTTTAGTATTTTTATAAATCATTAACACATCATTCTGCTCCGAGGACGCTTACTTGGAGCTCCAGCCTCAAATGAAGAGACTCCACTTACTCTGACATCAGCTTATAAGGAGGACTGGAAAATCCAACCCAGCCTACAAAGGGGCTTACCACTCCCATACATGTAGCAGAGACAGACCGCAGAATAAATGTTTGAGTGGAGCTGTGATTAAATGTTCAGTCTCTCTGTTTGACACAGAGCGACCACAGATAAGAATCTGATTCTCACATTCAGTCAGAGATTCATTCAGTTCAGTTCAATAATTGTCTCAGCGTATGGAGATGACAGATCGGGATTTATTTGTTTTATTACAAAAGGGAAATGATTCTTAACTATGCAGCTGTTCAGCAACAAAGGCACGAATATCATATCTGTGTTACACTGCAAAGAGAAGGAATATAGCCACAAATCCAGTATTAGCGCATAATAAAACCAGCCTTTTTTTAAAAAAAACAACATTAGTAATGGCAATTCTATTCAAGAAAAAGAAGAAACTGACATTCTGGGTTCGTCCAATTCTCCTGACAAGGTGGAGAAGGAATTTCATAGTTTAAGCCAGGAGTTGAAGCTCTGTCACAGCTGCTTTTGTACATATTTCAGCATGTCAGTGGGACAGTTTGAGCTCTTGTTGGCAGATTTGGGACCACATTGACCAGAAACATCTTCTAGCTGTTTACAATATCATAGTACATTTAGTACCAGTGCACAATTTAAACTAGGAGCGCATTTGTCGCTAAATGCAGTGATCCGATTGGTCAGATCCGTTTATTCATATCTGAAAAATCAGTGGAAAAAATTAAGCTTGGTTTGAAAATACATGTCGAAAATTCGCCCAGTGACGTGAGGCAGTCGGTGTGAACGGCTGCTTTGAGAAGAGGTAAGTGAAACATTTTGATTTTACACATGTGTAAATGTGTTGGAACAGATGTTTTTCCTTAGAAACAGATCTGACCAATCAGATCACTGCATTTAGTGACAAGTGTGCTCATAGCTCAAAGTAGTCCCACTTGGTGCTGTCACAAAGAATTATAACATGATACAAGTCTTATACAGGATACTCGCTGCTTTCTACCCTTCATAAAATTTGCAGCAATAGAAAGTTCTTATCTCAAACTGACTGAGAAATTGGTTGATGCTCTCGTATCACACATGTTAGATTATTGTAATGCCTTATTTGCAAGACCAAGTTGTTTCACTGGTTCCCACTTCAGAGCAGAATTGCCTTTATAAATCTTTCTATTCGCTCATAAAGACTTGAAGGTTTGAAACCGAGCACATCGCCGACAGTGTGCTGGGTGTTTACAGACACATGTAGTCACCACGTTCTGACCTTTTGAGGGTTAAACTTTCTTATTAAAGGGAACTCTTCTGCTTCCATTTCTGAGTAGAGTTTCTGGTAAGTGAGGGGAGGTGGTTTGTTATAGCTGAAGTGGGAAATTCCTACATGTAGGCTCATTTCATGTAGTTAGCCTACATATGTCACTACATTTGATGTCAACGTCACATGACTAAGACCTTCATCCTTAGTTATCAAAGGTTACTAACAATCCTTGCAACTCAGTTCTCAGTATTGATTTATTTATTTGAAGTATTTCCCACTTCAACTAGTGAGCCTAAATGTAGACCTTGCTACATGTAAGGTCTACACTGGGCTGACTACAAATAGTGACGCCACATTGTTGTCTGCAAATAAATAACTTGTGAATGTGAATGGTTGTCTGTCTCCATGTTTTAGCCCTGCAGGGTGTACCCCGTCTCTATGAAAGCTCGGACAGGCTCCAGCCCCCACCACACTGGCACGAATGGATCAGTAAATATTTCCAGCCATTTGTAACTGCTGTTTAATGTTTTATAAATTACCTACTTTTTACTTTGTGTTCAATGCTCTGTCAAAGACTGAGTAAGTAGTAATGCGTTGATCAACAGGTGACAAAAAGGTGAGCTTGTTAACTTCAGATGGACAGGAACGAAGGGCTGGAAACGCCAACCTTCACAGCAAGGCAGCGCATGGTTAGCCCCGCCCCACAAAAACACACTGATCTTTCTTTCTCTTGATCGAGAGAAAGAAAGACAGCAGAGATGCATGGGATTGGAGATCTCCAGCATCATCTTCTTCAGCTGCTTCTTATGGTCTGAAGCATCAGGTAGTCCCCCGCTCAAGCTGATGCTGCTTGTGGGTTTTTAGTTTGTGAGTCATTGAGCTGAAAGGAGGAGGATGAGTTCAGGCACAATATTTCCGTTAGGTCCTCCAAACTGCGAATCATCAGCCAGCTGTTCAACGTATTATTCATGTGGGCCAATGTGTGATCTAAGTCTAACTTTACTGCAGCAGTCAGTGAAAGTCTTCTGTGTTCAAGGTGGAAGAAGTGAGGTCATTAATACAATTATATTCATCAGCTGAAACATGGCGCCACCTTCTGACAGAAAAAAAAACAGAAGTGAAGCTGGCTTCAGGACCTCGACTTGATGTGGTAACTGGAACCATGAATTCTGCTGTCTATCAAAAGATCCTGAAGGAGAACGTCGGGCAATCTCTTTTCACGACTTCAAGCTAAAGCGTGACTTCTTCAGCTGAGACTGAAAAAGCCATTTAGCCATTTATGTCACATCATGTGTTCAGTGTCTGTTCCTGATGCTTCACTGTTGTTCTTGTTTTAAATCCAATCCAATCCGAACTTTGAACTTCAGGATCTCATACCTCTGAGACCTGGAACTCCTGATGGTCCAGCTGAAGCTTTAAGATGCTTCCTGCAGAACACAAAGCACCTCTGATGTTGGCGCTATGTGTTTGTCTGTTATCCAAAACCTGCTGAGCTGCCTGTGAACAAACTTTCTTCACCAAATTCTGTGACTATCTACAGCCAAGCTGTAGAGTGTACCCCCTTGTTGTGGTTAGAAAGTTTCAGAATCAACACTTTACCACTGTGTCACGTGACATCCTTTCACATTCCTTTGTGGTTGGAAATGAATAAAGGTTTGCAGCTTGTGGGAACCTTGTAGATGTTGTCAAGATAAAACAATATGCGCATGCACAAATGTATATTTCACTGACAGATGTTTTCTCCAGGTGTTTCCTTGTTGGCAGCCTCACAGCTGCTTTAAAACAGGCTGCTATGACAAGTAAATACTTAAATAAGTAAAAGATTTTTGATATGATGTGTAGGAAGGCTACAGTTTGTAAGTTAATCAGTACAATATATGATTCAATTGAAAACCAGCATTTTTGTTGGAAAGGTGAGGACCTTTTAAAGCAGGGGTGTGGAACTCCAGGCCTCGAGGGCCGGTGTACTGCAGGTTTTAGATAACACCCTGGGTCAACACACCTGAAACACATGATTATTCCATTTCACTGGAACATGAGACCACTAACTGTCAGCAAGCAATCATTCATGAATATGCGATTACAAATACACGTGACATTCTTAAGCAGTCATATCTGAACAACATCAGTGTCTGTATTCTGTATGTGTGTGTTTCCAGACATACGACCTTTCAATGAACTTAAACTGTGTGTATGCAGAAAAGGTCATTTCATGTCTCAACCAAACATTTAAAGGTGCGAAGTCTTGGACAGAACATGGTGCTTTCCAAATGTATAACATCTGGACTAAGCTGCACTCTAAATAAAGAAAGCACATTTTGTCAGCACAGATAAAGGAAATGTTAGAAAGTTGAAAATAAATCCTCTGACTGTCTGGCTTTTTCTTCACAATGATTATGACACATAAATGCAATGATTATATATCTATATATTTTAGCACAAATGACAATATAAAAAATATCAATTCCAACACCGGCCCTCGAGGCCTGGTGTTCGACACCCCTGCAGTAAACGGATGCTTGGGCATAGGTGTCATTTTCACAGTGTGAGTTTTATTATACTCAAAAGACAAAACTGATACCAGAAATACTTAATCATGAAAATAAGCAGAAAACAAGCTCATTAAAAAAAATGCAATTGAGAAAACTGCAGGCAGAATAACTAAACCGAGTTTCCCCCAAACTGTCAAAGAAGATGGTTTCCATCTGTCTGGGGTCTGTATTAGGGGTGGGTTTTAATAATCGATTCATCGATTAAAATCGATTCTGGCTTGGATAACGTGAAATCGATTCATTAAAATCCTGAATCGATTTTTTAATATAAATTTATTTTGCCCGAAACGCCAGAATCTCAGGTGAAACCTCACAAAATTTCAACAACCACCAAACAGCTAAGACAGTAAATGAGAGCAGGTACACGGATTCTGCACAAGGACGTAAACACACAGCGCGGACCCGCGGATCAGAATCAGTGAGATGTCGCCTTTCTCACCTGACGGGCGCTGCAGCTTTAAGCGGCTGCGCGCGCTCCCGCGGACGGCAATCACTTTCTGGCAGACAATCACTTTTTGGCACAACAACTGCACGGACACGGTCGGGGCTGAAAGCCGACAGCTCGCTGATTCTGATGTTTCGGCGGGTCCGCGCTTTGTGTTCACGCCCTTTTTGCGCTGATTCTAAAGCTGTTAGTTTGATCTCTCTCCAAACAATATTGACTGAACCAGCAGCAAAAGAAGATCCAAACTACGCTTCACATAAACATCGTCATGAAATCACTCTGACTTTTACTGTTTTGCTTCCACCACGATAAAAATCACACTTCATGCACAGCTCTCTCTCTCTCCCTCTCTCTCTCTGTACTTCAAGAACAGTTTCCCGTCTAAAAATCTGTTTTCTGCATTATTCTGGCTTGCTTGTTACGCACAAGTCTACTGTTGTTTACAGCGCTGTTGGCCGCTGTTTTTTTTTTTTTTTTTTATATACTTCCGAAAAGAAAACCTAATTTCTGCCGTTCAATACTGAACAAATTTAAACTTTTTAAAATTATGCAAAATGCAAAACGCTTAGCCGTGTCTCTAATAAAACCGCTGTAGAGGTAACGTTCATATGTTGATTAATGGTTTTCTTTCGTTTTTGATGCACTGCAGAATATTTTTATAAAATCCCAGGCCAGGAAAACCACTTTCATGTTTTTCTGTGTTTTATCTTCAGCTACTTTGACACAAAGGCATCTGCTGTGACGCTCACACCTTTGATAAAGTCTTGCGTGTGTCAGCTTCCTTTTTATAAATACAAAAATATGTAAATGTACTGATCTGAATTATAATATTTCTGACTGTCAAAATTTCCCAGATTCAAATTGAATTTAATTGAATCGAATCGAATTAAATCGAATCGTGGATCAAATCGATTCGGGACCTTGTGAATCGGAAACGAATCGATTCTAGAAATTAGTGACGATACCCAGCCCTAGTCTGTATTTAAACAAGCTCCACCCTCATCCTCCTCTTTTACTCAAAGCAGGAGGGACTGGATCAGCAGACAGGTAACCCCAGAAAATAATTAATGTAAATCATACAGTTTAAACCAAATGTGTGTGTGCTGTCATTTATAATACACTGCAGTGTTACAAAGTATACTGGAACAAATCAAACTAATATGTTAGATCGATATCTGCTTTTGTATCTGATAGATAGATGGATGGATAATAATAAAAACAGTATCTATCAGACAGAGGGTTTTTTTTAGATTAGATTATCCACCAGCTAGGTAGTGAAATATTTAAAATAAAGTTATAATTTATTTTAAAATCTTTATTTAATATGAATGTGTTTTATTATTATTAATGAAGTTTATTATCTTAGTTCACTGGGTTATCCCACACAGTGGTCCACGGATTAGTAATTAGCAGATTATAACAGATTTGAGGTAATACACCAATAATATTTTGACCAAAAATCCTACAATAGAAACAGAATTTATAGGACAAAATGTGAAAAAAAAATCTGATATGATGAGAAGTGTATTTTTGACTTTATTTAAGTGATCAGACTCAAAGCATTGCTGAGACCGCTGCAAGCTTAAACTCATCTTTGATGATTAAACCTGTTTTTTATAATATTGCAACCAGCTATTAATGGGAGACAAACATGTTCAGATCACCCAGAAATGTACATGTGATAAACCTTGTCTGACAGTAGTTGGTAGAGACCCTAAAACTTTACTCCATTAGCAGGTCATTCAGCTCGTCTTGTGCAGGAGGATCTGAAGAACACCGTGGAAAACAAATCTATCTCTCATCATCAACCACAGATACAGCACTCAAAAGGTCTGCAACTCAAATGCAGATAACGCCTCGCACACACAAAACCGCTTTGATACCACAAGCTTGGGTACCATCGGGGGGTGGAAGGTGCAGTTATTGAGGGCAGTGAGCTGCTGTAACCCGAGCTTAGGCTGCACCTATTGAACCTACTCGAGGTGAAACATTGAGAAAGCTCGAGATTGATGCAATGTGGGTAATGTGGGGCAAAGTATTGTGGTTTTGCAGGAGGTTTCTTCCTGTTAAAAGGGAGTTTTTCCTTCCCACTGTCGTTTGCTCTTAGGGGGTCATATGATTGTTGGGTTTTTCTCTGTATATGTATTATTACCTATGTATTATTGTACGGTCTACCTTATGTGCCTTTAGGCAACTGTTGTTATGATTTAGCGCTATAAATAAAATTGAACAATTAACCAAACCCCACAAACTGTGTGTCTTTGGACTGTGGGAGGAAAATGAAGTCAAAGAGATGTTAAGTAACCTGCATGGCTCATTTCCAACACCAAGGCAGTATCATCAACTAAATTTTAAAAAACTGGTTTTGATGCAACCTCCCATTCCTCACATCTTCTCTGCATCAGCCCAACACAGAGCACGACTGTAAACTTCACCACAGTACTACAGACTAACCAGTGTAGCCTGCACTGAGATATGCCAAACTGCCGAGTGTTTGAATAACAACCTTTGAATAACACAAAAGCAATAAACTTAAGTTTACAATAAGATTAGTAGCACATCATGTCTAGAGTCAACGTCCGATATAAAACACAAATTCTGGCGAGTTATTTTTGGTAATGATTGTCTCTGTGCTGCAGCCTGCTGTGCAGCTACAGCACTCATTGTTATGCATTAGGCTAATCTGACAATCAGATTTAATTATTACGTTTTAGAAGGAATGCTGTGCCAAAAAGTAATTTCTGGTCATTGCCAAAAAACATAGCTGTATTTAAACCATTGTTGGCTTCTAAACTGTCAAACATACCTCTCATGATATGGCATCAAGTCACTTTAAGCCAGAAAAAACAATCCTGTCAAAAGGTAGAAACAGCAGTCAGACGTTTATATCTCCTTTATTTATGCAGCTACTATTATTGACATTAAATGTGTTGGTCACATTTTTGTGACATTAATTTAACACCCTAACACATTTTCACTAATAGATGTATTTTGGTAGAAATTCAGTTTGGTTCATAACAGATCTGTAACCACGGAGATGTTAAATATTTTGCTCAGTTGAGAAAAGACAATTTACTTTAGTTCTCTTTAATTAAAAATAGCCTCAAAAAGGACCAGAGTTATGTTGGGCTTGACTCTAAACAGGTGCAGAGAGCCTTGACTCGCCTTGTTTTGCAGGTTGCTGGAGCCTGGGGGGCGAGCAGGAGTACTGAGCTGTAGAGAGTCAGAGGTTGAGTCTGCTCTGACTGCTGGAACAGAAGAGTTTAAATAGAAGAGAAATGCTGCTTTGCTCTTGTTCTGCTCTGAGTCACTGTTTATATGACCTGTTGTTTAGTGAAACGTGCATTTAATCATTCTTTCCATTTCATTCATTGTAACTTTTAATGGTGATTCAGGTCCAATTTAACTGTACTTTGTTTGTCACATGACAGCATTCAAAGTGTTCATTAGATGGCGCCCAGCACCAGGGCTGTGCAGAGATGTTTGAAGGGGCGGGTGCTCAAAGTTAAAAAGAGGCACATAGAACCAGGCTGAATAACAAAACCCACATTCATCAAGAATCTAATATGGGATCATATAATACTATATCACTGTCATCAGGTGGGGACAAGGTTAAAGCTAATGTCGCCTATGTTCTACCTGGTGGGTACAGTGTGGCTGTTGAGGGGTTTCTGCTGCTGCTGATAGTGCTGGAGGGCTGTGCTGATCTGGGACTGTAGACATTAAAAGGTCCATATGAGAGATGGTAGCTAAACAATAATAAACAATAATAAAGATTAGTGACAATGCTTAAAACCATAGGGCAAGAGGTTAAAACAAACTAGGCTAATTTGCTATTTGCAATAAACTATTATTTAATTGTCCACACTTAACAACTCTTGCACCTAATCCATAAAGTAATCAAGTTTTATGAAGTAATCATGAAAAATGCTATAGAACCATCCTTACGAGGCATGTCTGGACAGTGTTAAGTGAGTAATAATTTTTAAAAATCTATACACATAAAACACACACACACACACACACACACACATGCACATACAGTGACATTTTAGACCTCCAGAATACTGAATATACTATTGCCATAAGTTTACATCATGGTGCTGAATCCTTGCCTTATTTATTCCTAGTGGTATCATAATAAAGTAATAAGGATAAAAAATAATTATTCAATAATATATTCATTACAATGTATGTTTTAAGATCCACTCTGTGCAGGCAGAAAGCTTATTAAATGTTTAAAGTGTAGAGATACAATCATTCTGCTGCTATCAAATCAGTATTTTGTCAAATTTGGAATATAAATCTAATAGAATCAGTTTCTTAATGTATGTTCTTTAAAACACAGTGCTTTTTAAGGACTGTAAAACCAATTGCAAAAAAACATACTAAAAATAAACCAAGCACAACGAGAACTCCTGAAAAAACTGTTTAGAACAGCGTACTATGTTGCAAAGTTTGAACCACCATTGGTAAAATTTAGTAGTCTTTGCAAACTTCAAAAAGCAAATGACCTAGATCTTGGTTCCACTTACCTCTTACCAGTAACTTCAGTGGAAATTCCAGATTCTCAGCCGAAGGGCTACCAGGGACTTTTAAATTTTGCGAGCCCTGCAGTTAATAAAAGGACAGGTCATGTTTGTCGCGCTGTTGCACACACAGCACGCTGAATTGTTTCACTTCGTTCATTTGTCACAAGAAAACTTACCAACGTGTTCATAATAACCTAACACTCCTGTGTGCTGTAGACTACAGTGTTCACTGTACACCTACTTACTGGTTTGTCACATCAGTCTGTGTCTCTGAGCAGGAGCGGTCCTGGCCTGTTTGGTGCACAACAAATACAAAATAAGTACAATAATACACTATATATTTTATATAGTGAGAGAGAGAGAGTATGCAAATGGATAACAAACAGCCATTATAATTCATCAGACATTGAAAAGGATACATAATACATGCCATTATCCAAAGACACATCTGCTTACCTGCATCTTTTTCTGTTTCTCCTCTTCTTTTCTCTTTCGTATAAACATGTAGCCACATGGTGCTTCTCATGATCAGGTTCCCTCTATGATGTCTTTACAGCGTTTAGGTCAAACTGACACATTTTCAAACAACATGGAACAGTAGACTGATGCAAGGATTCAACCAGACACGCCCAATGCAGAAAGTCACTTATCTCCATTCTGTGTTGATGTAATCCAACAAGAAGAGTTACATTACCAAAATTACATTCAATTTTTTTTAAAATATAATTATTGCTGTTGCTCTTTATGTGCATCGAAAACTTACTGCGGAAACGCTGTCTGATTTTTAATCAGACTGTAGATTTCCCTTCTTCTAGCTGTACTGACTGACCTTTGACCTCATGTGTTGATGACTCTTCACCTCTGTCTCCTCTCACAGGAGAAGATGATCTGCAGGATCCTGCTGCTCATCATCCTCACCTCATGTGTCTCTGGTTAGTTTACAGCTTCACTTTATGAACTCCAAATAAAGCTCAACAACAGATTTGTTCCAGTTCTCAGTGTGTCTGCTCCTCTCTTTCCCTCTCTGTCTCCTCAACAGGATCATTTGTAGTCAATGTGACACAGACCTCCTATCAGGCAGAGGAGAACCACGACATCACACTGGAGTGGACGTTCACCACCAAACCTGACAGATCCAACAACACTCTCAACATCATCTGTGAACTCTTCATCAGTGATAAATCCTCAGTCCTGTATCATGTTCATGAAGGTGTTGAGGTGTCAGAGTCTGAGGATGAAAAGTTTTCAGGACGAGTCCAGAGTGACAAAGACGCCCTCAGAGAAGGACGAATCAGACTTCAACTGTCCAGACTCAGGACTGATGACTCGGGTCTGTACCTGTGTGAGGTGAACACTGATTATGGTTGCCGCTCTTCCAGCTGCTGTCTTAAGATCAGTAGTAAGTTGATTATTAGATCATATTTTTGTATGATAATTATCATTATAACGTAGACTGTTTTGCATAAAAATGCTGAAAAGGATGATAAATGTCACTTCTTGAAGTTCAAATCCGACAAGTGTCAACAAATGTATATTTTTATGCTCTTTACAGGAACCTCTGGCCTGTTTCAGAATCAGAGACCAACTTTGAATTCACAGCCACAGAGTTCAGGATGGACCACGTTTTATATTTTCCTGGGACAAGCAACAGCGTTTCTACTGTATTTTTGTCTCATAGTTAAATGTGGAGCATGTGTAAGCCAGCCTAGAGAGGTGGAGGTATGCTCTGAAGATTGTTAAATTAGCCCAATTCTTTGATCTTCGGGCTGAAGGAAGAACAACACTCGGTGTTTAAATGCTCAGTCAACAATCACTTTAATCAATACAATTCTCTTTATTCCATACAAACACTTTGAGCAGTACAATCATCCGGATGGGAGATGTGCACGAGAGGGCACATCTCAAAATGTCGGACCGTTACTCAAACTTTTATAGCCTCCAAAGTCATAAAAAACTTAAGCATCCACATTCTTTCTTTCTCTCAGTGAGCCTAAGTTACAACCTTGGATTCCTGTTTTTCTCCTCCTGTGTGAGATGAGGGAGAATCTCCCGTGCAGTATGTTCTGGTATCTTTGTAATCAGGAAAGCAAGGCCACGATTCTCTGCAAACAGAGTCCCATTTCTGTTTTGTTGTTTTTAAATAAACAATCAATTAATTGTCTTACATGTACTTGGGAATTTTCATAGCTCAGTATCCAACATCAAAATCCGCTGGGGCAGTCCCAGCAGCACACGTTGATACACAGAAGTCAACAACCTTTGTGTCTCAAAACTAGGTGCCTGCTAATGCCTCTCTATCTCCTGCCTCCTTATCTCGTGTCCTTGCTGCCCACTTCTTCGCACACGCTGTTCTCCTTGCTTTGGTTTACCAACTCCTTATCAAACTAATGGCAGCTCTGTCGTCTCTGCTTCTCACATATACCTCTGACCTATTCTCCCAATTCTATGTGTGAATGTTTAGCAGCTTGATCTATGACCTACTTAAATGAATAATGAATATCATGCTTTACTATGGTTCATACAACTAAATCTCTAATACTACAATAATCTATTCTTACAATTCCCCCTTTTGAGCTCTCCTATGAGAGATCAACTAATCCCTGAGTTCAGTCATTAACACGCCCCGCATGCACTCCTACTGAGTCAATATAAGTGGGTGAATTAGCAGTTAAATCAAATGACCAAGATGATCCCTTAAACAACACATGGTGCCTACGCCTCACGGTGAGTCGTGCATTATCATCCGTTTCTGCCCCAGGCTGGGATCTATGTTCGGGGGTCTCAGCCGAGTCCCCTTTTTTTGACCCAGAGCCTTTCGGACCTCCTAGGCTGTCCTTCCTTTGAGATAGATCACATAAGATGTTTTCTCCACCAGCTCGAGTGGTCCTGTCCACCTCCTGTCCAGTGTGTACTGTTGCCAGAAGCCCAGTACACACTGGGCTTCTGGCAACGTGCTTCCTTGAGCAAGCAAGCCTTTTTTCTCCCACCTGTTTGATGCAACTGGAATAGTCTCTGCATCCCGCTAGTTCTCTGCAAAAGATTCTCCCCCTTTTCTAGAGGGAAAAAACTTCTAACCAATTCAAAACATATTAGTCATCATCAAAGCACACTTTAGATTGGGTAAACCTGCAGTCAGCTGAGACTGAAGAAGTCACTTAGATAAGTGACGAAACGCTTCTCCCACTAACGCTAAACGCTACGTCCAGATGAACAGAATCAACCTTTGGAGAAAGAACACTTTACTTTCTGTTCAGCAAGATTTACTTATGGGTCATCATCAGGGCATGGATGTACGCCTTGTAGACGTTTTACCTGTACATGGTTTGCTAAGCACACAAATCATAGTAAAGTCATAGAAGAATCATCCTGGAAAATATCGATTCATATTAATGCTGGACTCCCCTCTTGACACATGGTTTCCCCATGTGTGTGTCCACCGAGGAGGGGGAGACGAAGACCGCCGAAGTCTGTCAACAGCCATGGCGCCCGGGGCACGTGAAGAGATTCCTGGATGTGATTTTGAGACCAGGCCGGTGAGTTAGCGTCTGACCTCCCCTCGGGTTGGATGGCGATTGCATCCAGAGGCTCTCCTCGTGAACGAGAAGCAACACAACAGTAAGTAAAGAGAGAGGGCCTTATGCATCACCGTCACTGTGCATTAAACGTGGGTCTGGGAGCACGCCAGCCATCAGAACGCAGGCTTCTCATAGATGAATGCTGTTGTTTAGTGTGGGAAATCAAATTTGGGTTAGCAAAAGTGGGAAAAAGGAAAATTACTGCTTTAAGTGGGAAAACTGAAAGGAGTCCGGACCACAAAATGAGAGAGGTACAAATAAATTACACACACAAACAGAAAATGCATTAATCCTACAAACTCTACATACACACATATAATGAAGCTCATCAAGAGCAGACAGCATCTTAGACAGCATGTGTCATGACTTAACTAAGCCTTTTTTTCTTTGTTAATTTTTCACTTTCATAGTGCACTGAAAGTTTTGTTGATAATATCTCTGTCATTTAAGCAGATCTGAACATTTTGAACTGGAAGCACTATACAACATGTTGTTGGAAAACAATCGCAAGTGAGCTTCTCCACATTAAATGGGCTCTGCAGAAAGCCACTTATTTGGGACAATCAGAAAGCGAGTCCCTGTCTAACAGGAATCAGCGAGGTAATCCAGTCTAAATTCTTTTTCTTTTTGAAATGGCGTCATATTGCTGATGGTGGAAACGAAATGCAACAATAGATCCCACTATCAACAATGAATAAAAAATGGGGAACACTGACTGGACTGATAAAAGCTGACAAAAGTTGAATGACCAGACATCAACATGTAAGATTGCACCTGTTCCACCCAGAAATGACAAAAGGGTGGATGTATCTATGTGTGTTTTTACAGGAGCAGAAAGGTTACAGCAACATCCTGGGTTGCAGGTGCTTTGGGCCAGGCCGACTTAGCCTTTTAATAGCCACTTTCTGTGTCTGTGAATTTGCCAGTGCTGTGTTATTCATGACCTTGTATTGCTCACAATGCAGAGGTCACTTTGAGAAAGTGTGTATGCACCTGTGCAGCGCTAACATCTACATTACTTTTCTACAGCAGAGGATTAATCATGTGATTTACAGCAGGACACACCACTGGTTAATGTTCTTTCTACCACAGGGTTACTGGGTTTAAGTGTGAAGAAAACTGTGTTTACTGGCTATATGTTCATTATGCTATTACACTATGTTGTTGGGAAAATGTGAATATTACAGTGAGAAAATGAGCATACAATTTGAGACCAGTATTACTTCTTTTACAGCAGACTGTTAACATTCATTTGTTTACTTGCAGGATGCAGTTTACTGTGTATGAGATTCAATGAGAAACAGGATAACTGCTAACACATTTATCAACTGTGAACTTTTTCAGCGATAGAAATGTTCTATTTTTATCACAAGGTGGCGCCCTGGTTCAACTGATAAGGAAAGGGGAGCTGAGATTATTTCTTTCACTGTAGACTCAGAAGGAAAAACTGGAGATGTCAATGGATTAAAATATTTAATAGTTAACTTTAGAGGGTTAGGGCACAACTCAGAGCAATAACTCAAAGGTTGCTGGTTTAAGTCCCAGTTCAACTCTTGAGACTCTCTTATTTAAGTTGGATGTTTAAAGGCTCTTATTGCGGCTCCTCCAACCAACGGCCGCGGCAGGCTAAACATGAGGACACAGATGACGCGCAACAATAAACGCATAAAATACACTTCTGTAACATTTGCTCCTTTATTCCACATGCACCGTCCAATATACCAATCAGCACATGGGATCAACACTTAACCAATTACACAAATGCACAGGCTGCACAAACACATAACTGCAACTCACCATGACTGCACTAACTACTATGCCAAACTACAACCTTTCTATGGCATCAAATTAGTGGATACATATACAAAACCATCAAGTTACAGTCAACTATTTCAAAATCATTCAAGCTGCGGTCAACAGAAAGTTTTACCCCATGCTCACCCTACCTTTCTGCTCATCAACAGCAGGTGCTGTGAACAGGTGAGTGCAACCACATTTATCCTCTACCACACCCATGAGACACGCCCCACACCCGTGCACCAATAGAGTGAATCTATTTAAACCAACCCACTTAGACAGAAAAAGAGCAACTCATATGGCTTCTACAGCTCTCATTAATGAAATAATAACTCCCCTCAAATGCATTAAGCCTAAAGTAACTAGTCTATTTTGAAAATGTAAGAAGTACAAAGTACATATATTTGTTTAAAAATGTGAGTAAAAGCAAAAAGTAATAAGAAAAGAAACTACTTAAGTAAAATACAGATACCTGAAAATTGTAGTTAAGGACCATAATGAAGTATTTGTACTTTGTTACTTCCCACCTCTGCAACTAACTATGCCAATACATATAAGCATTTATATAACAGGAACACATTAAAGCATAGTGAAGCAAATAATATAGGAGGCGATCCTCGTATCCAGAGCTTTTAGTGAAATCTCAGAAATATGTCCAAAGATATTAACAAAAAACAGGCGTGGACAGGAGATAACCGCAGAGAGTAGATGGCCAAAATGAATTTTTACTTTTTAGATTTTGGTCTTTAATAATGCAGAGTAGGTTTGGTCCTGCTGCTTTTGGACTCGTCGTGTTTGGAGGTTGTTTCAAAGTTCTCATACCCGACAAATAACTGAAAATAAAACACCAACAATAAACCTGAGATCACTAACCTGTCAAACCTGCATTTGAAACGTTGGCTACTGTTAAATATCAACACTTCACCGAGTTTTTTTGATTCCTCACAGGCATCCGATGGAAGACAAAACACTGCTCAGTGGACCATTTCACAGTTTATTATCTTACGCAATTGCTCCTGAGGGAGATGCGTCCTGCATAACACGTTGCCGTGGATCTCAAAATGGTGATAGAATAGAATAGAATAGAATAGCTTTTTATTGTCACTGTTACAAGAACAGTGAAAGGCAGTTTGGCATCTCTCCATGTGTGTGGAGTACACAATAGCGTAAGTATTTACACAATGACAAATTTACATTTACACAAAAAAGATATGTACAAGTTATACATACACCTGCAAACATACACGCACATACATATGTAACCCTCTCAAGGTTATCCACTGCTGTTCAAGTCAGTGATTTAATGTTTAATGTATGCAGTACTGATTCTGTCCAACAGAGGGCAGTGATGGCGCTATAGTTGTCCTGCACTGCATTATGCGGCAAGAAGAAGAGCTGCAGCGGAGCAGATAGCCAGCAAGCTAGAAGAAGAACGCACCGAGCGCATTGAGTACCGAAGAGAATAAGAACTGTTTTTTCTAAGTGTTAAGGTTCTTACAGCTACAGACTTATTAGGATTTGCTTACCATGCATCCCTTTTTCCAGTTGTTTTTTTACTTTGTTGGGACATAGTGCGAGAGACAGTTGCTGGATACTCGATCGGCGATTGGAAGGTGAATCCAGTGGGGTTTTTTTCCAGAGACGCATCGCTTCAGCCAGAAGGACGGCGAACGAGGATTTTACTCATCTTTGCAGATAAGCACTGGGCTTATCCACACACACACACACTACCCGGTAGATTGACAAAGTTTTTCTCAGAGCTCTGAATTTATTTTATTATCATTATTCTTTACTTCAACACCATATTTTACTTTTTTCTTACCTCACCAAACCAGAGTGGTTGGTGGAGGTAGAACTGAGATAAGAGACATAAATGGACTAATACTAATACGGAAACTGAACTGACTGACTGAAGGGGGGATTATATTGGGTTTTGTATCAGAAGTGTTGTTAACATTCTGCATATTATTGAAGTTGCTGATGAGACTGTTATGTGTTGTGTTGTAATAAATGCCATAGAGTGTTCTCTATAAGACAGCATAAGGAGGTGTTATAGTTTTCTTGTTCCTCTTCTCCTCATTGAAAGTACCTAGAACATCCATGTCCCTAAGTTAATCAATTAAGGGATCGATTACAAAAGTTGGCGAGCCAGCCAGGAGGAGTAGATGGAAAATTAGTTTGAAAACACTTCCATTTAGCTGATTTTTGTAAGTCTTTGTTTAAAATTTCACAGCTGTTGATTATTAAGTCTTACCGTTTTTCACAATGTATGCAGAACAGGAATATGGTACTGATATGAAGAAGTGTGTATACATTGAAGGAATTACAGCAATAACTACTGATGATCAAATTACAGAATTTTGTATGCAGTTTGGCTGTGTTGACAAAGTTCTTAGAGTAAGACAGACAGGGCAAGGTACTGGTGTTAAAGCCCTGGTGGAGTTTGAATCTGAAGAAACTGTCGTAAAAAGCTGGCTTCCACCCTCCTCTGTACCTTCCCAGCGTTTGAACCCAGACATTATGTGGCGTGTAGATGGTGCCTGTAAAACTGCTCAGTCTTCGAAGACAATGTCACCCACACTTTTCTCACGGCAACAAAGTGACAGTTCGGGCTCAGAAAATGAACCAGATTCTGATAATAGTTGGACACCCCTGCTACGTAGACAGACTGCAAAGAATAAAGAGATTGAAGAGGTTGTAGCCGAAACCACTTCTAAAGTAAAAGGACAGAGAACTGTCTCCAAGCCAACTCACCCTGTCTCTCAACTAACATTAGACAATGATGTGTACAACCCTCCTGAAGTCCAAAAGATAATCGTGGAGCATGTCATCAAAAGCGATGCCCCTCCCACTCCAAGTCAGGGCTCTAAAGGTCTTCGCCCATTTTCAGGAAGAGTTCCTAAACCCCAAAATGAAGTAGATTTTGAGACGTGGTCACTTCATGTGGAACTCATGATTCAAGATAATCTCCCACTTGATGTACAACGCCGTAAGAAGATTCTTGAGAGCTTACTCCCCCAGCTTCTGACTTGGTGAGGCAGCTTGGCCCACATGCGGCTCCTCGTGAATATGTCAAGCTTCTTGGCTCAGCTTATGGCTTAGTTGAGGATGGGGAGGAAATTTTTGCAAGGTTTCTGAATACCCACCAGAACACAGGGAAAAGGCATCTGAGTATCTTCAGCGGTTGCAGGTGTTGCTCACCACAGCTGCACAGAGGGGTGGTGTGAGGAGTTCAGAGACTGGGAAACACTTGCTGAGACAGTTTCGCCCGCGGCTGCTGGGATCAGTCCTCATCTTAGCATTGCAGTCTGAACTGAATTCAGATACAGCTCCTGACTTCTCTGATTTTCTTCTACAGTTACGGACTGAAGAAGATAGAAGGGCTGCAAAATTTGATCGAATGAACCGTCATTTTGGGGTGTAAAGCTAAATCATCCGTACACATGCAGCTGGTCCCAGACATGTCTTCCACGCATGATGTGAATACCAGTGTACTTCAGACGTACATCACAGAAACAGAGGATTTGAGGAAGCAGGTAACTGAGTTAAAAATGCAACTTAACAAAAAGAAAGAGCAAAGGATACAAAAACACGCTGAAAAGAGAAATCCCACCCTAAATGCCTCCGCTAGTATAACTCCAGTTACAGTACAAGCCCAACAAATGGCACCTAAACCCAGACCAAAACCTTGGTTCTGTTTCAAGTGTGGTAATGATGGACATATAGCCAGAGAGTGTGAAGGTCCTCCAAATAAGATCTTGGTTGATCAGAAATACAAGGAGTTGAGGGAGAGGCAAAGAGAGTGGGAAGCCAAATATGGTCATTTAAACTGGACTGGGTCGCAGTGGAGGGACTGACTGCACCCAAGAATGAGCCAGGATGTCCCATAAGGTTTCAGGACAAAGAAAAAGTCACATGTGAAACCCATTCCCAAGCCCAATTACTCTTTGACTGTCTTCCAACAAGGCTTATTGGCCCAAAGTGTACTGCAGCAGTCTCCATTGAAGGAAGTCAGTGTAACAGTCTACTTGATTCAGGTTCCCAAGTAACCACAGTATCAAAGTCCTTTTATGACAGGAACCTTTCTAGTCAGAAAATCTTTCCCATCCAGGATCTGCTGGACATTGAAGGTGCTGGTGGTCAGGAAGTGCCTTATCTGGGATACATATCCACAACTATCCATTTCCCTGAAAGTGTCATGGGGAAATCAGCTGAGGTTGACACGCTTATTCTTGTAGTTCCTGATCACAGGACAAACATGGAAGTGCCCTTGCTGATAGGGACTAATACCCTGGATATTTTGTATGAAACAGTTGGCTTAGGAAAAGGTCAGCCAAATCATGTCTTACAGGAAAAAACATCCATCACTCTCCACTGGTGAAGCATCTCTATCACAGGTTCAAAACCCGTCAAGACAATGGCAGAGTAGGGAAAGTGAAACTGCAGAGCAAAAAGTGCATTACTGTTCCTGCAGGGGGAAAAGTGGCCTTGAATGGATATGCAAGGAAGGTCACAACAACATCTGACACAACCCTGATGGTTGAGCCTCTAGAGTCAACCTTGCCTGGTGGGCTCTTGTTTTGCAGTTTTGTAATGACACGGCCTTTATGTTCATCATTTAAGGTCCCGGTTCTAGTTAAAATGACACAGCACATGATATTAAAATACCTGCTGGCCAGGTTATTGCAGAACTCATCCTTCCAAAAGCTGTGTCATCCTTGACTGAAAGAACTGTCAAAACTCTGTCAGGTGACCAATATCCGTCGGTTCCAGCTACAGCTGCATGCAACTCTGTATCTGTGTCTGACACAGGAACACTTACCTTTGACTTTGCTGAGTCAAGCTTGTCTGAGGAGTGGAAAGAGAGAATAACAAAGAAATTAAACTCAGTTTCTGAAGTTTTTGCTCTTCATGATCTCGACTATGGCCACACCACTCAGATTAAGCACAGAATTCGACTCTCAGACCCATCTCCATTTAAACAAAGGCCCAGACCCATCCACCCTTCCGACTACGAGGCAGTCAGACTACATTTAAAAGAGCTTCAAGATGCGAACATCATACGTGAGTCAGAGAGCCCCTACGCCTCTCCCATTGTTGTGGTCAAGAAAAGAAATGGCAACATCAGACTATGCGTAGATTATCGCAAACTGAACAGTAAGACCATCAAAGACGCCTACGCTTTGCCCAACATTGAGGAATCTTTCTCGGCTTTGACTGGGTCCAAGTGGTTCTCCATCCTGGATCTGAAACCGCTATTATCAAGTGGAAGTCGAGGAAGAAGACAAATGTAAGACTGCTTTTCGTGACACCCATGGGATTCTGGGAGTTTAACAGAATGCCCCAAGGAGTGACAAATGCTCCCAGTACCTTTCAGAGAGTCATGGAAAAGTGTATGGGCAGCATGAATTTGAGTGAAGTTTTGGTTTTTCTTGATGATGTCATCGTTTTCTCTGCGACACTTGAGGAGCATGAGGAACGACTGCTGAAGGTCCTCCACAGGATGAAAGAATTTGGTTTAAAGTTGTCGCCAGAGAAATGCCAGTTCTTCAGGACATCTGTCCAATATCTCGCCATGTTGTATCCTCAGAAGGGGTCAAAACAGATCCAGCAAAATAGCTGCCCTCACTACCTGGCCAAGACCAGCTAACATCAAGGAGCTCAAGTCTTTCCTTGGGTTCGCTGGATATTATAGGAGGTTTATAAAAGACTATTCCAAGATCGCAAGACCCTTAATGACTTAACAGCTGGTTACCTCCCACCAAAGAGAAAATCCAGTCTGTCTGGCCGAACCCATAAGTTTTCTACAAGTGTGGATCTCAAAAGCCATTTAATGGCAATTGGACCCCAGCCTGTGAAGATGCTTTTGAGACATTGATTCACAAGCTCACAACAGCCCCTGTTCTTGGGTTTGCCGATCCTAAGAAACATTATATTGTGCATACTGATGCAAGCACCCACGGACTCGGTGCAGCCTTATATCAAGAACAGGAGAGCAAGTTAAGGGTCATTGCCTATGCCAGTAGGGGCCTCTCCAGGTCCGAGCAAAGGTACCCTGCACACAAGCTTGAGTTCTTGTCTCTGAAGTGGGCTGTCACCGAGAAGTTTTTTGACTATCTCTATGGAGCAAAATTTACAGTGGTGACAGACAATAATCCACTGACATATGTCTTAACGCTCTGCGAAGTTGGACGCAGTAGGGCATCGTTGGTTGGCAGCTCTTTCCAGTTTTGATTTTGACATCCAGTATAGAGCTGGGAAGAACAACCAAGATGCTGACGGGCTTTCAGACGTCCGCATCCACATGACTGTGATGCCTCTGATCAGAGTTCTACTGATGAGGAAAATCGCATTGAAAGCTTTATTGCACAGCTCTTACGCCGCAACAAAGGGCCCGATTTTCCAACTGAGGCAGTAAAAGCAGTATGCGAGAGACATCAGTGTTCTTCAACTCTCGAGGAGGAGGCAGCGGTGCCATCGCCTGCACGAGTAGAATGTTTGGCTATTGGAACCTCTGCAATACCAGCAGATTTCTGTCAAACTGATGTAGCTGGTTCGTGCCCCCTGCCGCAAATGTCTCTTCCCGATTGGGCATGTGAGCAGAAATCAGATCCAGTCGTCAGCAGAGTAATGACTCTTGTACTTGCCAGAAAACGTCTCTCCTACAAGGCAAGAAGGCATGAAGACAGAGAAGTTCAGTTAATGACAAGAATAATGGATCAGTTAGTTGTAATGGATGAGGTCTTATACCGAAAACGCATCATTCAAGGGGAACCCATGTATCAGCTCGTTCTTCCGCAAAGTTACAGAGAAGTTGCCCTTGACCAGCTCCACAATGCTGTGGGCCATCTGGGTGTTGATAGGACTCTGGACTTAGTCCGAGCTCGGTTCTATTGGCCCCGCATGACCATCGATGTAAATGACAAGGTCAGGACATGTGAAAGGTGTCTCAGAAGAAAGGCACAAGTTGAAAGGAGTGCTCCTTTGGTGAACATAAAAACTAATCGTCCCTTGCAGTTGGTCTGTATGGACTACCTTACATTGGAACCAGATGAGAGAGGGACTAAAAACATCTTGGTCATAACAGACCATTTCACTAAATACGCAGTTGCAGTTCCGACTCCTGATCAAAAGCAAAGACTGTGGCAAAGGCCTTGTGGAGCAATTTTTTAATCCATTATGGATTTCCTGAGAGGTTGCACAGCGACCAGGGTCGTGATTTTGAGTCTGCCTTGATCAAAGATCTTTGCTCGCTGCTTGGGATAAAAAAGACGAGGACCACACCCTACCATCCCCGCGGCAATCCTGTCGAGCGGTTCAATAGAACCCTTCTTCAAATGCTAGGGACGCTGGAGGAAGAAGATAAAGTTCGGTGGAGAGATTTTGTGCAGCCTTTAGTACACGCAGCATACAACTGTACAAGGAATGATACCACAGGTTTCACTCCCTACCAGTTGATGTTTGGCAGACAACCGAGGCTCCCAATCGACATAGCATTTGGCCTGTGCCCTGAAAGATCCAGCAGCCTCTCTCACTCTGAATATATCAAAAAGTTGAGAGAGAGTCTCGCAGAAAGCTACCAGTTAGCCATTGAGCACAGTCAGAAGAGTGCTTTCCGGAACAAACAGAGGTTTGACAGTAAAGTGCGGGAATCCACCCTTGCCAAGGGAGATAGAGTCCTTTTAAGGAATGTTGCCATCAGGGGAAAGCACAAAATCGCTGATCGGTGGAGCCGAACCGTGTTCACTGTGATCAGACAGATTCAGGACTCGCCTGTTTTTGTGGTGGTGCCTGAAGGAACAGATGGGCCTGAAAGAGTGCTACACAGGGATCTGCTCTTACCTTGTGGGTTTCTTCCACCCACTGTGGAAGAGACAGCACCCAAAGTAGCAGTGTCACGGTCTAAACCTGCAAACTCACCACCAGTTGAAACATTTGAGACTGATTCTTCAGAAACCAGCAATGAGGAGAGCACTGAAGATGAAGTTGAGTATTACTCCCTTCATTCTCTACCCTGTAATGAGCCTAATGTATTGCAAGATGGACTCCAAGAAGCCGACCAGATTGCAGTCACGGACAGACTGGCTGGAGTAGAAGTCCACAAAAGTCAGCTACAGAGGGCATTTTGGGGCAGATTGATCAGCTTCACACTGTTGAATCTGAGTTGAGTCCAGAGCTCTCTACTCTAAATCCAGATGCTCACGAATTCCAGCCAATGACGACCCAGAACGGAGACGATGAGAAGGACCAGGTTCAGGGTCACCGCTACATGAGATCAGTTCGGCTGAAGACAGCCAATCTAAAGATCTCTCACGCAGTTTGGGTGATAGTCGTACCTTGATTACAGAAGTGAGCAACAAAATGAAAGTTGCGGAGGAAGGAAGAAAAGGAGAACCAAATCTCTCTAAAGATGTCCCTAATCTTGAAGAGGGTGTTGGACTAAGGAGGTCATCAAGGAGAGATCAGCTCCAAAGAAGCTAACTTATCCAACGTTGGGAAATCCTTTGGTGACAGCCATGCACTCTATTCTCTGGGTTAGACCAAGCTTTCACCCAAGCTTTCACCCTCGACAGTGTACCCAGCGTAGATCAACTAATGCCCGGGACTGCTGAAACCGTGTAGAAGTTCCACATGCAAGGATGCATGCGGCTTAAGGGGGAGAATGTAACCCTCTCAAGGTTATCCACTGCTGTTCAAGTCAGTGATTTAATGTTTAATGTATGCAGTACTGATTCTGTCCAACAGAGGGCAGTGATGGCGCTATAGTTGTCCTGCACTGCATTATGCGGCAAGAAGAAGAGCTGCAGCGAGCAGATAGCCAGCAAGCTAGAAGAAGAACGCACCGAGCGCATTGAGTAATCAAGAGAATAAGAACTGTTTTTTCTAAGTGTTAAGGTTCTTACAGCTACAGACTTATTAGGATTTGCTTACCATGCATCCCTTTTTCCAGTTGTTTTTTTACTTTGTTGGGACATAGTGCGAGAGACAGTTGCTGGATACTCGATCGGCGATTGGAAGGTGAATCCAGTGGGTTTTTTTTCCAGAGACGCATCGCTTCAGCCAGAAGGACGGCGAACGAGGATTTTACTCATCTTTGCAGATAAGCACTGGGCTTATCACACACACACACACTACCCGGTAGATTGACAAAGTTTTTTCTCAGAGCTCTGAATTTATTTTATTATCATTATTCTTTACTTCAACACCATATTTTACTTTTTTTTTCCTTACCTCACCAAACCAGAGTGGTTGGTGGAGGTAGAACTGAGATAAGAGACATAAATGGACTAATACTAATACGGAAACTGAACTGACTGACTGAAGGGGGGATTATATTGGGTTTTGTATCAGAAGTGTTGTTAACATTCTGCATATTATTGAAGTTGCTGATGAGACTGTTATGTGTTGTGTTGTAATAAATGCCATAGAGTGTTCTCTATAAGACAGCATAAGGAGGTGTTATAGTTTTCTTGTTCCTCTTCTCCTCATTGAAAGTACCTAGAACATCCATGTCCCTAAGTTAATCAATTAAGGGATCGATTACACATACATATGTATATATACATATATTCATCCGTACATACCTACACACACATATTTCCACATACACGCTTACATCTATATACATACACATACATACCGTCTAACTAGCAGGTGCATTGAGAGGTGCAGTGTGATCAGTGATGTCGCGGCCTTTTACGTTCCAAACACCAAAAAAAATCCAAGAAAAGGCCGTGGGTGGCAACGGGAGGTTTGTTTTAGAACGCACTTCTGACTCCATTGTTTAAAAATCATATGCCGTTTATTTCGTGGAAATTTATAAACAAAAATAAACCAAATAACTTCTTAAAACTTAAAATGAAACGAAAGTTAACTTAATTTGCTTTAACAACATCAAAAGTGGTCAAAAAATCATTTTCTAACCCTCCCGTCTTCCCATGTGACATTTGGCAAGCAAAAAACAAAACATCATTACCACACCCATCCAGGGTGCTCTTAATCTCTTGATTAATGGGAGGGTCCATAAGCTAATAAACCAATCACTTTCCAAAAGCTTCTCCAATAAAATTAATTACAAATTTACATAACAAAACTAGGTCAGTATATTCTTACATCTTTAAAGAAAAAACAAAAATGAATACAAATTGCATTTATACACATTCAACAAAAATGGCCACAACATTCCGGCCCCTAATTCCTGTGTAACATGAATTATATCTGTCTAAGTGGCCATCACAAAATGCAATACCAATAATTTTCTTCAGTTGTCCATATGTCTTCTTAAAAAACAAACAAAAAGAAAAGGTCAATGTTCTAAGATTTCAAGTCTGTTGTTCATGTGTTTGTATTGAAAAAAAGGTGTATGATGCATAATGTTGCAAAGTGAGTGTCAGTGTAAATGTAGAGCCAGAGGTTCCAGAACTTGGCTCAGTTGGAGGCAAACATTCATTGTTTCCTCTAGATGGCCTCCACCAGGAGACATATTTTGTTGATTGGCCTCTCTAGCTCATTTGTTCGTGTTTTAACTCTAACACGGCGAACTACTCCGTGTGCATCGGCCATGGTTTCAGTGATGCGGCCAATGGGCCAAGAATTTCTTGGCGCAGCTCCAACAATAAGCACAACATCACCAATGCAAAAGTTCCTATGAATCTTGTTCCATTTCTGTCGTTCCTGCAACATAGGAAGGTATTCTTTCACCCACCTTTTCCAGAAGAGATCCACAACATACTGGGCTTGTTTCCATCGTCTTCGCAGATACAGATCCTCTTTTTTGAATAAACCTGGTGGCAGCACAGGTTTGCCTTTTAATTGGAGCAAGTGATTTGGAGTAAGAGTTTCTACATCATTGGGATCATCAGATGAAGGTGTGATTGGGCGGTCATTCAGTATAGCCTCCACTTCACACAAAACTGTATGCAAGGTTTCATCATCTAGTACTTGCTGGTTTGTGGTAGAGCATAATATTCTCTTTATTTCTTGTACCAAGCGCTCCCATACTCCACCATGATGGGCCCCATAAGGCGGGTTAAAGGTCCACTTTATGCCATCCTGTGCTAAACCTTTTTGGATTTTACTTTGCTTTAGCTCTAACATAGCTTGTTTTAACTCACGATTTGAGCTGACAAAGTTGGTTCCGTTGTCTGACCGGATTTCCTTGACTTGTCCTCTGCGGCAGATGAATCTCCTGATGGCATTAATGCAGGAACCTGTATCAAGAGAATGCGCCACCTCAAGATGGACTGCACGACAGGTTAGGCATGTGAAAAGAAAGCCATACCTCTTAACAAGACTCCTGCCTCTCTTTACTTCTATTGGTCCAAAATAATCAACATCAACATAAGTAAATGGTGGAAGATCAGCTGAGATTATGTCAATAGGAAGATCAGACATTTTCTGCTCACCTGGCTTTTGCCGTTGTCTTTGACACACTATACAGTCTCTGATTATTTTTCTAGCTGCTGAATTAGCATGAGCGATCCAGTATTGACGGCGAAGGGTTGAAAGCATGTGATTTCTTCCTCTGTGACCAATCTTTTCGTGAATATGCTGAAGAATAAGCTTTGAAACATGGCTTTCTTTTGGCAAAATTGCAGGATGTTTTGTTTCCTCAGGTAAATCTGCTTTGCTCAGTCTTCCACCCACTGTCAAGACACCATTAGTAACTACAGGATCAAGCTTATACAGATGACTTGACTTCCTTACATTGCCAGAGTTTAGGGCAGTCATTTCATGAGCAAAATGTTTTCTCTGCACAAAGCCCACTATAGCTTCCTCAGCCTTGGACAAATCCTCAGTTTTGAGCAGAGTGTTCCATTTATTATCTTGCTTAACACATATTTGACTTCCACAGTGTGTGTCCAGCAACTTCTGTCTTTTCCTTGTTTGCAGTTTAAGTCTTTCTTTTACTTTCAGGATCCATGCTACACACCTTTTTAATTTTGTCCAGCTGGAGAAGTACAACAGCAGCTTAGTAGTGGGACAGACATCTTCTTTCAGCACAGCTGCACACATCAGGCCCTCCCCTTTTATTTCTGGGTCAGCTTCCAAATGGACAGATACATAATTCTTGCCTACAGGCCAGTGAACAACAGGTTTACTGAGAAATTCTGGACCACTGATCCAGGTGGAAGATTTCAGGAAACAGCAAACTGTCATTCCTCGAGAGGCTGCATCAGCTGGATTCAGTTTTGAACTGATGTACCTCCACTGCTCAACTTTTGTCAAAGCATGAATGATAGAAACTCTATTAGCTACATACGTTTTGAACCGTGTGGTTGTGTTTGCAATGTACTGTAGCACAGTTGTGCTGTCAGACCAAAAGACTGACTCACTCAGATTAAGATTGAGTTCAACTGATAGCATTTTGTCCAAGCGCACAGCTAAAACTGCAGCAGCCAGCTCAAGACGTGGGATGGTGACTTGTTTTAACGGCGCCACCCTTGCTTTACCAATAATAAAGGAAACACACACTTCCTGCTTGCTATTAGATAGCCTAAGATATGATACAGCACCATACCCAGTTTCACTGGCATCACAAAAGTGATGCAGCTGTGCACTTTTTATCTCTCCAAATCCTTTGGGTGTGACACATCTACTAATACTAAACTTGTTAAGAAGAACTAAATCCTCAACCCATTTTTGCCAAGTTTGTGCCATTTCTGCTGGTATTGTCTCATCCCAGCCAAACCTCAGTTTACATAGATGTTGCAGAATTTGTTTTGCAGGCAGAATGACTGGAGCTAAGAAACCCAAAGGGTCGTAAATTGAGCTGACATTGGACAGAATACCACATCTTGTAAGTGGTTTGTTCTTGTTCACAATACTGAATGTGAAAACATCATGTTCAATATCCAATTGCACACCGAGAGCTCTTTCTGTGGGTAGCTGATCCCGACTAAGGTCCAGCATCTTTACACCTGTGGCTCTATTTTCCTCTGGGATCTGACAGAGGACAGAGCGATCACTACATACCCACTTATTGAGCTTAAATCCCCCCTTTGCACACACCTCAGTAAGCTGCTGATAAAGTGAGATGGCCTGCTCAACAGACTGGGTAGATTTAAGACAGTCATCTACATAAAAACTATGCCTGATTGTATGTATAACCTCCTCTGGGTACAGATGTTGGTTGTCATCAGCAGTCTTTAGTAGTGCATAGGTGGCACAGCTGGGGGAGGATACTGCACCAAAAATGTGGACTAACATTTGATGTTCCACCAGCTGTTTTGTGATGTCACCATCGGGCCACCAGAGAAAACGTAAAAAGTTTACGTGTTCCTCAGCTACTCTGACCTGATGAAACATCCCTTTAATGTCTGTCATAAGCGCTATTGGACCCTGCCGAAAGCGAATCAGCACACCTAATAAAGTGCTAGTCAAATCTGGGCCTTGTAATAGCTCTTTGTTCAGTGATGTTCCAGCAAATGTTGGAGCACAATCATACACAACACGCAGTGTTTTCTTGCGGGGGTGGTAGATCCCATGATGAGGTATATACCACACCTTTCCTTCCTCATGCTTCAACTGTTCTTGTGGTATGATTTCCGAATGTCCCTCCATACTAACATTGTGCATGAATTCGTTGTATTCTTCAAAGAATAACTGATCTTTCTGAAACCGTTTTAGCAGATATTGCGCCCTCTGCTGAGCCACCTGCTTGTTGTTTGGCATTCTTACTTCAGGTTTACGAAAAGGTAGTTTCAAGTAATAATGACCATCCTTAAGTACAGCTGACTCTGACATTATGTTCATGAACTGTTTATCTTCTACAGACATTTCTGCACGTTCATTACACTGCTTCTCCACAAAATCTTGATTATACTGTTTAACCAGCATTTCCTCTAAACTACTTATAGAAATGTGGTTTACCTGGACAAAACTAGCATCATGCTCATCCATCTCACTACCATGATTGAGTGGCCCATTGACAACCCAACCAAGACGAGTTAGAACAGCATAGGGTCCATTACCCTCACTGTTAATGATTCTCCAAGGTTCCAGCGCTTTGGGAGAATTTACACCAATAAGCAGCCCAATGCCAGCATTTATTGGTGTCAACTCGACATCTTTTAAGTAAGGCCATTTTCTTAAGTTTTCTTCTTTAGGGATATTTTCTTTAGTGACAGGAATAGACTTTTGAGTGTACACATCAGGCAACCTCAAATACTCATTCTGTTTTAAAGCAGCTACTTCCATACCAAAAAGTTTATAGCTACTTACTGGCCTTTCCTGTCCCATAGTCTTTAACATGATTTCCACTTTCTTTCCAGATGCATTTAACTGCATCATCAACGCCTCGGTGCAAAAAGTTGCAGAGCTGCCAGGATCAAGAAAGGCGTATGTCTCCACAACCTTCGTCCCATTTTCCAACTTCACTTTTACTGGAACAGCTGACAAGGCACATTCATTAGACCCGGCCCCAATATGGCTACCAAAGTTCAAAGAAAGAAGAGCATTTGAGACTGATGATTCTTTACGTTCAGCTTTAGCTGCTTGCCACTGCCTTTCTTTTGAGTCTATGTGAAGAACAGTAGGGTGATTTTTATTGCAGGTGTGGCACGTCAAATGATGTGGACAAGATTTACTCATGTGGCCTCTCTGTAAGCAACCAAAACATAAACCTTTACTCTTAAGGAATGTCACCTTTTCTTTGTTGACTTTTAGTTTGAATGAGTTACATACGTCCAAAAAATGATTTTGGTCACAAAACAAGCACCGAGTTTGATCTAACCCTTTGTGGCTTATTTGAATCTGCTCCAGTTTGTGTTTGTCATTGTTCTGTTCTGAAACTACAGCAACAGAAGTAGCAAAGCTACTGCTTTTAGTTTTAAACTGAGCCTTTGAAGGTTTTGAAACCATCTTTTCTTTTGTGTTTTGACTCTCTCCAAAAACAGGATCTAATGCAGCTCTTGTTTGCTTTTCAAGAAAATCAAGAAGATCTTTAAATCTTGCTCTGCGATCGCACTTTTCTGTTATATCAACGACTATTATTCGCCATTTATCACGAAGTCTAAAAGGCAACTTTGAAACAAGAATCCTCATATTGGTTGAATTTTCCAGCTCATCAAGAAACCCAGCTTCATCCATTGTGTTGAAGCAGCTTCTTAGAAAGAATGTGTAAGCTCGTAATGCTGAAGCATCATCAGACTTTAAAACTGACCAGTTAAGAGCCTTGTCTGCCCATCCTGAGCAGAGGTGAAAATCTGCATTTTTGCATCAGCCTTAACCAACTTAGTTCTTAGAGCCAATGCTTCTTTTCTTGCTTTTAACTGAACTTCTTCCAGTTCGAGCGCATGTTTTTCTTGCAGTGCGTCCACCTCCGCTTTCAAAGCGGCTCTTTCCACTTCAGCTTCCATCAGCGCCATTGAAGCCGCACGCGAGCTTTTACTCCTTAAACTTAAGGCTGCAGTAACATTACTGGGCGCTTTACTAGAGCCCTTGCTGACAGGTTTAGCAACTCGTTCAGAAATCCTGTCGCTCCTTTCTTGCGCTACTTGTGAGACACTATCATGCGGCGCAATGTCACTGTCATGAGATGCTACCTTTGATTCAACATTAGAGGCTGTAACTTCATGCTTTTGTGGATCAGGGTCTGCGTTTATCCAAGTGTCGATTTCATGCAGAAAGTCTTTAAAACTGATCAGCTTAGGTTCATACCAATCGCTGTGATCTGTTTCCTTTTCATCATCGTTCAGCAATCTTTGAACTGAAGTCTGTAAGTCCATAAACTCTCCCAAATAATCATTAAATGTTTTCATGTGTTCATCTACGGAGGCTTTTGATTCTCCAGCATCAATGAGAGCATTAATGTCATTTCGTTTTCTTGTCAGAACGCCAAGCTTCGCTCTGCGTTTTTTAATTAAATTAAAAAGCTCTCTTTCTTGTTCCTCCATTTTAACCAGAAAATTCGTTTCACAAGGTCCAAAAGATCATTCTTTAATACAAATGTTTTATGTTGCAGCTCAGCATCTCGGTTGATCCAAACAAAGTTTCGCATTTACTCACGAACTTTGCGTCATTTTTTCAGTCCATTCTGCGAGGATCCAATCTTCCAAGTCCAATCTTGCAAGTTTTCCCAGCTTCCAAGTTGACATCCAAGCGAGTCAAAATGATTTTTTGACTTAAATGTTGCG
The DNA here is from genome assembly GCF_013358895.1 of Oreochromis aureus. Lineage (NCBI taxonomy): Eukaryota > Metazoa > Chordata > Actinopteri > Cichliformes > Cichlidae > Oreochromis > Oreochromis aureus. The sequence continues at coordinate 45,691,609 of NC_052944.1, read as the reverse complement.
GCCTTTTACGTTCCAAACACCAAAAAAAATCCAAGAAAAGGCCGTGGGTGGCAACGGGAGGTTTGTTTTAGAACGCACTTCTGACTCCATTGTTTAAAAATCATATGCCGTTTATTTCGTGGAAATTTATAAACAAAAATAAACCAAATAACTTCTTAAAACTTAAAATGAAACGAAAGTTAACTTAATTTGCTTTAACAACATCAAAAGTGGTCAAAAAATCATTTTCTAACCCTCCCGTCTTCCCATGTGACATTTGGCAAACAAAAAACAAAACATCATTACCACACCCATCCAGGGTGCTCTTAATCTCTTGATTAATGGGAGGGTCCATAAGCTAATAAACCAATCACTTTCCAAAAGCTTCTCCAATAAAATTAATTACAAATTTACATAACAAAACTAGGTCAGTATATTCTTACATCTTTAAAGAAAAAACAAAAATGAATACAAATTGCATTTATACACATTCAACAAAAATGGCCACAACAAGTGATATTGCACACTGAGTGTGTGTGTGTGTGGGGGGAATGATATTGCACATTGAGTGGGGGTGCTGTTGGAACTATACTGAATAATGTTATAATAAATACAGTTTAAAGAGGTAGGGGTGTTGGTTGCATTGAAGTATAAACAGAAATACGATTTATAAATAAGGTGTAATGTCCATGAGTGTTGGCAGTGCAGTTATCCTCCAATCAGGGTGGAGGTAGGGCATGTTTGACAGCCTGTGGGTAAAAACTTCTGTTGAGTCTGTTCGTCTTTGACCTGATGGACCTGTAGCGTTTACCAGAGGGAAGGGGGGAAAAAAGTGAGTGTCCAGGGTGTGAGGGGTCTTTGATGATGATGCTGGCTTTCTGCGCCCCTAACAGTTTTATTACAGAAGCTCTCTCACTTTAGTCTACACAACAATGTCTCAGTAACTTTCCACTAGAAGATGGTCCCTGTTATCTACTTTTTCCCAGGCCAGCGTGGGCGAGAGTCTACAGCAGGGTTGTCGAACTCCAGGTGTCCTACAGGTTTTAGATCTCACCCTGGGTCAACGCACCTGAATCAAATGATTGGTTCATTACCAGGCTTCTGGAGAACTTCAAGACATGTTGAGGAGGTCATTTAGCCATTTAAATCAGCTGGACACATCTAAAACCTGCAGGACAGGAGCAGGAGTTCGACACCTGTGGTCTACAGCATTCTACGCCCCAAGGTAACGAAGTCTAATGCATTTACTCTTCAGGGTCATGCCCACTTAATACTACACTATATGGTTATATGGCATTTTAGTTAATATAAAGCATAGAATTGAGGCACTTCAAATTTAGTCCCAACAATACCATAGCAATATAGCATTGCAACATGGCATTTAGGTCTTCTAACTAAAATAGGAAAATAGGAACATAAATAGTGCCATCCTGTTCAACCCACAGCTTTTTAGTGCTCAAGTGTCACCCTGTAAGTGTGAACCCACCTTAAAAAATAGACCTTCAGTCGAAACCCAGTGGAGCACAGCTGTCACCGAAACCTATTGCAACACCCAGGCAACATAGCCCCCAGCTTTTCAACAAAGAAACTGACAACACCACAAAATTTAAGCTACAAGGTTAGTCGGCCTCCACAGTGAAAGATGCTCTCTCTCTGACACAAGAGTGGAAATGAAGCTTTCAGCTGTTTAGTATTTTTATAAATCATTAACACATCATTCTGCACCGAGGACGCTTACTTGGAGCTCCAGCCTCAAATAAAGAGACTCCACTTACTCTGACATCAGCTTATAAGGAGGACTGGAAAATCCAACCCAGCCTACAAAGGGGCTTACCACTCCCATACATGTAGCAGAGACAGACCGCAGAATAAATGTTTGAGTGGAGCTGTGATTAAATGTTCGGTCTCTCTGTTTGACACAGAGCGACCACAGATAAGAATCTGATTCCCACATTCAGCCAGAGATTCATTCAGTTCAGTTCAGTAATTGTCTCAGTGTATGGAGATGACACATCTGGATTTATTTGTTTTATTACAAAAGGGAAATGATTCGTAACTATGCAGCTGTTCAGCAACAAAGGCACAAATAACATATCTGTGTTACACTGCAAAGAGAAAGAATACAGCCACAAATCCAGTATTAGCGCATAATAAAACCAGCATTCTTGAAAAAAACAACATTAGTAATGGCAAGTCTAGTCAAGAACACGAAACAAAAAGCAAGATTGACGAGGATTCGCTTTAAAGATTGTTACACACTGAACGAGTTGTGAAAAAAATGCTCGCACACACACAGAGAATATGTTGATTTCCTGCAGAACATTAATGCTCAAGTAACAAAGGGCGATTAATAAAAAAATGAAGCCGAAACGATGTGATGATGAGCTGGTCCGGAGGTTTCCAAACAAGAAAAATAAGAAGCTGACATTCTCAGTTCGTCCAATTCTCCTGACAAGGAGAATTTTGCTGGCCGGTTTGGGACCACATTGACCAGAAACATCTTCTAGCTGTTTACAATATCATAGTACATTTAGTACCAGTGTGCGATTTGAGCTAGGAGCACATTTGTTGCTAAATGCAGGGATCCGATTGGTCAGATCCGTTCATTCATATATATGAAAAATCGGGGAAAGAAAGTCAAGCTTGATTTGAAAATACACGTCAAAAATTGGCCCGGTGACGTGAGGCAGTCGGTGAACGGCTGCTTTGGGAATAGGTAAGTGAAAAGAATTATAACATCATACAAGAACTGAGATAACAACAATAGAAAATTTTTATCTCAAACTGACTGAGAGATCGATGCTCTCGTGTCACACATGTTAGATTATCGTAACAACTTATTTGCAAGTTGAAGTTGTTTCACTGGTTCCCACTTCAGAGCAGAATTGCCTTTATAAATCTTTCTATTCGCTCATAAAGACTTGAAGGTTTGAAAGCAAGCACATCACTGACAGTGCGCTTGGTGTTTACAGACATATGTGTTCATCCCATTCTGAACTTTTGAGGGAGAGTTTCTGGTAACTGCTGTTTAATGTTTTTATAAATGACCTACTTTTTACTTTGTATTCAATGCTCTGTCAAAGACTGAGTAAGTAGTAATGAGTTGATCAACAGGTGACAAAAATGTGAGTTTGTTAACTTCAGATGGACAGGAACGAAGGGCTGGAAACGCCAACCTTCACAGCAAGGCAGCACATGGTTAGCCCCGCCCACAAAAACACACTGATCTTTCTTTCTCTCGAATGTGCGAATTTTAGTATATTAAACATGTATTATGTATTAAATAAATAATAAACACTAAAAATCCATCGGCTCACTTAAAAAAGTAGGAGTTTAACCTTCACATAGCACTGATTCTTCTTCAGCTGCCTCTCACGATGTTCTGAAGCATCAGGTAGTCCCCCGCTCAAGTTGACGCTGCTTGTGGGTTTTTAGTTTGTAAGTCATTGAGCTGAAAGGAGGAGGATGAGTTCAAGCACAATATTTCCGTTAGGTCCCCCAAACTGCAAATCATCAGCCAGCTGTTCAACGTATTATTCATGTGGGCCAATGTGTGATCTAAGTCTAACTTTACTGCAGCAGTCAGTGAAAGTCTTCTGTGTTCAAGGTGGAAGAAGTGAGGTCAATAATACAATTATATTCATCAGCTGAAACATGGTGCCAGCTTTGGACAGAAAAAACAAACAGAAGTGAAGCTGTGAGGACTTTAAAATATGAAATCTGCCGTGTGACAAAGGACGAGCTCCTCTGATAGACTAAATTGGCTGTTAAACAACCACCAATCGAAATACTCCTGACTGCACAAAGAGACTGTTGGTAGAGGTGTGGAAAGGGATCATAGTGGAAGGACTGTGTTGTTGAGTTATTACGTAGATCTGGCGGTGAGTTTCAGTTTACATTGTTTGTTATTGTGTAGTTTGTTCCGACTTTCCACGTGGTTGTAGTTGTTTATAAGGGCATCATGAGGTAGTTTATTACTTTGGAGGTGGTGACGTTTGGTAATAGTTTGTGCAGTGCTTTGTGATGAACCGTGTAAATATATTGCAAGCAAAGGTTTTATGTAAAACATATAGTATGGCGGCCTTGCTCTAGATCGGGGTCCCCAATCCCAGTCCACGAGGGCCGGTGTCCCTGCAGGGTTTAGATGTGTCCTTGATCCATCACAGCTCATTTAAATGGATAAATTACCTTCTCAACATGTCTTGAAGTTCTCCAGAACTAATCATGTGATTCAGGTGTGTTGACCCAGGGTGAGATCTAAAACCTGCAGGGACACCGGCCCTCGTGGGCTGGGATTGGGGACCCCTGCTCTAGATTATGTTTATCTCAAGCATTTCTTTCTCTGCATTATGTTTAAGAAATTAACAGTAAAAAGTGTCTGAATATGTTACATTGCACACTTCTTCAGCAGAAAATAATCTCTTTATTATATCATTTGTTTCTTCTTATAGAACTACAACACTATCTCAAAACAAGAGCACAAGTGTTATCTTCACTTAATTTCAATAAAGGATCTGCATTCCAAACTATGCCCACTGGTGGCCAAGTTTTTTTATGAACACGCAACTTTACTCTTTAAATCCACTGCAACAGATGTTGTGGGCTTTTTGAGGGGGAGCTATTTGTTATTGTGCACTTCTGCTAATTAGTGTTCCAATTAGGCCCTATGTAACACACAGAAGTAAATTAAAGCACATGTTTATCTAGGTGATACCTAGTGAAGAAATCCAATTCCCCCATCAATGTCACATCTAAATCCTGGCAAAGATAGAGGTTATGCACTTAACATTTTAATCCTCATTAGCCAACCAGAAGTCTAGAAGCCTCGGTGGGAAATAGTAAACAAAGATGGGGCATAGAAGCAGAACCGAGTCGTATGTGTGGAGGGACAGTAACTGTGTGTGTATATGTAAGCATTTAAACACTGCAGAGAGTACAATTAACAGTAACAGTATTGTAGAAATTCATTTCACCGAAACAAAACGTGGCGCTCAGTGTGATGTCAAAAAAGGCGCACATCTTTGATGCCGTGTTTTCTCCGTTTTCCTCATCCACGCGTACATGCAAAAACGCGTGGATAGAAAATATCCACCCTGACAGGCATTTTTTAGAAATCTCCGTTTTCAAAAATACCCGGGTACGTGTGGACGTTGCCTGAGTTTTTATGTGTTTTGGAGTGTTTACGTGCTTCTGAGTTTTTACGTGTTTTGGAGTATGTACGTGCTTCAGGGTTTGTACGTGTTTTGAAGTTTGTACGTGCTGCTTTGTCTCTAGGGGCCACCCTAAATATACTTTTATTTAGTCACTCCACATAAAATGTAATAAATAAATCATATAATACAAAAAACAACTAGTCACTGTTCAACTTTTAACTATTTAAATTTTCAGCTTTTCCTTTTAAACAAATTTAATATGAAACAACACAAAACACTGCAAACCACAACACAATTAAATATAAATTAAAATATGAAAAAGAAGATGCATATTCTCTGTCATATGGGCCTGCATGAATAAACTTTCTGAATCCTTTATCATCTGCAACTGAAAATAGTTGTGGATGATTACTATACCTTTCTAATGTGACGTTGTTGTCCCTGGCTCACTTTCTCTCTCTCTCCCTCCCGCTCTGTTCCTCTGCTACTTCGACTGTAACTGCCGCCCCTCCCCCCTCTGCCCAGCGTAAAGCACAAGGCTCGCGTGCGAGAGAGAGGGTGAGAGAAAAAAAACCCCACGGCTCGCGATAAGGAGCTGGCTCGCGTCGTTCACTTCAAAGATCCGGCTCTAAGAGCCATTTCGTTCGCGAACGACCCATCACTACTGGTCTGTGGTGTGAGGGAATGAATGGTGTCAATAAAATGTTTGGAGCAGTAGCTTGCAAAGCATAAGTGGATGCTGTGTTATTTTTAACAAGCGCTACGAAGACAACACACCTCCTACCTACCTCGACATACAAACTCTGTGTGGCTTCACGTGTTCTGTTGATGTTTACATGATCGAAATAACTTGAACACAAACAAAGAGGAAGACGGAAGGAAAAAACAACAAGTCCCAGCATCCTCTGTGTTTAGGGAGCAGTAGTGAAAGTGAAAGCAGGAGGAGGAAGGTGGAGCTGAGGCAGGTGAGTGTTAACATGAATATGTTTCTTCTTATGACATAAAATAATTCCACGCTGTTCGTGTCTGTGGGTGAAATGTGAGGCCGGTCGGCTCCTCTGAGCGCTGGTTTCCTGTAAGTAGAGAGGAAGTGAGTTTAGCTGAGCCCTCCGTTTAGTGTGAGAGAGCAGGAGGAGAGTGAGAGCTGTGCTGAGGCAGGGTGAGTGTTAACACCGCTCTGACATTACTGTGTCTCTGTGGCGGGAACAACAGGCTCCGTCAGTGGAGGCAAAAAATCAGACTTTGGTTTTCAAAGGAAACAACTTTATGTCGGAAGTTCCCGCACGCTCATTGGATAACGATGTGTCAATCTCGAGCTATTAGCCAATGAGCGTGCGGACTCACAGAAAGACCCGCCTTCATCACGGGACTTTAAAAACTACAATGGCGACAGAAACTCCGTGAGTGGAGTTCAGGCTGACGTCATGAAACTGTGACGTTTGAGGCACTTCCTGTTCTCAGTCCCAGCGTCCTGATCACCGAGGTTTCTGTTGCTCTGATATCTGATATTGATTATATTGGTAAACAGGCTGTCGCAGAACTATCAGGTCTGTTCTGAAAACTGTCTTTATTTTTTCAAAGTAAGGGAATATCTGTGGTCTGATTCCGCGGGCTCATGGGCTAAGGACTTGGATTGACAAGCGCAGATGATTGTGTTGTTTCTTATAAAGGCTTGTGTGTGTGTGTGTGCCTTCCTGTGTGTGTCCTTGTGTCAGTGGAACTGAATCAGTGTGTTAGAGAAAGTGCTCCTCTGCTGTGCCGTCATCGTGTGGATTAGAGCAGGGCGATATGACCAAAGATATTTATCACGATATACATTTGAAAATTTGCGATAACGATATAACTGACGATATAATTGACACTAGACAAAATACTTTACAACTCCACAACTTTATTAGTGCAAAAAACCCCATCAATGTATTTTCACTTAAACAAGCAGCTGTTTTTTTATGTGCAATAAAGTTATATAAAAATGTAACAGTGCAAATTCCTTGCTGACAGTTTAACTAAAAAGCATTTCCAGTGGAAATTGGCCGACATATCCTCAGCATAACCATGTATAATATCCACAAAACTTAAAAAGAGGTCATACACACAATACGGTAATATTATGTTGAAGCACAGTACGTATCACTCCATGAGGCGCCGCAAATACGATAGCCGTAATGCTCCGACAATCCATCAAGCCGTGCGGCTTCGTAGCTTAGCAAAGTCGCACTAAAACATTTGACAGATTTTCGAGCGCCGTGTACCACATAGAATCGTTTCGAGGTCAGTAAACACAACCAGAATTCATACATAAGGCACACGGGATTATAAGGGGCACTGTCGATTTTTAGAAAAATCAAAGGATTGATTTTAAGTGCGCCGTATTTTCCAAACAACACGGTAATAACGACGGCCCGCTAGCATGCGCTACCAAAAATAGTGCTTTGTTGTGTATCTGACGGACGAAAGCTAAACCAGTTCCACACCACTGAAGTTGCAGCATTTTTACAAACCAGTTCTGGTTCATCCGTTTCATTTAACGATCCACTTTCCCTCTTCTCATTCTGCGTCGCCGCCATGTGCGTATGTAAACATAGGCACTGCGCATGCGCGTTTTACCCATATTCTATCGCGATATTTCATTTTCCTATCGTTGCCCAACATTATACCGGTATTACCGTGAACGGTATGATATAGCCCAGCCCTAGTGTGGATGCTTTTTTAAAGTTGGAACTCATGTTTTATGATCTGCTTCATTTCATTGAACCTTTATTTCTAACCATGAAGTCCCTTTGAGGTTACAGCCTGCTGGTTAGGTTTAGGCTGTTCTTGTGCTTCAGGCTGAAATATGAGGAGTAAGGAGTGGGGCTGGTTAGCCCTCATGACCCTCACCATAACACATACGTCACAGGACAGTGTTTACCACAGAAACTCCATGAAATGATCAATGAGAACTTTAGAAACCCGTCAGTGTGATGCTTCCAGTACAACAGCACCTCTGAGTGTGTGTGTTTACCTCTCAGACTAACTCCACCCTGACATCAAGAAGATGGAGGAAGAGGATGGAGCAGGATCTGCAGCATCCAGCTGTGTGTCTGTGAGGAGTGACGGGTCCAAAGGAAAACCTCTAAACTTCAGTAATGAACCTGGAGCAACAATGTAAGAGAGCTGCTGACTCATTTATTCAGTGTAAATAATGATTTTTGATGCAATGGGAGAAGAAAAATGACAAAAACTGTTTTAAAAATAAGGATTAAAATATTACAAACTATATTTTTGAGTTTCCTGATGTAGTACAAAAATATATGAACATAACTGTATATAGGACAGATATTTTACGGTTCTTTTAGGCAGCACCAAAAAACAAAAGACTATTTTTAAGCTGTCTGAGGTAGTGAGTCAACATGTCACACTGGGTCAAAGGTCAGGGAGTAAAAGTGTGTTTTAAGGCAGGTTTAAAGCAGCGCGTGAAGGAGCCTGTCGAGGTAAATCGTTCCATAACTGATCAAATTCAGTTGGTGGACCTCTGTGTGAAATCAAGCATCTGGTTCACAGAGAGGATAACCCTCAAATGGGCCGTACACCATTATATAGGGAGACAAAAACAGAGCTTATTGTAGCCATCGCTCTCTCGCATGGACGTGGCAGTCTTGCTGTCTGCTGCGAATCCTCCCCGTACCTCCGTGACCTCGTCTGGTATCTGCTCCCTCCTTTGTAAGAGACAGTAAAGGAAAACACGTCTCTGCCTAGTCTTGAAAATCTAATCTTATCATCCATCGTTCTTCTAGGGCCTCTTCTTCTTGTGGCCTCAGCTAACTGCTAATATTTAAGTGGCTAACATTAACATGTGTGCCAGCCAGGTTAATGTTAGCCATTAAAGCACCAAAAGGTACTATAAAAGTACTTTTTGTTTTCAAAAACTTACTCAAGTAAACGTAACGGAGTAAATGTAACTCGTTACTACCCACCTCTGGACTTGACTGCGGTAGTTTGTAACCTAAGATCATCACACTGCCCCTCTGATTGTCTCCCCCAACTACTCTTCCAAGGATTGTCAGGTTGGAGATTGGCCTATAATTAGCTAAGACAGCTGGTCTAGGGATGCTTTTTAAGTAAAGGTTTAACTACAGCCAGCTAGGGATGGGTACCGTTTAGATTTGAAAACCTGCTGAATCAGAATCAGTTGCTGATGATGGCTTTTTTCTTTTACATTAATCATGTATAATCTTAACTCAAAGTGAACATAGACTTGATTGAAGTAACTCAGATCAGCCAATTCAAAATGCTTATTCAATCAACTCTGAGTTTATGGCTAGACTCAGTTTGTTGGCCCTGCACCTTCAAACTATTCCCTGTTTGTCCCTCATGTTTTTTGGATATTGTTTTCACATCTTATGTCACGGCTAGCGGGGCGAGCCATGTTGAATTTAATAAAGGACCCAAGATGCCGACACTGCTGTGAAGTGAGTGAGCTTTATTGAAACGGTGAAGTGCAGCGGAGATGGCCTGTGCAGAAGCTAAGATAACCTCTACTGAAAAAACTAACCTAAAACCTTAAACGGAGACACGGGGAGATAACACAGACGACCCGGCAACAAGCAGGAGAAAACAAAGGGCTCATATACACAAAAAAACAATCAGGGAATGAGAAAAGGGAGGGAGACACAGCAGGATTAATTGGACATAACCAGACAAGGGGAAGCAAAAGTAGACACACTAACGTAGGACATGGCACTGTCAAAATAAAACAGGAAGTGAACACAGAGACCCAATACTAACACAGTACAGAGGGAACACAGAAACCAAAACCTCAGAACTAGAAAATCTTAATCAGGATGAAATTGTAACAAAAGACAATAACAATCAAAACAAAACCACTGAGTCCACAGACTCGGGACATACATCGGCTCAAACTGTGGTCATAAATATTTTGTAAATCAGACTGTGTAGTTGTGAACTGAGTTTTGTAACATTGTGAAACAAAATATGTGAAAAGTTTATGTTTTTATGTTCATTGATTTGTGTGTGTAAAATGTAAAAGTGTAATAAACATTAGAACTACTTTTGCTGACACAAAGTTTGGCGAGCACTGCAAGTTGTCCCTTTAAACCAGTCACTGATATAAAGAGAGCACCTTGTTCCAGGGCATCTGAGCATGGAGGGAAAGCTTTATGCAGGAGATGGTAAGAGCTGTTGGGACTAAAGAAACTGAGCAGAAAACTACAGACATCTGGAAACTGAGTTGTTAATTCTCAGTGGGATCACCAGGACTAGCAAAGCTTCACCATGACAGTCATCTGATTGACTGAACCCATCCAAACATCACTTCATGGACCTTTAGCTTGTGTCTGTGTGTGGACAGACATAACATGAGCTAATTATTCATTACTCCTCCACAGAGTGGAGCAGGAGAAGCAGAGGTTTCCACTGGTCAGTCTGCACAGCAACATCAAACACACCTGGACTCTGTGGTTATGGTTTGTAGTACTACGTTTACATTTGTTCTTTTCAGTCACCTCTGTGCTGCACTTTGTGGACCAGAGGATTGTCAGTGTGTCCAACATAAATCAGAGTTTGGGCTCCATGATTTCAGTCAGATTGGGGTGACTGTAGCTCAGGAGGTGAGCAGGTCAGCTACTAGTCAGAAGCTTTGTGAATCAAACCCTGGCTGGCAAATGTACTGGGTAACGTACTAAACCCAAGCTGCCCTCTGATGCATCCATCAGAGTGTGAAAGAAAAAGTATTTAAGCACAGAACAATGTGCTTGGTTGAATGAGGCATGTTGTATAAAATGCTTTGTGTGCACAGAGTATCACAGAGAGCTATATAAGAACCAGTCCATTTACCACTGGCTAATTCATATAGTCTTCTTTTCCAGCGGCTGGAGGACAACATCACCATGTTTGTGAAGAACGAGCTGAAGAAGATCCAGAAGCTTCTGAGTCCAGATCACCCAGAAACTTTAAAGAGCCAGATGGAGGATGAGGAGATGTTTGGAGGTGAGGATGAAGATGAAAGAAAGAGCTGCAGAGAAGCATTTCTGAAGATCACACTCCACTTCTTGAGGAGACTTAAGCAGCATGAGATGGCTGACCATCTGCAGAGCAGTAAGAAAATTTCTCTAAAGACTGAATATTGATCTTTCCTAATAGCTCAAGAAATGGACCAATAGACATTCATCCTTTCAGGGTACTGAAAGGCTGTGATATTTATTGTGTAATATTTGTTTCTGAATTTCTTACCTTCAGAAATATTTGCTCCACTCTGTAAACGTGAACTTAAAGCCCAACTGAAGAAGAAGTTCCAGTGTGTGTTTGAGGGCATCGCTAAAGCAGGAAGCCCAACCCTCCTGAATCAGATCTACACAGAGCTCCACATCACAGAGGGAGGGACTGCAGAGGTCAATGATGAACATGAGGTCAGACAGATTGAAACAGCATCCAGGAAACCAGACAGAGCAGAAACAACCATCAGACAAGAAGACATCTTTAAAGTCTCACCTGGAAGAGACGAACCAATCAGAACAGTGCTGACAAAGGGAGTGGCTGGCATTGGGAAAACAGTCTTAACACAGAAATACAGCCTGGACTGGGCTGAAGACAAAGCCAACCAGGACATCCAGTTCATATTTCCATTCACTTTCAGAGAGCTGAATGTGCTGAAAGAGGAAAAGTTCAGCTTGGTGGAACTTGTTCATCACTTCTTTAATCAAACTAACCAATCAGGAATCTGCAGGCTTGAAGACTTCCAGGTTGTGTTCATACTTGATGGTCTGGATGAGTGTCGACTTAATTTGGACTTCAACAAAACTAAAATCCTGACTGAAACAAGAAAGTCCACCTCATTGGATGAGCTGCTGACAAACCTCATCAGAGGGAACCTGCTCCCTTCTGCTCGCCTTTGGATAACAACACGACCTGCAGCAGCCAATCAGATCCCTCCTCAGTGTGTCGACATGGTGACAGAGATCAGAGGGTTCACTGACCCACAGAAGGAGGAGTACTTCAGGAAGAGATTCAGAGATGAGGAGCAGGCCAGCAGGATCATCTCCCACATCAAGAAAGCTCAAGCCTCCACATCATGTGCCACATCCCAGTCTTCTGCTGGATCACTGCTACAGTTCTGGAGGATGTGCTGCAAACCAGAGAGGGAGGACAGCTGCCCAAGACCCTGACTGAGATGTACATCCACTTCCTGGTGGTTCAGGCCAAAGTCAAGAGGATCAAATATGATGGAGGAGCTGAGACAGATCCTCACTGGAGTCCAGAGAGCAGGAAGATGATTGAGTCACTGGGAAAACTGGCTTTTGATCAGCTGCAGAAAGGAAACCTGATCTTCTATGAACCAGACCTGACAGAGTGTGGCATCGATATCACAGCAGCCTCAGTGTACTCAGGAGTGTTCACACAGATCTTTAAAGAGGAGAAACAACTGTACCAGAACAAGGTGTTCTGCTTTGTTCATCTCAGTGTTCAGGAGTTTCTGGCTGCTCTTCATGTCCACCTGACCTTCATCAACTCTGGACTCAATCTGCTGGAAGAACAACAAACAACGTCCATGTGGCCTAAATTATCTGATAAACCAAAACTCCAATCTCTCCACCAGTGTGCTGTGGACAAGGCCTTACAGAGCCCCAATGGACACCTGGACTTGTTCCTTCGTTTTCTCTTGGGTCTGAAGACTAATCAAACTCGTTTGCAAGGCCTGATGACACAGACAGGAAGTAGCGCACAGACCAATCGAGAAGCAGTTCAGTACATCAAGAAGAAGCTCAGTGAGAATCTGTCTGCAGAGAAAAGCATCAATCTGTTCCACTGTCTGAATGAACTGAATGATCGTTCTCTGCTGGAGGAGATCCAACAGTCCCTGAGATCAGGACGTCTCTCCACAGATAAACTGTCTCCTGCTCAGTGGTCAGCTCTGGTCTTCATCTTACTGTCATCAGAAAAAGATCTGGATGTGTTTAACCTGAAGAAATACTTTGGTTCAGAGGAGGCTCTTCTGAGGCTGCTGCCAGTGGTCAAAGTCTCTAAAAAAGCTCTGTAAGTTATAAAGTTTTTATTATTTATTTTGGTTGGTATGTTATGGAAAACACACTGCCATCAACTTCTGTTTTGTTTTTGTCAAAATCCCTGTAATATAATCACTGTACCTTTATATACGGGACTTGTATTAATGCTGCTGCCCTCTTGTGGCTAAAGTGTAATTATGTTATTGTTATTAGGGAGGATTTGAGAGAAACATGCCAAGTGAGTCAGCACCTTCGCTTTAGCTTAAAAATCCAAATTCTTATGTCATCAGTTATAGTTGCATGTATTCATTATCATAATTTAACCTTTATTATTGATGTCTTCAATTTATTTTGAGTAAACAGCAATAATTTTATGGTTGTATTAAATAAATACATCACTAATGAATTATTTATTTCAGTAATTAATTAAAATGTACATAATTAATTAAAAATATTGATAATGAATTATTTAATGATGTATTTATTTAATTCACGTTGCTACTCCTGGCCCTGCATCGCTGTTCATAAATACATTTTATTTGTCAACTTCACCCATCAAAGTCAGGGGGCGGGGTTAATGCTGATCAAGTCAAAACCATTGCTTTGGTCTGGTGGGCGTTCTTTTAGTGGGCTTTTTCTCAGTACTAAGTAGGCCCACACACCAGGGTTTGGACATGTGTGGACCCAAACTGTACTTAAACTTGACCCTTTTTGTGTGTCACCAAATACACTTTAATATCTTCTAGACAAGAATGTAGTGGCATCATCTTTGACCTCTTTTGGCTCCAAACAGAAGTGACAGACTTGAGCAGGGTTCATTTAAAGGCTGACAGAAGTGGAGTGGTGACGGGAGATGTTTGACAGGACAGTGTTTCAGCCTCCACAGGTTCATGTTGTGCTCCATCAGTCAGTGAAGATGAAGTCAGTGCTGATGAGGCTGTAGAGTGTGTGAGGGATGTGAATGAGGATGATGAAGATCTGATGATAGCAGAGAAAAAACAGGCTGCAGAGACTTTGAGCCATACAGGGCACACAGTGTGTGTACAGAACAGCTGAAATCATTCTGGAGGCCTCACTGGAATATGGAAGCATCACAGTACAGCTTCACTAAAGTCTCTGATATGAGATGAGAAATGAAGCAGCCAGAGCTTTTTCATGAGTGGAAATCCACGGTGACTGTGAGCTGCTGCTACAGCCTCCAGATTAGCCAGCAGCTCATCCTGCTCAACATTTTCTCACCAACTTTAATGGAAGTGTGATGTTTTCAGCTGGAGTGATGGTCAGGGTGGCCTCCTCTCCTCTTCTTCTCCTCTTCCTCTTTCATTTGTAAAGCCACTTCTGCTGCTTTCATTCATTTGGAAGTCCTGTAGCTGAGTTTGGGAGAGACTGACAGCCTCGGCAGCAGAGGGGAGAAAGGCTGTAACACCACCACTTTACTCTGTTCTACCTGTCACATCATTTTATCAGGAAACAAATATGTTTTACTATGTTTGTCTTGAAGATGTAAGAAGATCACATGGTGCTTTTTATTATTGTGTTGGTTTGTTTCCTGTCTCTTGGATGGAGCCCAGCTGTGCGTGGCCCCTGGGCCTGTGGTCAGAGTGTGTGCTGGATAATCCGCCCAGGATGAGGCCAAACTGACACGGGATGAAATGTCTGTCACATAATTGAGCTTAGTGTAGTTTCATTTCTGCACAATTTAAAAACAACCAAAACTTTTTTCTGTCTTTTCCATGTTATACTGTAGACTTTCTTTGATATTGTGTCCAAAAGGAGCAGCTTTTACTTTGAAGGGGAGGCGTCTCTGTTTCCTCTTCAGGTTGGATGATGGAAGCAAATGAGTGTGTGATGTTCTTTCAGTGTTGCACTTTGTAGACGCTCCCTGAGCACTGGTCTCACAGCCAGCTGCACATAGAGACCAGTGTTGTTAGTCCAGGTCAGAAGATGACTTGTTGGAATGAAAATGAGCTTGTAGTTTGTCTGCTTTAATAATGTGACTGGAAAAAGGTGTTGGACTTCAAATATGTCCATTTCTTTCACACTTCACCTTTAAAAGTGAAGCCATGTGGTTCCTGGAAGGGAAAACACGACTTTTTCAAGTCTTTGTCCTGTTTTTATGATAAATGTACGACTTTAATGTGAAACATTCAGAGTTTTTTCTCTTGTTGTGTTTGTTTGAAGCTGCTTCCTGTTGGCTTCAGCTGTTTGGAGTTTCCATTTTCTAAACTTCTACATTCTGAACCTTCTTCAGCTCTGAACAGATGATGAAACACTGAATGATTTCAAGCTCACACTTTGTCTAATAAACTTACTTCTTTCATTCTTTATACAGATTGAGTCGCTGTGGTTTGTCAGAGATCAGCTGTGATTATCTGGCAGCAGCACTGAAGTCCAACCCCTCCCATCTGAGAGAGCTGGACCTGAGTGAGAACTACAAGCTGCAGGATTCAGGAGTGAAGCATCTGTGTGGTTTCCTGGAGAGTCCAGGATGTGGACTTGAAACTCTGAGGTCAGTCAGCATGTTTTAGTTGTGCTGAGATGAATATGATGTGAAAGTTGTGCTGACACTAAACTGCAGACATCAGGCTGATATTATACTGATCCACACTGAGGCTCTTCATGGTAAAGTCTGTTTTCTTCTTCTCTGGTTTAGTCCATTGACTGCAGCAGAACAATGTTCACATTTCAAACAGTGAGACTCAACGTATGGCCCTTGCCCACATGCGGCCTGCCCACCTTTCCTGATTCAGAGAGGGGACCCTGATTAACTGTGTAGTGTTCTTCCTCACAGTTCTAAGTATCAGACACAACAATGAATAATCCACAGCTGACTCTCTTTAGCAGGTCAAAGGTCACGGCACACAGCAGACAGTGGGAAATATTCTAATTCTGATCATTTATCAGCACATATCCATATGTATAAAAACAAAGCTGACACTGTGAGACTTGATCAGAGGTGTGATCATCACAGCAGAGGCCTTTGTGTCAAAGTCACTGAGGATCAAACAGAAACACATGAAGCAGATTTTCCTCTTCTGGCTTTTTATAGCAGATAACCTTCAAAATATTCTGCAGTCGATCAAAAACTGAAGCAAACCATGAATCAACATGTGAACATGAGCTGATGCTGCTGAAGTGAAGCAAAGTTACAGAGGTTTGATTACAGACACAGCTGAGAGTTTGTAATCTGTCATCATTTTAAAAGGTTTCAATTTCTTCAGTATTGAACAGCAGAAATGAGGCTTTGTTTTCGGAGGCCGACAGCAGTGAACACAACAGCAGACTGGTGCGTAATAAGCAGTGAATAATGCAGAAAACAGATTTTTGAAGCTGTTCTTGAAGTACACTGAGAGAGAGAGAGCTGTGCAGGAAGTAAAGGTCAAAGTCAGAGAGAATTCATGACGATGTTCATCAAACGTAAAGCGTAGTTTGGATCTTCTTTTGCTGCTGGTTCACTCAGTTTTGGTTGGAGACAGATGAAACCTGCAGCTTCAGGATCTGTGAGCTGTCCACTTTCAGCCCGACGGCGCGTGTCCGTGTATGCGTGCCGTCGAGTGAACGATCCACGCTCTGCGTTTCCATCTTTGTGTGTTTAGCTGCTCTCATTTACTGTTTTATCTGTTTGGTTGTTGTTGAAATACTTTTGGGAGCTTTAACCTGAGATTCTGGCAAAATACATTTATATTAAAAATCCATTCAGGATTGAATGAATCAACATCGCTTTATTCAAATTAAAACCATTTAAATAGGAAAATCCATTTTTTTACAGCCGCCTCTAATGCTGGGTAATGTCAGCTGGTCCATGTGCAGCTGGCTGTGAGGCTCAGGGAGGCGTCTACAAAGTGCGACACTGAAAGAACATCATCCATAAATATTGAGGAATAACTGGACTCTCATACAGCGAGACTCAAATGCCTTTAAACATCAGCTTATCCTGCTGATCCAAGTCCAACACTGAGTTTGTAAAAACATGTTTGTCAATCATTTTGTTTGGTTTCGGAGGAAAATGATTCAATAACTTGCTGCTAATACACAACATTTCATCCTATTTCCTCATAACCCTCTTTTGTCTGACCATTTGATCCCATTTGAATTTGCAATAAAGGATCCACAGAGTTTGGTGACAATAATGACAGTAGATGTTTGTGTGAAAGTGCTGGAAGCAAATGAGTGTGTGATGTTCTTTCAGTGTTGCACTTTGTAGACGACGCCCTGAGCACTGGTCTCACAGCCAGCTGCACATAGAGACCAGTGTTGTTAGTCCAGGTCAGAAGATGACTTGTTGGAATGAAAATGAGCTTGTAGTTTGTCTGCTTTAATAATGTGACTGGAAAAAGGTGTTGGACTTCAAATATGTCCATTTCTTTCACACTTCACCTTTAAAAGTGAAGCCATGTGGTTCCTGGAAGGAAAAACACGACTTTTTCAAGTCTTTGTCCTGTTTTTATGAGAAATGTACGACTTTAATGTGAAACATTCAGAGTTTTTTCTCTTGTTGTGTTTGTTTGAAGCTGCTTCCTGTTGGCTTCAGCTGTTTGGAGTTTCCATTTTCTAAACTTCTACATTCTGAACCTTCTTCAGCTCTGAACAGATGATGAAACACTGAATGATTTCAAGCACTTTGTCTAATAAACTTACATCTTTCATTCTTTATACAGATTGAGGGACTGTGGTTTGTCAAAGATCAGCTGTGATTATCTGGCAGCAGCACTGAAGTCCAACCCCTCCCATCTGAGACAGCTGGACCTGAGCTCCAACAACAAGCTGCAGGATTCAGGAGTGAAGCATCTGTGTGGTTTCCTGGAGAGTCCAGGATGTGGACTTGAAACTCTGAGGTCAGTCAGCATGTTTTAGTTGTGCTGAGATGAATATGATGTGAAAGTTGTGCTGACACTAAACTGCAGACATCAGGCTGATATTATACTGATCCACACTGAGGATCTTCATGGTAAAGTCTGTTTTCTTCTTCTCTGGTTTAGTCCATTGACTGCAGCAGAACAATGTTCACATTTCAAACCTTCAAAGAAGAAGAAAAATCCTCCACTGGATAATTCTCTGTGAAACTCTCCAACTCTTCATTCCACCTTAAAGTCTGTGTGACACTGAAATCCAAAGCAAAATGTGTGTTTGCTTTACAGACAGCAGTCCAACACAAACATACACACATCATCCAAAACACAGTCCAACATCCAAATCTCCTCCACTGCCAGCATGAATGATGGGAAAGAGAAGGAGGAACACTCTGACATTCAGGGTTAGAATGAGTTTCATGAAGCAGACTGTGAAGATCAAAGCTGCATTAGAAGCTTACATGAATGAATGAATTCAATTCAATTTTATTTATATAGCGCCAAATCACAACAAAAGTCGCCTCAAGGCGCTTTATATTGTACAGTAGATCGCACAATAATGAATACAGAGACAAACCCAACAATCATATGACCCCCTATGAGCAAGCACTTTGGCGACAGTGGGAAGGAAAAACTCCCTTTTAACAGGAAGAAACCTCCGCCAGAACCAGGCTCAGGGAGGGGCGGGGCCATCTGCTGCGACCGGTTGGGGTGAGAGAAGGAAGACAGGATAAAGACATGCTGTGGAAGAGAGACAGAGGTTAATAACAGATATGGTTCAATGCAGAGAGGTCTATTAACACATACTGAGTGAGAAAGGTGACTGGAAAGGAAAAACTCAATGCATCATGGGAATCCCCGGCAGCCTACGTCTATTGCAGCATAACTAAGGGAGGATTCAGGGTCACCTGGTCCAGCCCTAACTATATGCTTTAGCAAAAGGAAAGTTTTAAGCCTAATCTTGAAAGTAGAGATAGTGTCTGTCTCCCGAATCCAAACTGGAAGCTGGTTCCACAGAAGAGGGGCCTGAAAACTGAAGGCTCTGCCTCCCATTCTACTTTTAAATACTCTAGGAACAACAAGTAGGCCTGCAGAGCGAGAGCGAAGTGCTGTAATAGGGTGATATTGCACTACAAGGTCATTAAGATAAGATGGGGCCTGATTATTTAAGACCTTGTATGTGAGGAGCAGGATTTTGAATTCAATGCTGGATTTAACAGGAAGCCAATGAAGGAAGCCAAAACAGGAGAAATATGTCTCTCTTTCTAGTCCCTGTCAGGACTCTTGCTGCAGCATTTTGGATTAGCTGAAGACTTTTCAGTGAAGTTTTAGGACATCCTGATAATAATGAATTACAGTAGTCCAGCCTGGAAGTAATAAATGCATGAACTAGTTTTTCAGCGTCACTCTGAGACAGGATATTTCTAATTTTAGAGATGTTGCGCAAATGGAAGAAAGCAGTCTTACATATTTGTTTAATATGTGCGTTGAAGGACATGTCCTGGTCAAAAATGACTCCAAGGTTCCTCACAGCATTACTGGAGGCCAAGGTAATGCCATCCAGAGTAAGAATCTGGTTAGATACCATATTTCTAAGATTTTCAGGGCCGAGTACAATAACCTCAGTTTGATCTGAATTAAGAAGCAGAAAGTTAGTGGCCATCCAGGTCTTTATGTCTTTAAGACATTCCTGCAGTTTAACTAATTGGTGTGTGTTACCTGGCTTCATGGATAGATAGAGCTGCGTGTCATCTGCATAGCAGTGAAAATTTATGCTATGTCTTCTGATGATGCTGCCTAAGGGAAGCATGTATAATGTAAATAGAATTGGTCCTAGCACTGAACCCTGTGGAACTCCATAATTGACCTTAGTGTGTGAAGAGGACTCTCCATTTACATGTACAAATTGGAGTCTATTAGATAGATAATCGCTCTAATAGGATATTATGATCAACAGTATCGAACGCTGCACTGAGGTCTAGCAGGACAAGCACAGAGATGAGTCCACTGTCAGAGGCCATAAGAAGATCATTTGTAACCTTCACTAAAGCTGTTTCTGTGCTGTGCTGAGCTCTGAAACCTGACTGAAACTCTTCAGATAAGCCATTCCTCTGCAGATGATCTGTTAGCTGTTTGACAACTACTCTTTCAAGGATTTTTGATATGAAAGGAAGGCTGGAGATTGGCCTATAATTAGCTAAGACAGCTGGGTCTAGAGATGGCTTTTTAAGTAAAGGTTTAACTACAGCCAGCTTGAAGGCCTGTGGTACATAGCCGATTATTAGAGATAGGTTGATCATATTTAAGATTGAAGCATTAATTAATGGCAGGACTTCTTTGAGCAGTTTTGTAGGAATGGGGTCTAAAAGACACGTTGATGGTTTGGAGGAATTAATTATTGAAGTTAACTCAGAAAGATCAATTGGAGAAAAAGAGTCTAACTTAACATCAGTGGTACTAAAAGTAGCTGTAGATAATATTACATCTGTGGGATGATTATTGGTAATTTTTTCTCTAATGATAAAAATTTTATTTGTGAAGAAGTTCATGAAGTCATTACTAGTTAACATTAAAGGGATTGTTGGCTCAGTAGAGCTCTGACTTTTTGTCAGCCTGGCTACAGTGCTGAAGAGAAACCTGGGGTTGTTCTTATTTTCTTCAATCAGTGACGAATAGTAAGATGTTCTGGCTTTGCGGAGGGCTTTCTTATTCAATTCAATTCAATTTTATTTATATAGCGCCAAATCACAACAAAAGTCGCCTCAAGGCGCTTTATATTGTACAGTAGATAGCACAATAATAAATACAGAGAAAAACCCAACAATCATATGACCCCCTATGAGCAAGCACTTTGGCGACAGTGGGAAGGAAAACTCCCTTTAACAGGAAGAAACCTCCGGCAGAACCAGGCTCAGGGAGGGGCGGCCATCATCTGCTGCGACCGGTTGGGGTGAAAGAAGGAAAACAGGATGAAAGACATGCTGTGGAAGAGAGACAGAGATTAATAACAGATATGATTCGATGCAGAGAGGTCTATTAGCACATAGTGAGTGAGAAAGGTGACTGGAAGGAAAAACTCAATGCATCATGGGAATCCCCGGCAGCCCACGTCTATTGCAGCATAACTAAGGGAGGATTCAGGGTCACCTGGTCCAGCCCTAACTATATGCTTTAGCAAAAGGAAAGTTTTAAGCCTAATCTTGAAAGTAGAGATAGTGTCTGTCTCCGAATCCAAACTGGAAGTTGGTTCCACAGAAGAGGGGCCTGAAAACTGAAGGCTCTGCCTCCCATTCTACTTTTAAATACTCTAGGAACAACAAGTAGGCCTGCAGTGCAAGAGCGAAGTGCTCTAATAGGGTGATATGGTACTACAAGGTCATTAAGATAAGATGGGGCCTGATTATTTAAGACCTTGTATGTGAGGAGCAGGATTTTGAAATCAATTCTGGATTTAACAGGAAGCCAATGAAGGGAAGCCAAAACAGGAGAAATATGCTCTCTCTTTCTAGTCCCTGTCAGTACTCTTGCTGCAGCATTTTGGATTAGCTGAAGGCTTCTCAGCGAGTTTTAGGACTTCCTGATAATAGTGAATTACAGTAGTCCAGCCTGGAAGTAATAAATGCATGAACTAGTTTTTCAGCATCACTCTGAGACAGGATATTTCTAATTTTAGAGATGTTGCGCAAATGGAAGAAAGCAGTCTTACATATTTGTTTAATATGTGCATTGAAGGACATGTCCTGGTCAAAAATGACTCAAGGTTTCTCACAGTGTTACTGGAGGCCAAGGTAATGCCATCCAGAGTAAGAATCTGCTTAGATACCATATTTCTAAGATTTTCAGGGCCGAGTACAATAACCTCAGTTTTATCTGAATTAAGAAGCAGAAAGTTAGCGGCCATCCAGGTCTTTATGTCTTTAAGACATTCCTGCAGTTTAACTAATTGGTGTGTGTTACCTGGCTTCATGGATAGATAGAGCTGCGTGTCATCTGCATAGCAGTGAAAATTTATGCTATGTCTTCTAATGATGTTGCCTAAGGGAAGCATGTATAATGTAAATAGAATTGGTCCTAGCACTAAACCCTGTGGAACACCATAATTGACCTTAGTGTCTGAAGAGGACTCTCCATTTACATGTACAAACTGGAGTCTATTAGATAGATATGATACAAACCACTGCAGTGCAGTACCTGTAATACCTACAGCATGTTCTAATCGCTCTAATAGGATATTATGGTCAACAGTATCAAACGCAGCACTGAGGTCTAGCAGGACAAGCACAGAGATGAGTCCACTGTCAGAGGCCATAAGAAGATAAAATAGCAAACTATTTCTCCAGGCTAAATGATGATCCTCTAAATTTGTGACACGCCATTTCCTCTCCAGCTTACGAGTTATCTGCTTTAGGCTACGTGTTTGAGAATTATACCACGGAGTCAGGTACTTCTGATTTGAGGCCTTAGTTTTCACAGGAGCTACAGTATCCAGAGTCGCATGCGTAGTGAGGAGGTAAAATTATTAACAAGATAATCGACCTCTGTTGGAGTAGCGTTCAGATAGCTGCTCTGCTCTATGTTGGTACAGGGCATTGAAGATGATAACAGTGGGTGGATTATATTCTTAAACTTAGTTACAGCGCTTTCAGAAAGACATCTACTGTGATAAAGTCTACTCTCCACTGCTGTGTAATCAATTATTGTAAATGTGAATGTTATCAGGAAATGATCAGACAGCAGAGGGTTTTCAGGAAACACTGTTAAATGTTCAGTTTCTATGCCATATGTTAAAACAAGATCTAGAGTGTGATTAAAGTGGTGGGTGGGTTCTTTTACATTTTGAGAGAAGCCAATTGAGTCTAATAACAGATTAAATGCCATGTTGAGGCTGTCATTTTAGCATCTACATGGATGTTAAAATCACCCACAATAATTATTTTATCTGAGCTGAGCACTAAATCAGATAAAAAGTCTGAGAAATCAGAGAGAAACTCTGTGTAAGGCCCAGGTGGACGATAGATGATAACAAGTAAGACTGGTTTCTGAGTTTTACAGCTGGGGTGGACGAGGCTAAGCATCAGGCTTTCAAATGAATTAAAAGTCTGTCTTGGTCTTTCGTTAATTAATAGACTGGTGTGAAAAATTGCTGCCACACCGCCCCCTCGGCCTGTGCTTCGAGGTTTCTGGTAGTTAGAATGACTCGGAGGTGTTGATTCATTTAAACTAACATAATCATCCTGCTGCAACCAGGTTTCTGTAAGGCAGAGTAAATCGATTTGTTGATCAATTATTAAGTCATGTACTAACAGAGACTTGGAGGAGAGAGACCTAATATTTAATAATCCACATTTCACTGTTTTACTCTTTGGTTCAGATGTGGATACTGTATTGTTCTTTCTTTGTGATTTTTTAATGTTTAAGTTGTTTATTGCTGGTTTTTGGTTTGTTTTTTGTCTGTTTGGGAGCTGACACAGTCTCTATGGAGATGGGTTTTTGGGGGGGTAGCAGGAGGAGAGAAGCTGCAGAGAGGCATGTAAGACTGCAACTCTGCTTCCTGGTCCCAACTCTGGATAGTCATATTTTGGGGGGTTTAATAAATTTGTCCATATTTCTAGAAATGAGAGCTGCTCCATCCAAAGTGGGATGGATGCCGTCTCTCCTAACAAGACCAGGTTTCCTCCAGAAGGTTTGCCAATTATCTATGAAGCCCACATCGTTTCTGGGACACCACTCAGACAGCCAGCAATTTAAGGAGAACATGCGGCTAAACATGTCACTCCTGGTCTGATTGGGGAGGGGACCAGAGAAAACTACAGAGTCCGACATTGTTTTGGCAAAGTTACACACCGATTCAATATTGATTTTAGTGACCTCCGATTGGCGTAACAGTGGACAGAAGTGGACAGAGATCATCTGAAGCACTTCAAAGGCTTTAAATCAGCACATTTCTCTTTATTCTTTATCAACTCTGTTAGTTTCTCTCAGTTTTCTGTGGAATGAAGCTAACAGCAGGCTAATAAGATGCTGACCAACAGGTTTCTATTAAAGGTTGTAATTTGTATCTGAAAAAGTGCTTTGGCTCAGCAGGGATCAGCTTACAGGTAGAATACAGCTGCTGGATGGGATTAGCATGTCATAGCTATCTACCAAACTGCTAACTGGGGGATTTCAGGCCATCTATGGATCATTTTTGCTAACTGTTTATTCAGCTGAGGCTCACAGGGCTGCAGCCTGTGCCCTAGCTGTCATAGGGCAAGAGGCGTGGTCCACCTGCACAGGTGAGCAGTCCATCACAGGGCCAACAGAGAGAGAGAAGCACTCTCTCACATCCACACCTACAGCCAATTTAGAAGCACCAATGAACCTAAGCAGCATTTCATTGGACTGTGGGAGAACATCTAACCTCCACAGAAAGGCCAACAAGCTTCAACCTACAACCTTCTTGCTTTAAGGCACTAGTGCGAACCACTTTTCCCCATTTCAGCCCAAATCCTGCATCTTCCTGTTTCTGACTCCAGGCCAGCTCCACTAACACTTTCTCATCAGACACTGCCACCTAGTGGAGGAAGTCTTAGTTCCATTTGAAGCTTCAGATTACACTTAGTTCCTTTACAAAGAGGTGGAGGTGGTGGGGCCACAGCACCATCATCGCTGAGTGCCATAGGACACTTAACCTTTGTTTCCATATGCTGGGAACTTCCTGTTGTTCCAAGGAGGACTGGAAAATGTGAAAATCTCCCAGTCAGTTCCTCACAGCACACTTCAATCATTTCCTCCCACAGCATCAGGACCAGGGCTTTTCTCTCTTTGGTCCCACTAAGAGATTTCCACACAAACACCTCATCAGTGGGACTCTCAGAGCTACCAGCCCTTTGCTACAATCACAAAGCTCTTCATTGAAATCAATGATATCAAAGCTGGAATCACATGAGTCCAAGTCTTCTGCTGATTCAGCATCACATTCATCTTTGCTCCTTGTTCTGCATCCCCACCATGGACTTCATTCCTTTCCAAGCCAGCTTTGAGTGTCCTTTATTCAGCTCATCCTCTGCTTTACTTTTACACTTTGGTCCAGACTGGAACAACTGTGTGCCCAGTTTGAGCTCTCTTCAGTGCTGTGACCTGACAGACCCAGAGGGGCCATCACATCACATTTAGAAGCTCCCCTAATGGAGCCACAACACATGTCCAACACTTAGTCTGTCTTGTTGGACCAACTGGAAGAAATGATTGAAGGACTTAGTCACAGAACAGAGATTCAAATCTCCAAAATCCAACTGGCTGCATCAGGACATATAGTCTGAAACTCTGCACAGTTTCCTGTTTGAAGCTGCTTCCTGTTGGCTTCAGCTGTTTGGAGTTTCCATTTTCTAAACTTCTACATTCTGAACCTTCTTCAGCTCTGAACAGATGATGAAACACTGAATGATTTCAAGCTCACACTTTGTCTAATAAACTTACTTCTTTCATTCTTTATACAGATTGAGGGACTGTGGTTTGTCAGAGATCAGCTGTGATTATCTGGCAGCAGCACTGAAGTCCAACCCCTCCCATCTGAGAGAGCTGGACCTGAGCGGCAACAACAACCTGCAGGATTCAGGAGTGAAGCATCTGTGTGGTTTCCTGGAGAGTCCAGGATGTGGACTTGAAACTCTGAGGTCAGTCAGCATGTTTTAGTTGTGCTGAGATGAATATGATGTGAAAATTGTGCTGACACTAAACTGCAGACATCAGGCTGATATTATACTGATCCACACTGAGGATCTTCATGGTAAAGTCTGTTTTCTTCTTCTCTGGTTTAGTCCATTGACTGCAGCAGAACAATGTTCACATTTCAAACAGAGATACTCAACGTATGGCCCGCATGCCCACACGCTGCCTGCCCACCTTTCCTGATTCAGAGAGGGGACCCTGATTAACTGTGTAGTGTTCTTCCTCACAGTCTAAGTATCAGACACAACAATGAATAATCCACAGCTGACTCTCTTTAGCAGGTCAAAGGTCACGGCACACAGCAGACAGTGGGAAATATTCTAATTCTGATCATTTATCAGCACATATCCATATGTATAAAAACAAAGCTGACACTGTGAGACTTGATCAGAGGTGTGATCATCACAGCAGAGGCCTTTGTGTCAAAGTCACTGAGGATCAAACAGAAACACATGAAGCAGATTTTCCTCTTCTGGCTTTTTATAGCAGATAACCTTCAAAATATTCTGCAGTCGATCAAAAACTGAAGCAAACCATGAATCAACATGTGAACATGAGCTGATGCTGCTGAAGTGAAGCAAAGTTACAGAGGTTTGATTACAGACACAGCTGAGAGTTTGTAATCTGTCATCATTTTAAAAGGTTTCAATTTCTTCAGTATTGAACAGCAGAAATGAGGCTTTGTTTTCGGAGGCCGACAGCAGTGAACACAACAGCAGACTGGTGCGTAATAAGCAGTGAACAATGCAGAAAACAGATTTTTTTGAAGGTAAACTGTTCTTGAAGTACACTGAGAGAGAGAGAGCTGTGCAGGAAGTAAAGGTCAAAGTCAGAGAGAATTCATGACGATGTTCATCAAACGTAAAGCGTAGTTTGGATCTTCTTTGCTGCTGGTTCACTCAGTTTTGGTTGGAGACAGATGAAACCTGCAGCTTCAGGATCTGTGAGCTGTCCACTTTCAGCCCCGACGGCGTGTCCGTATGCGTGCCGTCGAGTGAACGATCCACGCTCTGTGTTTCCATCTTTGTGTGTTTAGCTGCTCTCATTTACTGTTTTATCTGTTTGGTTGTTGTTGAAATACTTTTGGGAGCTTTAACCTGAGATTCTGGCAAAATACATTTATATTAAAAATCCATTCAGGATTGAATGAATCAACATCACTTTATTCAAATTAAAACCATTTAAATAGGAAAATCCATTTTTTACAGCTGCCTCTAATGCTGGGTAATGTCAGCTGGTCCATGTGCAGCTGGCTGTGAGGCTCAGGGAGCGTCTACAAAGTGCAACACTGAAAGAACATCATCCATAAATATTGAGGAATAACTGGACTCTCATACAGCGAGACTCAAATGCCTTTAAACATCAGCTTATCCTGCTGATCCAAGTCCAACACTGAGTTTGTAAAACATGTTTGTCAATCATTTTGTTTGGTTTCGGAGGAAAATGATTCAATAACTTGCTGCTAATACACAACATTTCATCCTATTTCCTCATAACCCTCTTTTGTCTGACCATTTGATCCCATTTGAATTTGCAATAAAGGATCCACAGAGTTTGGTGACAATAATGACAGTAGATGTTTGTGTGAAAGTGCTGGAAGCAAATGAGTGTGTGATGTTCTTTCAGTGTTGCACTTTGTAGACGCTCCCTGAGCACTGGTCTGACAGCCAGCTGCACATAGAGACCAGTGTTGTTAGTCCAGGTCAGAAGATGACTTGTTGGAATGAAAATGAGCTTGTAGTTTGTCTGCTTTAATAATGTGACTGGAAAAAGGTGTTGGACTTCAAATATGTCCATTTCTTTCACACTTCTCCTTTAAAAGTGAAGCCATGTGGTTCCTTGAAGGAAAAACACGACTTTTTCAAGTCTTTGTCCTGTTTTTATGAGAAATGTACGACTTTACTGTGAAACATTCAGAGTTTTTTCTCTTGTTGTGTTTGTTTGAAGCTGCTTCCTGTTGGCTTCAGCTGTTTGGAGTTTCCATTTTCTAAACTTCTACATTCTGAACCTTCTTCAGCTCTGAACAGATGATGAAACACTGAATGATTTCAAGCACTTTGTCTAATAAACTTACATCTTTCATTCTTTATACAGATTGAGCGACTGTGGTTTGTCAGAGATCAGCTGTGATTATCTGGCAGCAGCACTGAAGTCCAACCCCTCCCATCTGAGAGAGCTGGACCTGAGTAACAACTACAAGCTGCAGGTTTCAGGAGTGAAGCATCTGTGTGGTTTCCTGGAGAGTCCAGGATGTGGACTTGAAACTCTGAGGTCAGTCAGCATGTTTTAGTTGTGCTGAGATGAATATGATGTGAAAGTTGTGCTGACACTAAACTGCAGACATCAGGCTGATATTATACTGATCCACACTGAGGATCTTCATGGTAAAGTCTGTTTTCTTCTTCTCTGGTTTAGTCCATTGACTGCAGCAGAACAATGTTCACATTTCAAACCTTCAAAGAAGAAGAAAAATCCTCCACTGGATAATTCTCTGTGAAACTCTCCAACTCTTCATTCCACCTTAAAGTCTGTGTGACACTGAAATCCAAAGCAAAATGTGTGTTTGCTTTACAGACAGCAGTCCACCACAAACATACACACATCATCCAAAACACAGTCCAACATCCAAATCTCCTCCACTGCCAGCATGAATGATGGGAAAGAGAAGGAGGAACACTCTGACATTCAGGGTTAGAATGAGTTTCATGAAGCAGACTGTGAAGATCAAAGCTGCATTAGAAGCTTACATGAATGAATGAGTGGACAGAAGTGGACAGAGATCATCTGAAGCACTTCAAAGGCTTTAAATCAGCACATTTCTCTTTATTCTTTATCAACTCTGTTAGTTTCTCTCAGTTTTCTGTGGAATGAAGCTAACAGCAGGCTAATAAGATGCTGACCAATAGGTTTCTATTAAAGGTTGTCATTTGTATCTGAAAAAGTGCTTTGGCTCAGCAGGGATCAGCTTACAGGTAGAATACAGCTGCTGGATGGGATTAGCATGTCATAGCTATCTACCAAACTGCTAACTGGGGATTTCAGGCCATCTATGGATCCTTTTGCTAACTGTTTATTCAGCTGAGGCTCACAGGGCTGCAGCCTGTGCCCTAGCTGTCATAGGGCAAGAGGCGTGGTCCACCTGCACAGGTGAGCAGTCCATCACAGGGCCAACAGAGAGAGAGAGAAGCACTCTCTCACATCCACACCTACAGCCAATTTAGAAGCACCAATGAACCTAAGGAGCATTTCATTGGACTGTGGGAGAACATCCAACCTCCACAGAAAGGCCAACAAGCTTCAACCTACAACTTTCTTGCTTTAAGGCACTAGTGCGAACCACTTTTCCCCATTTCAGCCCAAATCCTGCATCTTCCTGTTTCTGACTCCAG
This sequence comes from Oreochromis aureus, assembly GCF_013358895.1. Classification (NCBI taxonomy): domain Eukaryota; kingdom Metazoa; phylum Chordata; class Actinopteri; order Cichliformes; family Cichlidae; genus Oreochromis; species Oreochromis aureus. The sequence goes on along the minus strand of NC_052944.1, from coordinate 45,662,528 downwards.
GCCAGCTCCACTAACACTTTCTCATCAGACACTGCCACCTAGTGGAGGAAGTCTTAGTTCCATTTGAAGCTTCAGATTACAGTTAGTTCCTTTACAAAGAGGTGGAGGTGGTGGGGCCACAGCACCATCATCACTGAGTGCCATAGGACACTTAACCTTTGTTTCCATATGCTGGGAACTTCCTGTTGTTCCAAGGAGGACTGGAAAATGTGTGAAAATCTCCCAGTCAGTTCCTCACAGCACACTTCAATCATTTCCCTCCCACAGCATCAGGACCAGGGCTTTTTCTCTCTTTGGTCCCACTAAGAGATTTCCACACAAACACCTCATCAGTGGGACTCTCAGAGCTACCAGCCCTTTGCTACAATCACAAAGCTCTTCATTGAAATCAATGATATCAAAGCTGGAATCCAATGAGTCCAAGTCTTCTGCTGATTCAGCATCACATTCATCTTTGCTCCTTGTTCTGCATCCCCACCATGGACTTCATTCCTTTCCAAGCCAGCCTTGAGTGTCCTTTATTCAGCTCATCCTCTGCTTTACTTTTACACCTGATTTTAGCTGCTTTATCTCTCTTTCAACACGTTTCTGTGCCTCAATCTTTTTCTTCTCTCCCTCATAACAAGACAGCTTCTTCTGCCTGAGAACATGTTGGAGTGATTTACTAATCCAGGGCTGCTTATTGGGGAAAATACTTCCTGTTTTCAAAGTAATCCCCATTTTCCCCAGAAAGAAATGTCAGTAGAAATCGATGATCTAAGTGAGAACATGAGCCTTTAAAAAGTCCCAGTGGGTGCAGTCAAAGCAGTCCCTCAGTCCCAGTATAGAGTCTTTGGTCCAGACTGGAACCACTGTGTGCCCAGTTTGAGCTCTCGTCAGTCGTGTGACCTGACAGACCCAGAGGGGCCATCACATCACATTTAGAAGCTCCCCTAATGGAGCCACAACACATGTCCAATACTTAGTCTGTTATTAGTCCTTTATTTATTCAGGTAAAAATCTCATTGAGATTTAAAATCTCATTTCCAAGAGAGACCTGGCATCATGGCAACAAAAGTCACATACCACATAGGTATATAACATTTAAAACAAATACAATATCCCATACCAACATGTGTAAAATATACAATAACAGATCAAATTAAGAGTACATTAAAAACAATCACACTGAGTAAAAGAGCTGTTCTCTCGTTCCTTTAAGACAGACTTAAACTCTCCCAAGGTAACCAATTCTGATAGTTTCAGTTCCTTCTGCAGATTATTCCAGGAATCAGGGGCAGCGTATTTAAAAGCCTTTTTCCCCAATTCTGTTCTGATTTTTGGGACAATCAATTGTATTATATTGTGCGAACGACGGCTGTATTGGTTGTGGTTTTTACACATATAAACACATAAATAAGATGGAACCAGCCCAAGGAGAGATTTATAGATAAAGATCAACCAATGGGAGAGTCTGCGAATATGCAAAGATGGACATTTAGCAGCAGCATACAAAGAACAATGATGTACACGATTTCCATAGCCAGTAATAAAACGTAAAGCACAATGGTACACAGTATCCAACCTCTTTAGGTAGTGGGCAGGTGCATTCATAAAAAGCAGATCACCATAATCCAATAAAGGTAAAAAAGTTGCATGAATCAAGTGTTTTCTCACTTGGAGGGAGAAACAGGATTGATTTCTAAAAAAGTAACCTAGTTTTAGTTTTAACTTTGACACAAGCTTTTGAATGTGAGTTTTAAATGACAAATTCTGATCTATAATGATCCCTAGATACTTGTAAGATGTGACCATTTCAATTTCAGTTCCTTGAATTGTTTTAATCTTAGGAGACGTAGCTAACAACCCTTTGCCATTTGAGAATAACATGAACTTGGATTTCTCTGGATTGTTGGACCAACTGGAAGAAATGATTCAAGGACTTAGTCACAGAACAGAGATTCAAATCTCCAAAATCCAACTGGCTGCATCAGGACATATAGTCTGAAACTCTGCACAGTTTCATGATGAAACACTGAATGATTTCAAGCTCACACTTTGTCTAATAAACTTACATCTTTCATTCTTTATACAGATTGAGGAGCTGTGGTTTGTCAAAGATCAGCTGTGATTATCTGGCAGCAGCACTGAAGTCCAACCCCTCCCATCTGAGACAGCTGGACCTGTGGGGAAACAACCTGAAGGATCCAGATGTGAAGCAGCTGTCTGATCTTAAGCAGAGTCCAGACTACAGACTGGAGACTCTGTGGTCAGTAGAGTGATGGAGTGAGTGGGTGGTGCTGTCAGCAGTATTGTACTAAACACAGTCAGCATGAAACAAAGATCCAGTGTTTCCTGTAAAGCTGCAGCTTCTCAGTGAAGCTGTGAGAGGAGAATGGTGACAGGCTTCAGGATTGGACACAAACACTTCCTGTTTCTGACCTTTATGGTCACCATAGTAACGGCTAACGCACTCTGATCAAACACTGTCAACAGCCAATCAGCTCTCTGAACAGAGCAGCACGCAGACCAATGACTGCATTCATTTCCAAGTTTAAAGCAGTGAAGAACACAGTCTGTAGGTGAGGAAGAATTTAGTGAGAGCAGATGTTTGGATGGAATTCCTCCAGTTAACAGCTGGAACCGTCCATCTGGATTGTTGGGCTTGTTGTTGGGGTTCCTACAGAGCTCAGAGTGGACACACCAAGGTTCTTCTAATGAATGAAAGTCCAAACTCAAACTAGGAGGGAAAAACATTTTCATCAACTTCAATAAAAATCCAAAGATTAGAAAAAGTGAAGCAACAATGAGTCCTAGTACAGTCCCAGCACTGAAGTCCCTGCTGCTCTTTATACTGGATGTGCTGCATCACTGACTGACAGCTGATGAAGAGTCTCTGGAAACACTCGTTTATCTCCTCTGCTCTTCCTTCTTCTCTCTGCAGGTGGAGGTGATGATGGTAAACAGGACGGTGTGTGTGCTGAGAGGAGGAGCTGTGTCCTGATGATCCAGAGAGGTTGAAGCAGCAGCAGCTTGTGTGTAGAGACGCTCTGACTGGGCCATGTTACTGGGAGGTGGAGAGGAGAGCTTCATCCAGCAGTGACTGACAGAGGAATGAAGTGCAGATGACTGTCAGTGCTGCAGAGTGAACTGCTCTGAGAACAGCTCCACTGTCAGACACAATGTAGAGTCCAGCATCATCCCTGTGTGTCCCTCTGGATCTGACAGAGGATCTCAGTGTATCTGGACGGCTCTGCTGCTGCTCTGTCCTTCTACAGTCTCTGCACAGTCTCTGTCTGACTCTGGCTTCAGACCCTCCTGGATCAAACTCACCTGGAAAGACTTTCAAACATCACTCAATAGATTTGAATACAGAATATATTTGATATACACTGTAGATGTACTGTAGAGTTGCAGTTTGTCACTTGTAAATACAGTCTGTGAGCAGCTATGAGCTGAAAGATCTTTCTAGAAACACGAAATGTTTTCACTCTTCTGTTGCTTTTTCATATATTTCCACAACATTAATATTGATCCCACCTGTCTCACCTGTTTCATGCTTTTATACATAAGAACAGGACACGTGTGATCTGAGCGCTGCTGTGGTTGCTGTGCTGCACGTCTTCATTTAGATAACAGAGACATCTAGTGGTTCAGAGGGAGAACTGCAGGAGGTGGAGCTGTGTTTTAGCATGGAAAACTTTTTATCTTTTAGGCGCAGATACAAATATGACAAGTATCAGTGTAAGATACAAAAGGTCACATCAGTCAGCAGAGGGAAGAGTGATCACACAGCAATGTAAGAATAGAAACATAACAGTGAATCTGGACATGTGTACAGATGGAAGCAAACAAACAGGATGTAACACTACATTAAAGCCACAAATGGGAAGAAAACAAAGCCAAAGGAAAATATATTTGATCTCAGGAATCCAAATCAGATGCTTTAGAGCAGGGGTCGGCAACCCTGGAGGAGCAGAGACCCGAGGCGGCCGCCGGTCCGAGTGTCAGGTGAACTGAACTTCAGGTGAGAAGTTATGACCTGCAGTCTATCTGGGTCAGATATAAACCAAGTTTAGGTGGAGTTTATTTTCGTTATGCTGACTTTTACAGTCAGTTACAATAACTCGTACTGCGTACTAGCTAGCATGACGGAGTTTCTATAAAGCTGGGTGGGTGCTATGATGTTACTGATAGTGAACTTTATTTTATTCATAAGGTTAGTTAGTAGAGTTGCCAACCGTCCTGTAAAAAACTGAATCGTCTCGTATTCAGAGAAAATATTACGCGTTTCGCATTGAGCTGAAAGGGAACACAGTTTGTCCCGGACTTCAGCTAGAATGGAAAAAAGACACAAAGCTGGATTTATTCTGTGTCTTCTGCCTCTTCTCTCTCTCCTCTCCCGCTCTCTCTGCTGTTGCGACTTCAGAATCATCAGAATCAGAATACTTTATTAATCCCGAAGGAAATCAGGGTTACAGCAGGCAGCACACTAATGGCGCATGCGCACTTACAAAGGAACCTTCTGACCAAACTTACAGAAACATCACATTGGGAAGACATGTCAGAGAGGTAGGCTGATGGGAAAAAACAACGAAAATACATAACATGAGGTGAGAGGAGGAGAAAAAACTCCACTCAGACTGAGCTCCTAGTGGGAGAACAGTTTGAGAACAGAAAAAAAAACACCTCAGCACAAAAAGCACATGACTATCAACACACCATAGAAACACAAGACAAGCAACAGGGGCGGGTAAAGGGTGAGAGAGAGCCGGTGTAGACAGTGCATCCGGTCCTGCAGCATGTCTGCGCTGGTCCAGTCGACCGCCATCTTCCCCCGGAGGGGACAAGCATGGAAGGCCAGTGTTGGGCAAGTTACTTTGAAAAAGTAATTCAATTATAGTTGCTAGTTACTTCTTCAAAAAAGTAACTCAATTATAGTTCAATTATAGTTGCTAGTTACTTCTTCAAAAAAGTAACTGAGTTACAATATTCTAAAAGTAATTAATTACTTGAAAAGTAACTATTGCGTTACTTTAAAAAAAACAAAGAACGTTTAACCCTCTGGGGTCCAGGGTATAATTGGCCACTTTTTACCACTGTTGATGTTTCCTCCACATTTCACCTTTAAAAATGATTTACTTTGTCTTGTTTGGTTTGATCCTTTTCAGCACAACCTCACGTGTCTGAATTTACAGTCATGTTTTCATTTTGACATATTGTATTAACACAATTTATCTAAAATCAGACAAAAAACATAAAATCAGAGTAGAAAAAGTTATATTTTTACTGTAACAACCACAAACAACTTTAATGAATGATATTTCATAACTTTAAATGTGAATATTAGTTGTCAATTTTATAATCCTATGCACAAGTTTTGCAAACAACAAAGTTATTTGCATTAATTTACCTTTTACCCTTTTTTTAAATAACCATTTCAAACTATTTACAGAACAATCAGCTGTTCTTCAATAAGATGCCACAAATTATTTGTGCCACTCCAAAAACATAATTTCTGTCCACTATAAAGGAGAACATCACAGCCTGATACCTGCAGGTCTGACAGCAGCAGGTGTATCACTGCTGTTTCTACCTGGAGACAGCAGTCGCCTCATTGTTCTGACACACAACACAAAACTATCCACAACACTACACACTAACTACACAAGACAACACATTAACTACACACTCCAAACACGCTAAACGTCACAAATCTCACACATCTCAAAACTCTCTCTCTCTCTCTCTCTCTCCTCCCTCCCCCCTCCTCCAAACTTTCCCTGTTTTGTTTTGTTTTTGCTCATAAGCAGAGAGTGCTTGCTAGCGCTAACGTGACGAAACTATTGAGGAAAAAACGCAGCGTATATATTGTTTATCACGACTCTGGTTTTATGTGGCCTATCAACACAATTTATAAACTGGTATATGTCACCTTGTTGCTTTGTCTTTAAGTGGTCATGTGATTGACTTACCACGACTACTTTATTCTTCCTCAGTCAAACAGCAGCACTCGATTGTTTTGCACCCTGAGCTCCAGGATGTGGTAAACTGAACACAGCTTCAACCGTCTGTTTGTTGAAAAATAGTAACGGACAGCGTTTCCTTGTTAGTAACTGTAACGGCGTTGTAATGACAGGAATAGTAATTAGTTAGATTACTCGTTACTGAACAAAGTAACGCCGTCAGTAACGCCGTTATTCCCATCACTGTCGAAGGCGTCTGGAAAGGGAGGGGGGATGAGTGTGTATCAGTGTGTGTGTCCAGAGTTCAGCTGAGACAGTGTCCTTCGCCCTGCCAGGCTAAGTAAACAGTCTTCCAGCGAACCCAGGTGGCCTTGCATAGGAAAGGAGGAACAGTCTCAACACAGTCCATTATCAGGGTGTTGTTGTTCAGCTCCAGCCTTGAGCTGGAGCTGAAGAGGTCTCCGCATGAAGTGATGGTGGTTTTTACTTTAGTGCGATATATATAAATATATATATATAGATATAGATATAGATATATATAGGAGGTACACCAGAGAGATAGAAGGCAGGAGAATAAACCAGCTGTTCTCCACAGAACCAGCAAAGGTGTACTCTCAGTGGCAAGGGAACAATAAGAGAACAGCACCACCAAGGCTGGAGACGGAGCAATACTGGAAGAGCATATGGGAGAAGGACGCAACCCATAATGGCAATGCTCAGTGGCTAGTGGATCTGAGGGCAGACCATAGCGACCTCCCTGAACAGGGTCCAGTAACCATCACAGTGGCAGATATCCAAGAAAGGGTCTCCAGTATGAAGAGTTGGACAGCACCAGGGCCCGACATGATTCACGCCTACTGGCTGAAGAAGCTGACTGCACTCCACGAGCGTCTGGCAACACAAATGAACCAGCTGCTAGTTGACGAGAGACACCCGGAATGACACAGCGGCCAGGGAGGCAGAAGAACAGCACATCAAGAAGGCCCTGAGTAAATGTGGTTATCCCAGCTGGACTTTTGTCAAAGCTGGAAAGGCACCTAAAGAAAGCTCCAGCCGATCCAGGAGAGAAGGTCAACCGCTGCCCAGGCGAAAACCTGTAGTGATCCCATATGTGTCAGGAGTATCGGAGCAGTTGAGACGCATTTTTTCTAAACACCGGGTCTCTGTGGCTTTTAAACCCCAAAATACGCTGCGCCAAAAATTGGTCCACCCCAAGGATCGGGTCCCCCGACACAAACAGAGTAACATACTGTATGCTGTTAAGTGCAGGAGGATTGCCAGGATTTATACATCGGGGAAACCGAACAACCTCTGGCTACAACACAGAAGAGCGACCTCGGCAGTCTATTTACGCCTACAGGCCAGTGGACACTCTTTCAATGATGAGGATGGAGCATCCTGGAGGCCATTTACGTGAAAAGGGAAAGACCATCTCTGAATCGAGGAGGGGGCCTAAGGGTACATCTGTCACCATCTTACAATGCTGTGATTGCAGCCATTCCCCAACTCTCTGTGAATGGTACACATGGTTATTGATCAGTGGGTTTTGATCAGCGGGTTTTGGTCAGCGGTTGTTGATCAATGGTCATGACCTCTCAGCCCATTGTTCCTTCAGTGGGCTGGTTTCAGTCATTATGCAAATGTACTGTTTATAAGAGTGAAACCTGCAGCTGAGACTGAAGAAGTCACCTGGATGAGTGACGAAACGTTTCTCCCACAAAACGCTACGTCCTGATGAACAGAATCAACTTTTGGAGATTTACTTTCCTGGATGATTGAGAATGCATCAAGACCTTGGGCAAGACACTTCACCTACCGCCTACTGGTGATGGCCAGAGGGGCCGATGGCGCGATATGGCAGCCTCGCTTCTGTCAGTCTGCCCCAAAGCAGCTGTGGCTACAACTGTAGTTTGCCTCCACCAGTGTGTGAATGTGAGCCTGAATGAATAATGGAGTTGTAAAGTGCTTTGGGTGCCTTGAAAAGCGCTACATAAATCCAATCCGTTATTATTATTATTATTATTATTATTATCATCTGACCCTGACAGTCACTGCACATACCTGTAACTGTTATGTCAGCTGTTTAATTGAAAGCCTATGATTATCATAACAATGCTATGAGAAAGACATTGGTACCATCAGTGCAATGACTCCAAACATGCACTCGCACATGCAATCATCTTCAGTCTCAATAAAAATGAGTTACAGTGGGATGCAAAAGTTTGTGCAACCTTGTTAATAGTGATTATTTTCCTGTATAAATCATTGGTTGATAAATTAAAAATGTCAGTTAAATATATCATATAGGAGACACACACAATGATATTTGAGAAGTGAAATGAAGTTTATTGGATTTACAGGAAGTGTGCAATAATTATTGTAACAACCAACGATTTATACAGGAAAATAATGACTATTCACAAGGTTGCACAAACGTTTGCATCCCACTGTACGTCCTCTTTAAACTGTCAGCCTCCTACAGTATCGCTCGTTTTCTACTGCACAGAAAAAGCAGTTTTATGATAATGTAATGAAATCAGAGTTAGCAAAAATTGTATTCACAACTAAAGTGCAAATTTTATAATTGTTAATTTTTTTATGTAAAAAAACCTCAAGCAGCTGTTTCTAAGCCACATTGGGCCCATTTTTGGTCCACGTTCACAAAGTTGAGCGTCTGCGCTGCCCGCCAGCTCAGCTGCTGGGATATTTACTCTGGTTATTGTCTTTTTTATGATCTGGAACATGCAAGTCTAATAAATGAAAAACACAAAGGAAATGAAGGAGGGGGCAAATATCACAGCAGGAAGGTCTGAAATATTAGAAAGTGCTGCTAGAAGTTAAATCAAAAGATAATATAAACTGAAAGTAAGTAAATAACTACTGCAAGGGCTCGACACACTCTGACTGGATCCTATTATAAAACTAAACTTTTAGCCCCTCAGTGTCAGTGCAAACCATAGAGGCTGACATAAGAATAGTTTAAGACATAAATCGTTTAAGTTTGAGGCAAGAAGCCAAGATCCAGCTGTAAACCTTTGACATGTCAAATAGAAACATGATGACATTATGGTTTGTTGACAGCACAGTATGCAAAAACAAAACAAAAACAAAAAACATTTCTTTACAAAAACGTAAAGTTCTGTTATCACGTCCACATTGTGAGACATGAAACATACTGGAGCTTACTTTACGCTGTTGAGCCTGACTCGATGATCCTAAAAGGAAACTCGAGTGAAACCAACAGATTCAACTATAAACAGAGACGTGTATGAATAACAGTGATACACAGTTAAACAGTTTTAGCAAAAACAAACATTTTTAAAAGGTGTGAAGAAAATCTTTAAAGTAAATAAAAATGTTGATGTGATGGAGGAATTTGTCATCAGATAGAAGCGTAACAAACAGAAGTATCCTCCACTAACCTGAGCTCACATCAGAATCTCATCAGCACCAGTCCTCTGATTCATGTTTCATTCCTCATTCACTGACTCCATCTTTAGCATTTATTATAGTATGATTGTTGCTTCTTCTTGGGATGAAGACAAAGATCTGACGGCTGCTCTGTGTTGAAGCACAGCCACAGGACAGTGATGCTTTTGTCATAAGCTCCCACAGTCCAGATCACCTGAACAGACAAACAGAGTGAGAAGAAGTTTAAAATGCTTCTAGGAAATGTACCAACATTAGACCAGTTTGCAGTAGATTTACATTTGTGTACATTTTGATAGACGGACATTTTTCACCACTATCCATTTGATGGCAAATAATCTAAATACAAATTTCATTCCAATTAATTTTAGGGGGTCTAAAGTTACTTCTCAACAAACCGCTGCTTCCAGTCAGCTTGGACAAAGGTTACTAACACTTCTTTGGGCTGTCGTGTTGCTTTAGTCCCGTGATAGCTTGTTGAATTGTTTTTCTACAGCCAGAAGGTGAATGTTTTGTCTAATAAGTTTTGTCTTATTTTTACAACATTTGATTAAGAGCCAGTCCGTTTTGATTGTGCAATGCAGTATTTAAACTGCAGAAGGGGGTTAATGTCTCATCTAAATAAAACAGGTAATGTTAAACAGTACATGCACCAGAGTTTCCTACCTTTTGTGTACATCTTTGATTCATTCCAGCACTAGCACCTTACACTCTCTCTTGGCTATTTTTACCAGTGAAACAAAGCTGGGATCGGGGGACAGGTGAGGGGCTCGATTAACAGTTCCTGCAGGAGAGGTTGTTGTCTGGAGCTCCACCATAGCGCCTGACCTGGACCATGAACAAAGATATCACAGACATCATTGTGGACTGCAATATGAAAGATTATCTCAAATGCGTCTCCAGTCTTGCACAACTACTACAACGTCTCTAAAAAGTGCATCATCTATTATGTGAATCTTTTATACAAATATATTTGGCTTAAATCTGACATAACTCAAAAGAATTTCCATCCATCTTCTTCTTCTTATCTGGAAACAACCTAAGCAGAGAAGTCTCCAGTCTCCTCCCACAGCTTATTCAGGGGAACGCCAAGTCATTTCCATGGCAGCAGAGAGATATAGTCTTACCAGTTTGTCTTGGGTCAACCCCAAGGTTTCCTCCAGGTGGGACACCTTGGAACACCTGACCTGAGAGGAGCCAAAGAGGCAACCTATGGCTCTGGCTCATTTCCATTTGGAGAAGCAACAGCTCGACTCTGAGCACCTCTTGAATGACTGAACTTCTCACCATCTCTAAGGGAAAGGGCAGCCACCCTTTGGAGAAAGCTCATTTCTGTTGCTTGTATCTGTGATCTTGGTCACAAACCAAAGCTCATGACCACAAGCCAACAGAACACCATCATCTTCCAAAATCAGAGATGAAATTCTGAGGGCACCAAACTGGAAGCCTTCTAGTCCAACGCCCCCAGAAATGAGCCTGATGAAGTTCAATCGCTGCAGACCAAACTCTTGAAACGGTTGTACAAGGACTGGATGGCCTGTTTCTACGTGCCAGACAACCCACACCCCCCAACACAGGACACTCCGAGGGTCATGACTGAATGGCTGCTACAGGTTCCCCTCGCCCACCCAAGTTGATAAAAGGTCATTTCCTCCCTTTTTACAGTTTTCAATTAATTCAACTTAACTTTACTCATTTAACAAAACCTTTTTTCCCAGTCACCCACACCCCAGTGGAAGTATCTCAATGCCCCACAGTTTGAGAAGCAGTCATGTACAATGACCCTCCATACCTGAGATTTACTGACCAAAATGGCTGGTGGTGGGGGAAGCTCTTTAATCGGCTCAGGCTATGTCCTCCGAAGGTGTTTTTCAAAGGTGACTGAGGCTCCGTGGGCGGTGCGGGCACAGAAGCTGTAAACGTCATATGCTGGCTCAGCTGCCGCGTTATAGACGTGTGGAAGATGGAAAGCCATTATTTACATTTTTTGTCAATCAAAACTGTGCCAAATAAAAACAATACAGCAGTATGAGCGGTGTAGTAATTCCTGGTTTAAAGTTCTTCAAGGATCAAACATCAAACTGAGCATAAACATTATCACTGGGCTGGGTTTGTGTACTGTTAATATTACGACAATGTCAATACATTTAACAACTTATTTCCTTTGGTACCTCAAAAATCCCAGTTTTGAGAATCTGGAAGGCCACAGTGAAGGACAGTATGGAGCCTTTCTTACACTGGCCCAGGTTGTTGAGTGGAGACTGGCACACAACCGCTCCCACACTGGGATCCTGACTTCCTCCTAGATGGATGCACGGACAGTGAGGAGCAGGTAACAAACATAAGCAGGGGGAAGAATGAGAATTTAGACTGGATTAGGTATCCGATATAGGATTGGAGCAGAGAATATTTATCCAATTCAAGAATTCAAGGCTACGTTCACACTGCAGGTCTTAATGCTTAAATCGGATTTTTTTTGATCAAATCTGATGTTTTTTTGTCTGCTTTTTCACACTACAAATAAAATGTGACAGCAAACGCGCTCCTGTGTGAACCCCCAATGCGGCTCGCATGCGCAAAAAAAGACATCACACACAACACGCTCTGTTTATGGAAGTAAAAATGGCGGCTACGGAGCTAGTAGGTGTTGTTGCAGCAGTCTATCAATTTCTCTCCATATGCTAATCAAGTCCAAAACCTCAGTTTCTGTCCATTGACTCCGTCTCCAGTTTCAGCCGCCATGCTCTCTCGTTTGTCTTCTCCGACGCTGATAGTTGGCGTCTGTCTCATGTCAGGGACGTAAAAGATGGATTTAATATGACATGACCGTTCAAACAGCAGTCACTTTCTAAAACATCAGATATGTATCGGATTCAGGACCACATACGAAAGTGACCCAGGTCGGATTTGAAAATATCAGATTTGTGCCGTTCACACTGTCATACCATGATGGGATATGAGTCACATAGGGTCAGAAAAGTCAGACTTGATGTGAACGTAGCCTATGTATGAAGCATTTGAATAGAAGAGCAGCAGTTCAGTGATTCTGACCATTAAAAACAGGAACCATGCCACAGAAATATTGGTATTTCAAATCCTTGTGTTCCTGCAGTCCACTTGTACAACTAGTCTGGATTGATCACCAAGCTCTTACACTAAGAGCTTGGTACCTGCAGTACACCTAGGCGATGTTTAATTTGTCTCAAAAGTTGGATGTTGGAACTGGAATGTGTGATGTCCCGTGAGCTGTGCGCGTTCCAGGAACTTGGGAAATCAAGAAAAAACAGGATTTGCTTTGGTTCTTAGCAAGGTGCAGCCATTTCTGCTTCAGTAGCAATAGAGCACAATGCTCAGGTGGAGGGAGGGGGTGCCCTCTGCAGCACATTCATAGATAGAACCTAGCCCGTGTTCTGCATATGGCTTATTTAGCCAGACACAAATACACAGTGGCAACATTACACATTTACAGTTTTGCTACCATTTACATGCATTGCTCCAACTTTGAAAATGGGGGTTGGATTGGCTAAAGAAGAAGGGGAAACTTTCATGTAATGTGTTTTTATTTCTGGATTTTTGGTTGATATTCTGTCTCTCCATTAAAATGAAAGACTCGATTCTTTGTAAGTGAGCAAACTTCCAGATTCAGGAGAGGAGCAAATAATTATTTCCCACACACTAGGAACTGTCTGTAGGATTTGATACTCACCCTCTGAATTCCAGATCAGACGAGCAGCAAGGAAATCTTGCAAATTGTTGAGCAGTGTGTATTTCACCCAGAAGTGTTGTTGAGGCCTGACGGTCCTTGGGCAGGACGCCATCATCACCAACTCTGGACGATTTAAGTGAACACTGGGTATCGAGTAACAAGTAGAGATGCATCTGGAGAGAGCATGATAAGTAATGTTCTTATATGGAGATTGTTTTGGTTTAATACATTTTGTATTTCACACATAAAGGCATACAAAATGATACAATGTGCTTATCCCTGTCAGGGTCACGGGGGGCAGGAGCCTAGCTGGGCTACCACAGGGCGAGAGACAGGGTGCACCCCCGACAGGTCGACCTGTCTGTTGCAAGGCTAACACATAGAGACAGACAACCATTCCCACTCACAGTCGTACTTATGGGCAATTTAGAATTATAAGTTAACTTAATCCCACTAAACTTTGGTCGTTGGACTGTGGGAGGAAGAGAACCCACGCAAACTCCACACAGAAAGGCCCCAGGCGCTGGAACTGAACTCAGGATCCTCTTGCAGTGCTAATCGCAGTGTTACTCCTGCTAGCGTTTGTTGAGCAATTGCTGTCCTTCTACAGCAATGCGTAGAGGTCAAAGGTCTAATGTAGTGCAGCCGCATAGATGATCCATAGTTGCTACAGTCTGCGCTAAGGGTGCAAACACGCATTCAGTTGTTATTTAAAATAGATGTTAAACTACAAATTCTGTAAGTCATATAAATATCATCTCTTAAATTGTTTAAAAAAATCTTTTTTTATTTTGCCACAGTTGGTGAAATTAATCAATTTATTTTTATACTAATTTTCTCTAAGTCCTGTTATATGTTTGTGTTCAGTCAAATAACATAATAGAGCGCTGTAGATCCAAAAATATAGGATTATAGCTCTATCTCTATATATATGTTAAAGGTTATTTGTATTTAGAAGCCTGCAGCATTTTGATGATCCTTTGGTTAACAAGGTCCCTGTCAGGTGTTGAGGAGCCAGGATACTGATGAAAAGTGTATTGAAAAAAGAAGACTCAAATTGGCAATAGGTGAGAACAGGGCACTGTTGGAGTGCTAATATGCAAGTAACCCCAGGAGAAGAGGTTACATGAACAGGATGTGGGACCTCTGATATCTCCAGCATCCAGATTGTCAGCAAAACAACTACTAACTCAGTGTTCTAACATTTGGAGGAAGGAACTGCTCTCACAGCTAGAGACTGACGAGGTACAACACACAGGCTGCGGCAAGGGGGAGCCAGGAAGACAAGTTGGGGGAGATATCATCATCACCCCGAGCTTGGGTACCAAGCCCAGGTACGATGGAAGAAGGAGCGTTGAGTGTGAGAGAAACTGACCTGAAAGGTCACGGTGAAGCTTTAAATTTGGACCCTCCGTATTCAGTTACCAAGATTACGTGAAGTACTCTCTGAAGGTCTGCTAGATGATGTACCCTGAAAAGGAGATTAGAGGTCAAGATCAAGGTAGCGTGGAGGGAAGTTATCGGTATTGAAGTAGAAAGAAATACAGCAAGCATGAGAACCGGCCCCATGCAACCACAGGCCAATAACCTGCCTCAGTACCACATGGAAGCTCCTGTCAGGCATCATATCGGAGGCTGATGTGAGTACAAGAAAATTATTAGAATGTAATGTGTTAAATTTGTTTAGATCAGATCAATAGGAAATGATTGGTCTGTGTTTCAGTTTGGTTTAGCTGTGGCCAGAGAGTGCGTAACTGTTTAGGGAGAAAGGAATTTATTGACACTGGGGGTCTGCTGTCATAAAAGGAGTCAGGAAGCTACAGTTGGGGGTTGCTGATGCTGATGCTTGTACCTTCAATAAAAACTCATAATTGCCATAACTTAGAAGCAGGCTTCCAGGAGACTCTCCACCTTATCTGTAAATGTAAGACAATGGCCCAGTGAATGCAGAGTGGGGGTCTCAATATTTGTAATATGTTATTTCTGTTTTGTATGTTGTGTAGAGGAATTTGGTTTAACTTGGGTGAGATTACTTTTATGACCCCCAGGAAGTACGTATACAGAGACACACACAAACAGTGCTTTGACTGTTACGACGCACCCACACTTACATGCACATTCACTCACGTGCACTCACATACCAGGTATCCGCACACAGTCATTCACGTGCACTCACATAGGCACATGGGTACACGCACACACAGGCACTCACGTGCTCGTGCATACACACAGAGACAGAGTTTGGAGCACACTGTGGGGGTTTTATGATAGGGCTGCTACTATAAAGCTGGCTGTGACTAACAAAGAGGTGAAGATTTTGCAGAGGGACACCGGCCTCGTCTTCCCTTCTAGAAGTGCATGCTTAAATAAAGATGAATAAAGATTTTGTAAAAATGGCTACTGAGTTCCGGTGCCGCTTTCTGGATCCCTCGCGAATAAAAGAACTGGGGTAAAACTGATTTCGTAACAGTTTTGGTGCCGAAACCTGGGATTCGCTCGAGGCCCAGAGAGGATGAATTGGCAGAGCTGAGATCGTGAAACAAGGTGAACAGAGAGCTAGCTCACATGATTAAAAGGTAAGCACCACCTGTTTAATTTCGAAGTGTGCATGTTTAAAGTCTAAATTATCTGTTCGCTAAGTTGAGCGTATCTCAGTGTAAATTCACTCAGTATGTTAAAGAAACGGTGTGTGATCCGTTTTAGTGGCGGTGTGTGATCCGTCTTAGTTAGTAATTAATAGCATCGGTGTTTCATCCGTGGCGGTGTGTGATCCGTCTTAGTTATTAGGAAAAAAGTGGCGGTGTGTGATCCGTCCTCCGTGCGTTAAAGCAGGAAACGTGTTACTATTAGTTAGAAAGCGGGGTTTAAGGCCTCGTCGCCGGCTGAAGGCCGTGTGTGTCACGGGTTTGGTTACCCCACCTAGTCTCGGACGCGGGGGTAGGACCTGTGAGGGCAGGAGATCCAGGGTGGTGACCTGGGGACTCGTGGCTCCTTAAATAACTAAGTCGGGGAGAGGTCCCTGTCACAGTCTGAAGTATGCATAAAAGCAGGATCGGTTGCTTTCGCCGGTTAGATTCCGAGCTGAGTTGAACCAGTGCCTGATGCAGAAGGAGGACTGTGTTGTGTGTTTGAAAGCGCCGTTAGAGTCGGCGTCTCGTCTGAAGTACGGGAGTCAATTAAAGTAACAAAAAGAATTTGGGTCTAAAAGTGTGTGTTTGTGGTGTGCAGAAATTGCGGCAGGAGGCCGTGTCGTGAATTGTTGCAAACTGTGAAGTCAATTGGGGGGTTTAATTTGGTTTTATTTTTTATGGGGAAGAGAAACTGTGGTATTCAGTCCGTGGCGCAGTTTGAATGATTCGTGAGGCAAATGTGGCGCGATCTGAAGATCGTGAGCCTAATTGTCCTAGATAGGTTGAGGTGTACAAGAGCGGACGGCACCCGCTCTTTGTTCTGATCAGGGCGTTGTCCTGAATCAGCAGAGGTGTCTTGTAGAAAGTTTGAATGGGACTGCGAGAAGCATGAGGTGTGTGTGAGAGTGAGAGAGGAAGAAAGGTGGGGGCGAGTGACCTGGCTGTGTGTGTGTGAGCTCCCTTGAGGAAAAAGGGGGGACAAAGTAGAGTAGTTGATTGTCTGTGAAATAATAAGAGTTAAAAAATAAACGTGATCGAATAGCAGAAAGTGAACTAAAATAAATAAAGAAAACTAAATAGTGGATTAGTGTTAAGGTAATGATAAATAAATTGATAAAATTAATAGTGACATTTAAAAGTGACCAAGTACTCAAGGATGAATGGAGAATCTGTTTGCTAACTGTATGAGAGCTGTTGGGGTGAAAGGAAAATTAGGTTGGAGGAGTGAGTTAACAGGTTAATGTGTGGGTGTAAAACAATGGGGTAAAAAAAGATTCTGGTTTGACCAACCAGTGATCAGACAATAAATTTAGGTTTTAATATAGTAAACTAGGAGATGCTTTCTGCTTGATTGGTGCAGCACAAGTAATTTACAGTATGAGGGAAATTTTATTTTGGTGATAACATTTTGAACTTTCATATCTGTTGTCCTGTCATCTTAGTAGGTTAATAGCTGATATGCAAATTAGTTGATCGTTCTTAGATTAACGACAGGTGACTGAATTCTAGCACGAGTGAATGGGATGTGTTGGAGTTTGTTGGAGTGGAGACTCTAAAACACTGAGTTTCCTGTTGTGATGTGCGAGTGAATCCTGCACCCAGATACACAACTCTGAATACATGAGAACAAACTTCTTTTGTGAAATGCATGACAATATGTCACATGTTTTATGATGACAGGGAAAGAGGAAAACTTAATAAAATCTGTGGCCCAAGTGAGTAAAAAGCACAAACTGGGGGATAACTGACTGCTTAAGTTGGAAAATTGTGAAGGGATCTGAAACACTGCGAAAAGAAATATATACAAAATCACACACACAAGCAGGACATGCATTAACCCTACTAACACAAACACAAGAGAGCTCATGAAGATTAGACAGCATCTTGAGCATGTGAGTCTGTTTATCATCTTCTCCAAGTCACCTCGTGTGATGAAAAGATCAGTGGACTCATAGCACATTAGTTAAAGAAGATCAATTAATAGCAGATAAGTGTGTAGGGAAGGCAGCTTTAAGAACATGCCTGCTGGAGATGCAGCTCCACAGACATCCATTAAACCTGCCTAATAACACAAACACACATGCAATGAAAATCAGCTTGTTATCTCTCATCAGTGTTAAAATAGTGTCAATTTAATAGACACTTGTTATCAAATGACAGTTGACTCTCTAGGTTGCAGGACAACATTTTAATTTTTGTGGGGAAAAAAAGAGAAAGAAAATGATGAAAACAAAGAAAATAAAAAGTGTGGAAGTGTGAGTGGGAAATTGTCTCCAATTGGGTGAAGCAGTGACACTACAGGTCACCTTCTTCCCCTGCTGGACACAAAAGAAAACATAATTTGGAGTATTGTGGGTGAAAATAATTAACAACAACATCAAGAAGTTTTTTGTGTTTGCGGTTAAGAACAAATAAAATTTCATTGTTGGGGTTTAAAGTCAATAGAGTTCAAAACAAAATAAGTGGAGATGTGTTGTTTTAGGAGTAGTGAAAACATATGTAGTCACAGTGAAATAATGAAAGTCTCTCAGTCTGTCGATTACAGGTGGGGCACGGACCTGGATCAATTCTCCACGGGCAGCAGTCGCAAGAAAATTATAGGTTAAAATCATTAGAAAAAAAAAAAAAAAAAGAAACACCCAGCCAGAATTTTTGGCTGAATTGTTTTGCAGCTTCCCATCCTCATCCTGAAAAAGCAAGCTCCAAGGAAGCTAATCTCTCCCTGAAGACACAGAGTGCAGTTCCAGAAGCACGAGGATGAACATCAACAGTGGACAGCAGTCCAAGAGACAATACCAGAGACCTGAGCAGAGAGGTCCAGCAGCACTGTGGGCAAACGGCATAAGAAAAAGAGAAGATCCATCATCTTGATTGGATGAATGGAGATGCGTTTCCAGCAAGCTGCAACTTCACGGTGTGTGAAGGCCTTTTGAGAAGATTGTTGGACTTTGACACTTGCCATGTTTGGAGCAAGATGGCAATGAAAGAGACAGTGGGAGCATACATGGGACAAAGCTGAAGAGAACTGACTGCCATTGGACAGCAAAGTGGGAGAAGAGAAAGGAGCAGGTGAGGACAGAGGAATGCTGTTTTAGTGTGGGGAATTAAATTGGGTTAAGGAATCTGGGGAGACAAGCGACTGCCTTGAAGTGGAGGATTGATAAAGTGTCCAGACCACCACAAAAGGGGGAGGAAGACGAGCACTGAGGTATGCAAGTTTACTGTTAGAGAAAATGGAAAGATAACACCACACATGCACGTGATGTGTACTACAGAGGATACACAATCATACATAAAGTGTCACACATCAAAAGAGGGTAATTGTAGAAGGGGTTAATAACACACAGCGTGGTTGCCGATGGAAACCTGCAAGCACTTGGGGTTTAGCTGTGCCGGACTGTGACAGAGATTTTCATTTAGATGTTTCTGAAACAAAATTTGGAGTCAATGGAGTTTTGTTTCAGAAAAAAGGGGGAAGGTACATAAAAGAACGCACAGAAATAGTAAATGTATTAACCCGATAAACACACACAATGAAGCTCATTAAGATCAAACACAATTTTAAGTAGGTAATATTGTTACCATCATCCTGTCTGGTTTATTGAGTGGGTTTAGAAATGATATATAGACAACTAAATTAGTATTATTTTGGGGAACACGATAACAGGAGTGAACAGAATCTTGCAGTCAGAGTTTAAATGAATAAAACTAGCAGATTTTCTGTTTTTTGTTTTGTTTTGTTTTTGTTTCTGATCTATGGGGAAGGTTTTACCATGGCACCAAGTTTTAGATTTGGTGTGTTTTCACCCATTAGAAAATAATATTCTGGGACAAGTCCTAAGATCGGGCTTCTGTATTTTTATTTAATTTTGTTTTTCATTTCGATCTGTTATTTTTATTTTTATTTTTATTTTGTTTTTTTGGACAGTGCACTGCGAGTTTTGTTTGATAGTTTTGTTTGATATTTTTATTTTATTTTTTGTTTTGAACAAGTGCACTGACTTGTGTTTGTGAATTTCTTTTCTTTAAGCAGATCTGCACGACGGGAATTAAAAGCGCTATACAACATGTCGAGAAAACCGTTGCAAGTGAGTTTCTCCAAAAAATTACAATTGGGCTCTGGAGAAAGCCGCTTATTTGGGACAATTAGAAAATGAGTCCCTGCCCAAAAAGGATTCACCGAGGCAATCCGATTTAAATTCTTCTTTTTCTTTTGAAATGACGTCATTTTGCTGTGGGTGGAAACGAAATGCGACGATCGATTCCACTACCAGCAAAGAATGAATGAATGCATAAATGAATGAATGAATGAGTGGAAAAACTGACTGACTGGTAAAAGCTGACAAAACTGACAAGATTTGACCACTACTCAAGGTTAACCTCCACCTAGACAGGACAAAAGGGTGGATGAATTTATGTGTGTTTCTTATATTGGAGCAGGAAGATGACAGCAGCATCCTAGGTTGCGTGACGATTTAACCTTTAAATGCCATTTTCTGTGTTTGTCAATATATTAGGGGTGTGTTATTCATGGGCTTGTGCGCAGCGTTAACATTTACATTTCTTTTCTACAGCAGGATTAACTTTATGACCTTTTTTATAGCACCTCTGGAACCTGTTGACCTGCGCCTGACCATCAGGATGATCCTTGTGTGTCGTTAATGTTTGTTTTTCTAAGAGTGCATGTAGAGGATTCAGCAGAAAACAGACAAGTGACATGAGAAAACAAATAAGAGATGCAGTGTTAATGGAATAGTTGAATATGGGCTCATTAGCTGGCCACTACTGAGCTCAGAGTAAGTGAAGTGACATTGCTTAAGGAAAGTCACCGATTAAATTGTGGAATAAATTGGGATGATTCATGATTTTGGACAGATAATGGCAATAATAGTGATTTGATGATTTGAGAAAATCTACACATGACACTTGTCTTTTACGCTGAATACTTTATTACTCTTATGATCTATAGTTGGTTGAAAATGTGAAGTTTAATTGAACAGACGTTGTCTTCCAGGATACAAGCTTCAGGTGGAGCTGGGAGTTAAATAGGCTAAACATGTAACTGCAGACTAATGTTTTTTACACAGGGTTACAGGTTGGAGTATGGCTGCTCCAAGTGTGAAACCCTGGAGATTGTTTTAGGGAGACTGTGCAACATTCTTGTACATGTCTCATTGGGGAGTTGACACATGGCGGAAGCCATGTGGCGAGAGGAGTGTCAGTTTAATTTGCAGATGTCGTGAGGTGCTATGACGAGAAGGAGCGACTGAGGAGAACGTCCACAAGATGGGAGCTGAGGCCAGGAGAGAGTCCTCAGGAGAATCAGAGATCACCTTCAGCACAGCAGACATCGTACAGGAGATCGTTATGAGGAGACTCTGCACAGCAACATATTAAATAAAATGAAAGAGTGTCGACGTTGACGTTGAGGAAGACAACTAAGGTGTACGACGTGCTCTGCCTTAAAATCTTCAGCAGCGTTGGAACGTGAGAATCGAGGGATGGAGAGAGCGTGCCAAGCTCCAAAAGTGACAGCGCAGAGGAAGTCCAGCGATGGAATTGTGATTCTGTGAACAGCACAAATGATTTGATCCTTTGCAGAGAAGCCTTCAGCATGGGAAGAGATGTAAACAGACAACCCTTTCATCTAAATTTACATCATGTCAACTTCTCTAGGCTGGTTAAGGGGAAATTGGAGATAAACGGTAGTGTGAGGTGTGATAATTGTTGTTATTGTAACTGTGATTTTTCTTATAAGTGAATTGCCCATAGACAGACCTGAATCCATTCCGGCGACTCCACCATCACAGGTCACGGTGAAGCAAACCAAACACAGACGACATGATGCTACTTTTGGGAAATGGGGAGAGCTTAGATGAACACATTTTTAGTAACAGATTTAGAGTATTGTTGATCTGCCATTGGGCAGATCAAAAGAGGGATTTGTGAGTACAAGAAAATTATTAGAATGTAATGTGTTAAATTTGTTTAGATCAGATCAATAGGAAATGATTGGTCTGTGTTTCAGTTTGGTTTAGCTGTGGCCAGAGAGTGCGTAACTGTTTAGGGAGAAAGGAATTTATTGACACTGGGGGTCTGCTGTCATAAAAGGAGTCAGGAAGCTACAGTTGGGGGTTGCTGATGCTGATGCTTGTACCTTCAATAAAAACTCATAATTGCCATAACTTAGAAGCAGGCTTGCAGGAGACTCTCCACCTTATCTGTAAATGTAAGACAATGGCCCAGTGAATGCAGAGTGGGGGTCTCAATATTTGTAATATGTTATTTCTGTTTTGTATGTTGTGTAGAGGAATTTGGTTTAACTTGGGTGAGATTACTTTTATGACCCCCAGGAAGTACGTATACAGAGACACACACAAACAGTGCTTTGACTGTTACGACGCACCCACACTTACATGCACATTCACTCACGTGCACACACATACCAGGTATCTGCACACAGTCATTCACGTGCACTCACATAGGCACATGGGTACGCGCACACACAGGCACTCACGTGCTCGTGCATACACACAGAGACAGAGTTTGGAGCACACTGTGGGGGTTTTATGATAGGGCTGCTACTATAAAGCTGGCTGTGACTAACAAAGGGGTGAAGATTTTGCAGAGGGACACCGGCCTCGTCTTCCCTTCTAGAAGTGCATGCTTAAATGAAGATGAATAAAGATTTTGTAAAAATGGCTACTGAGTTCCGGTGCCGCTTTCTGGATCCCTCGCGAATGAAAGAACTGGGGTAAAACTGATTTCGTAACACTGAACAGGCATATGGTTCAATACATGAGCGGCACACAGAAAGGAATCAGCAGGAATACTAGAGGAGAGAATCCCCAGCAACTGGCAGACAGAGCAGGCGCCTGAGACTGCAAGAGTTTGAATAATACAGGCTAAGGGAAGCATGTATAAAGTAAACAGTAAAGGCACAGTACCTTTAATTCCTATGGCATGTTCTAACCTCTGTAATAGAAACTGTGGTGACCAGTAATGAATGCAGCACTGCGACGTGGCAGATTTCTTTTCTGATGTATTAATCAAACATTTTTATCATATCACATTAGTAATAGTAATATCATTTTCTCCCTTTAGCATAGCAAGAGCACTCCTGTCACTTAGTTGTAAGCATGTGCACTACAAATGGGCCTTATGCTCTACACACACACACTTGACGCAGTGAGGCCAGTGTTAGTTCATGGGAGACGTTAAACAGAGAGTGAGACTCCTGTTTATCAGGGACGTAAATCCTTAGGTGATGGCCAAGCAGAAAACAAAGTCATAATTCTGTCTGTGAGGGAGAATTATGACTCTGCCATCCCACCTACCCATGTCATGTTTGGTGACAGGGTGTGTACCACACTCAACATGGACCAGAGGAAGCAAAGGAAAGAGTTGTCTCAGGAGATTAGAAAGAAAATCATAGACAAGCATGTTAAAGGTAAAGGCTAGAAGACCATCTCCAAGCAGCTAGATGTTCCTGTGACTACAGCTGCACATATTATTCAGAAATTTAAGATCCATGGGACTGTAGCCAACCTCCCTGGATGTGGCCGTAGGAGGAAAATTGATGACAGATCAAAGAGACGGAAAATCCAAATGGTAACAAAAGAGCCCCGAAAGACTTCTAAAGAGATCCGAGGTGAACTTCATGCTCAGTGAACATCAGTGTCAGATCGCACCATCCGTCGCTGTTTGAACCAAAGTGGCTACATGGGAGACGACCAAGGAGGACACCATTGCTGAAAACAAATCATAAAAAAGCCGGACTGGAATTTGCCAAACTACATGTTGACAAGCCACAAAGCTTCTGGGAGAATGTCCTGTGGACAGATGAGACAAGAATTTTACTTTTTGCCAAGACACATCAGCTCTATGTTCACTGACAGAAAAATGAAGCATATCTAGAAAAGAAACATGGAGGAGGCTCGGTTATGTTCTGGGGCTGCTTTGCTGCATCTGGCACAGGGTGTCTTGAATCTGTGCAGGGTACATTGAAATCTCAAGATTGTCAAAGGATTCTGGAGAGAAAAGTGCTGGCCAGCGTCAGAAAGCTTGGTCTCAGTCGCAGGTCATGGGTCTTGCAACAGGACAATGACCCAAAAACACACAGAAACACCCAAGAATGGCTAAGAGGAAAACACTGGACTATTCTAAAGTGGCCTTCTATGAGCCCTGACCTCAATCCTATTGAGCATCTTTGAATGAAACATGCCATCTGGAAAAGGCGCCCTTCAAACTGGAAACAACTGGAGCAGTTTGATCAGGAGAAGTGGACCAAAATACCTACTGAGAGGTGCAGAAGTCTCATTGACACTTACAGGAATCGCTTGATTGCAGTGATTGCCTCAAAAGGTTGTGCAACAAAATATTAAGTTGTGGGTACCATCATTTTTGTCCAGGTCTGTGTCATGCATTTATTATTTTTAAATAATTCTGTTCAAGCATGGTTAAAAAGCAATGTGTGACTTTCAGTGGTTAACATTCATAGAATTTGTATTTACTTATGCTTTTGTCAGATTACAGTTATTTCTGTGACCATTGTGAGGTTTTCGTTCATTGACTGAAGGGTACCAAGAATTTTGTCCACGTCTGTAAATGATATATAAATTAGGCACAATCACTTCCTTTATTTCTACTGTGTCTGGACTCAGTGGAGACCTTCAAAAAGCAGCTAAAGACATGTTTATTAGCTTTTAATTGGAACAGGCTTTTTATGATGTATTTATGACTGTATTGTGTTTTACCTTGTAAAGCACTTTGTGTCTGTGAAAGGTAATATAGAAATAAACTTTACTTACTTACTTACTATTTATTGTAATCATTTGGCAGCTTTAACTTTGCACTAAACTTGTTTTCACAAAATCGCACTGGTTTTAAAAAAGTAAGGACACACTCTCCATTGTGCCTTCTCACCTTGCTGGATTGCTGTTCTTCTTTCTCTTGTAGCTGCAGCTGAAAAATGAAGGTCTGCTCCTCCAGGGCACTGAGCATACAAGGTAGATGTGATGATTTGTTGTCTATCCGACAGAATGAAGCCATGGTGATCTCCGCTGACTGGTGGCTTTAATAGAAAGTGTAAACCGTTATGCTCATTAGGAGGCTAAAGAACACAGAAAACAACTTGCCAATTACTTCCCTGCTTACAAAGCATTTGCACACCGAGTGCATATGTACTTACCAGACGTCGTCGACTACGAGAACTGAGCCATCAGGCATCATGGGAAGGTAAGACGAGTTATAGTTTGGAAGAATCTTCACATCTTTGACACACATTCTGTCCTGTGAGCTGCAGTTCATCACTGAGGAAAAAGTTACCCACTAACCATTAGCTGTTTATGAGCTTATTGTACTTCCAGGTACAAATGCATCATTTTGGTGTTTTGCTAACTTGACGCAGTTTTCTGGGCCATTCAAATTCCCCATTTTTGGTATGTTTAACAGAATAGTATTGTATATTGTGTATATTCATTTTGTTTCCTTCGTTCAATTTGAACAAGTTTAAAATGCAGTAAAAATCAGATGAAGGTAGCGTGACAGACGTTTACTTTGATCACACAAAAATGAGGCAGGACTGCGTGATGGATAATTCTAAGGAGCTCGGAAAGCAACTGGCTTCTTTAAGTTTCTTGAAGACGTTTCACCTCACATCCAAGAGGCTACTTAAGCTCTCACATCAAATAGTCACAAGTGATTAAACCCTATTTAAACCCCGGTGGGCTGCCCCCTACTGGGGCATTTAAACCGTATTTAAACCCGTTTGGGTTTATGTTAGGCAACGACCAACGTCCTGGCAACAAATTTCTTACTTGACTAACTATGCGGGGAAAAATTAGACACGTGCTTAAAACTAAGAAACACTCAAAAATGTCAATATAATATTGACAATAATAACAAAAGGATTTGAAACCACGTATCTCATTATTTAGTGATGAATCATGGCGCTTAACTGTGTGGCGTCTGACATCGTTAATGATCAACATTACACGTAGCTGCTTTAGTTTAAGCGGCTGCTGTTTCACTTAATACTGAGACAGGTAGCTGTTGTTTGGGAGAGATCCAGATTTGGGAAAATACAATTAAAAAAGTAATAAAAGTCCACGTTTTGTGTCCGTGTGTGCATGAGCTGCTGTTCTACCCTTGAGGACGGTCAGATGTTTTCCAGAAACAGTCATCTGTCTACACTGGACACTGGGAGGTGGAAGAACATCCAGAGTAGTGCTGACTAGGAAAGAGGAAACCATGGTGTTTGTTTACTATCAGACTGGACAATGGAATTATAATTTATATGTAATCCAATGGGACAGATACTGGTTTCCTAGTCTTATAACCTCATTAGTTGTAGGTTCTAGACTACAATCCTTTTTAACTCTTGTGACACACATAGATCATTCAGTATGTTGAGAGATGGTGTGTTTACCTTGTGTCTTGAAGGTGCTAAGATCTTGTCTGAAGGTGCAGGTTGGACTCCTAAACTGCAGCAGAGTCAGGTAGCCAAGCTCCCTTAATTCTGCATTTTCCTCCATCTGCTTCCACACAGTGACTACAATCTGTCATCACAGAGAGGCAGGCACAGAGAAAACAGGACCAGAGAATTGCATTCAACTACAGGTTCCACCTCTGGAGTTCATCATACAGGTTACTATGCAAAAGTCTTAAGCCACCGTTAATTTCTTACACTTTGTTAGGAAAATTGGAAATAATAATGGGTTGCATTTATACAGCGCTTTCCGGGGCCCTCAAAGCACTTTACAATTACACTATTCATTCACTCTCACACACTGGTGGAGGCTACAGTTGTAGCCACAGCTGCACTGGGGCAGACTGACAGAAGCGAGGCTGCCATATCGCGCCATCGGCCCCTCTGGGCATCACCAGTAGGCAGTAGGTGAAGTGTCTTGCCCAAGGACACAACGACTGAGACTGTCCGAGCCGGGGCTCGAACCGGCAACCTTCCGGTTACAAGACGAACTGCCAACTGCTGAGATGCTGCGAAGGGCGAACTGAACCTCCAGCCTCCCGGGGATCCAGCAGCTTATGTGCCACAGCAGACGCAGCTGCAGCAGGAGGCAGAGGGCCAGCAGCTGCTGGAGCGTCGTCATCCTCGGCTCGTAACATGTTCGAGTCAGGGGTCACCAATGTGGAGGTAAACACAGACGAGACGAGAGCTCTCACACGCCAACGTTTCTCACTCCAACGTTATTCTTGAACTAACAACTGAAAACATCGTACTCAGCAACACACTTCCTGCGTGTGAGTGCAGTCCACCACAGTGGAAATAAGGCAACAACAAGAGTTTGTAGATAAGATAAGCTTTCTTGTCATTTCTGTCTTCACAAAGATTTTTCCGGGCTTCTTGAAGGGCTTTCCAGAAATCTTCTAGGGTTGTTGGCTGCTGCTGTTCTCTGTAAAGATGATGCGGGCTCCGAGGAGGCCGATCGATGGTGCACTCCATTGTGTGTTTTTCTCTTCAGGTATGCTTTTACTCCCCTTTTTACTTTAGTTTGGTTTCTGTTGATTATAGAAACATTGCTACTCAGTAGTTTGCAAGCCTGACAATATCAGGCAGAACTGATCCAGGGTATCACTGAGCTGGATGGTCTCAGGTGCACAGTCTCAGATTGACCGAAACAATGCCTAGATTTAGGTCAGGCATGTGTGGGGGCTGGTCAATAGTATCAGTTCCTTCATCATACTCTTGTCACATGAGACCAGTGACCATTCTGGTGCAACACAAGAAACCCAGGACCTGCTACACCAGCGTATCATCTGACAGCGGCTCCAAAGATTTCACTCTGATACCTAACGGCCATTAAGCTGCCGTTGCCCAGCTTGTAGAGGTATGTGCATCCCTCCATGGATGAGGTTGCCCATTCCTTAACCTACAAACAAACCAGTCATGCTGAGCATTATTACAGGCAGCATAACATTCCCCATGGCTTCTCCATTACTTTCACATTTGCCACATCCACTCAGGGTGAACCTGTTAAGAGGTAAATGAATTGGTTTTTATCAGCACCTCCAAGTCTGAGGCCATGTAGCTCAGCTGGCAAAGGGCGGAGAGCCCACTCCGGGTCAGCGACGAGTTCCTGGCCCAAGTGGTGGAGTTTAAGTATCTGAGGGTCTTGTTCACAAGTCAGAGGAGAGGGGACCAGAAGATCGTTAGATTGATTGGTGTTGCGGCTGCACTGATGCAGGCGATGTACTCGTGGTGGCAAGAAAGCTGAGTGTAAAAACAAAGCTCTCGATTTATCAGTCAGTCTACGTCCCTACCCTCACCCATGGTCACAAGCTGTGGGTAGTGACCAAAATAACGTGATCTGGGACACAAGCAGCGGAAATGAGCTTAATCCGAAGGGCTGCTAGACACAGTGCTCGGCCATCATTCCTCGATATCGAAAGGAGTTGAGGTTGTTCAGGAGTTGGGTGCCTCCTGCGTGAGGTGTTGCAGGCATGTCCTACCAGATGGAGGCCTCAGGGCAGACACAGGACATGTTGGAGAGATTATATGT
Source organism: Oreochromis aureus (assembly GCF_013358895.1). Lineage (NCBI taxonomy): Eukaryota > Metazoa > Chordata > Actinopteri > Cichliformes > Cichlidae > Oreochromis > Oreochromis aureus. The sequence goes on along the minus strand of NC_052944.1, from coordinate 45,634,297 downwards.
TTCCACAGGTCTGCGAACGCTTTAGTGTTCCACGGGATAGGCTAGAGGAGGTGGCTACGAGGCAGGAGGTCTGGGCTTCTCTGCTTAGGCTGTTGCCCCCGTGACCCGGTCGCAGATTTGTGGAAGAAAATGAAAGCATAGATGGATGGAGTGGCCTCGTTGTTGGCCCTCTAGTAGGCCTGTAGTTAATGTAATTAACACCAAAGCAACTGAAACCGATTAAAAATCCCCTCTGCGACTTAACTGACCAGATTAATATACCAAGGGTTGAATTTATTCAATGCTTTACTTTGATTAAAAAGTGTTCCTGTAATTTGTTTGAGTAGTGTAAAGAAATCAGGGATGGGTCAAGACTTTTGAACAGTTTTGTACCATTTAGGAATAATAAGCACAGTACAAACAAACACTAACAAATATATACACTATACACTATACAATACATGTTTCCTTTTTTACACCATTTCTTTACTGAAGGCATCAGAACTATGAATGAACACATGTGGAATTCTGTAATAACAAAAAAGTGTGAAATAACTGAAAACATGTTTGATATTTCAGATTCTTCCAAACAGCCTTTGCTTTGATTCCTGCTTTGCTCACTCTTGGCCTTCTCTCCATGAGCTTCATGAGGTCGTCACCTGAAATGGTTTCAACAGTCTTGAAGGAGTTCCCAGAGATGCTGAGCACCTGTTGGTCCTTTGCCTTCACTCTGAGCTCCATCTCATCCCAAACCATCTCCACTGGGTTTAGGTCAGGTGACTGTGGAGGTTAGGACCCATCAGACCAAAGCACAGATGTCCTCTGGTCTAATGTCCACTCCTTGTGTTTCTCAGCAGCTGTTTGACCATAAAGGCCTGATTCACACAGTCTCCTCTGAACATGCAGAGATGCTACTGGAGCTCTGTGTGGCATCTATCTGGGCTCTAATCTGAGCTGCTGTTAACTTGTGATTTCTGAGGCTGGTGACTCGGATGAATGTATCCTCAGCAGCAGAGGGGACTCCTGGTCTTCCTTTCCTGGGGCGTCCTCATGTGAGACAGTTTCATCGTGGTCTTGATGGTTTTTGTGACAAAGTTTTCGCAGTTTTACAGCCTGACTGACCTTCACTTCTTACAGTAATGATGGGCTGTTGTTTCTCTCAGCTGATTGGTTCTTGCCATAATATGAATTCTAACAGTGTCAAATATGGCTGTCAGCTGTGCACCAACCTGACTGCTGCACAACACACCTGATGGTCCCAAACCCACTAAGAAGGCAAGAAATGCCACAGATGAGCCCTGACAGGCCCACCTGTGAGGGGGAACATGTCAGGTGATGACATCATGAAGCTCACTGAGAGAAGGCCGAGGGTTTGCAGGCTGTCAATCTATCTACATCTACACATACACACACACACACACACACACACACACACACACACACACACACACTAAGTGTACATGCATACAAGTGTGTCCAACCTTGGCTTTACGTGTACTGACTGGCAGCTTGTCCAAAGAGACAGTGAGACAGAAGATAAGCTGGTCTTCCAACACCCAAGCAGACTGCAGGAGATCAACATAAGACAACACCTGCCTTATATATAAAGCCTGGAGCGCTTCACACGCTTCCCCTAACAGCTGATCAGCTGGGTGAGCTGCCGTTACTTTGAACACATCGATTTCTCCTGTTTTTGGACAGGAGGTCAGACTCTGTCTTTATTTTGGTTCCTTTCCTCTGTGAGCTCATGTATGTTGGCATCTATCAGACCTCAGCTTTGTTTGATTTACTATTTTGGCCTCGGCTCACCCTGATGTGTTGACACTCCTGTTCTGTTGTTTTTCCCTCATTACTTTGTAAATAAATACCATGTAATGACCAGTGATTGTTTCCTGTGGCTGCGTGGGTGTTGGTGGGGAGCAAGTCCCTCATCCATGCCATCTCCTGGCCCGCAGACGGGTTGTAACAATAGGGACTAGACAGGAGAGCGCTGAGAGTGTTTGTGTACTTACGTAGTTTGTTTTCTAAAAGTAACCTTGTACTTTTACTCCTCACATTTTCAAAAACAAGCTCATTACTTTGCATTCAAGAGGAGTTATTATTTGTTAGTGCGAGCCTCCAAACATCAAACTGATTCAAGTCTAAACAGTAACACATGCATGGCAGTCCTGTTGTGTAATCGTCACCAGAGGATGATGCATGAAAGAGCTGAAGTGTGTCAAAGTCAGGGGTTAAAACTGGGCTTCATGAGCTGCAGGGCTTCAGCATCTAGTTAGCCCCACAGAAGACGAGCGAACATAAAGGGAGTAATGTGTTACTGAAGGTCATTTCAAATGCAGCATTTCTGCAAACACACAAATTGTTTGTGCGCAGTTTGTGTAACAGTGTGTTGCAGCTAAAGGTCCAGCTGCTTATTTGACAGGAAGAGAAAAGAAAGAGCTAAGTTCACTCAGACAGACAGATAAGACAGACGGGACATGGCAGGAAGAAGAGAGCTCACATTTAAAGGTCAGTGGGATTTTTTAAACGAGATACTTTGTTTGTACATGTGACTGTTTTTAAATTTTGAAACATGCTGCAAATCAAACTAAGGCAGACGAACTGTTATACAAGGCTGCATGAAAACCCTCTGCAGGTTAGTTTGCTGCACTGTGAGGATTTAAAGTAAAGCACAGTGTGTGCCTGGTGCACAGTGGCTGTGGGTTCATGGCCACAGTTAGCTTACATCACATGTAGCAGAGAGTCACATGAATTTGATGAGCTTAGATCCACTGATGAATTCCACCTTGATGCCAGCTTTATAGCATCTAGTATAAAGACAGTATAAACTGTGGAGGATGAAACATCTGCTCACATCTGGTTGAATCCAGGTGTGTCCATCCACAGAGAGCAGCAGGTCAGCTGATCACAGCCTGCACACTAAGAACAGCTGCTCGAGCTCTCAGGAGAAATGATTGTGAGTTTGATTCAGTTCCCCACACTGAGCCGTGACAACCAGTTTTAGGTTCCCCACCTGCTGAACCCACTTTAACCTCTGACTGTGCATACTTCCTGTTTACAGGCAAAGTCCCCTCTACAACGGAGGCAACAGCAAGTAGATTTGATTTGATTTTCCTTTTTCTTCAGACTCAAGCTCAGTATAATTAGAAGCAAAAATAGACTAAAGTTTGTTCCCCTCTACTGACATTATTCTATCATTATGTTCATATAGCACAGGGTTCAGTCAGCTTTGGACAAAATAGAAGCGTCCTCCTTTACTTCCTTACTTTGAGCACATTTAGAGCCTTTACTTTTTTTTATTCGAGTAAATAAGTTGAATCAGTACTGTGACTTTTACTGGAGTATTTTTTACTAGTAGTATCTGCACTTCTACTCGAGTACAGACAATTTAAACCACCCTCTGGATAACATCCAGAGGTCACAAACAGTTATCGCCGTGTCACACCCTCGACCTACACAGCCACTTCCGTGTCCATCACCGGCATCATGGACATCGGAGGGTCCACCGCCCTCATAATTACCTTTTCCAGCAAACCTCTGGCACAAGGAATGAGACAACAACCACATGTGACCAAAATACCCACCAGCCAAAAAACATACAGCTGTGATTAATAGCATAACCGACATCAAACATATAATACTAAGTAATATCTTGATAATTTGTGTCTCATCACGGGTTTCTGATCGTCGTTTCTGGCGTTGTGTTCTAATGAAAAAGTAAAAACAATAAAAATGATGAAATAAAGATCATTAAAGTTCAAAGCTCTTTTGCTAGAGCCTCTTTCTCAGATGTTCACTTTGGCCCCGCTCCTTTTTGCAGGTGCAACGATTTCCTCCTCGGCTGCTCTTCTTTCTTCGGCCTTCCGGGTAGACTACCGGTCGGCCCGTTGCACAGGTGAGGATTTATTCTGCCTCTGATTTTCACCTGTGATGGGTGGAGGTGGATTTTCCCCCACCAAGCTCTCGTGTGCCGCTGCGCACTGCGACCAGTGGTACCAGGTGTCGCCTTTCCCTTTCAGTTGGACCGCTATAGCTGTCCGGGCCGTTACTTCATATGGACCCGTCCAGCGGGGTTCCTTCCACTTGCGCTTAATGACTTTCAGCCACACCGCCTTTGCGTCCGGGACCTCTCCTTCCCCCTTGGGCCTGTCACACGCCACCTGTTTGGTGAAACTGGACACAAGTGCTTTTACCTCGTTCCAGTAGTCTGCGTGGGACCTGTTCCCCCTCGTCTCCTGCTCCACCGAGACCACCGTCCAAGGTGCCGGAAACTGTCTCCCAGTTAGCAGCTCGTAGGGCGTGTAACCTGTGGACTTCTGTTTCGCCATTTTGGCTGTTAACATGGGGCGCCCGTCTGGCCCCCGCCACAAGTCTCCATCCTGCCAGGCTCCTTTGTTTCTCCACACCCCCTATTCCTCTGGTGATGCCTCCTTACACTCGTCAGACCCGTCGTCCGGTGTCCGTCCCTTTCTCTGTAAGAGACCGAAAACCAAAGCACCTCCCTGCCTAATCTTCACAATCTAATTTTTATTGTTCATTGTTCTCCCAGTACTGCAAATTTGGTTTAGAATATCATGTTCATTGCTCTCTGACCCAGCGACCTATTCTAACCATAATCTATGTGTGTGTAAGCGTGTTTGCATTTAGCCCTCTGCACTCAAAGCCAATCCCTACAATATATCAGTCTGGACAATCACGCCGAACGAAGCTTATGACCTTCAAAAGACACCGAGCGCCAACTCATGATGAGCACATTTGCAATGTGTGTATGAAAATTATTAACCACTCATTTTAATCAAAGACAGCAAAAACAAATTAACCATACCTGCATTATTAAACACACAAGTAAAGACATAAAAATGTTCATAAAAACATTGCTTGATGTTAAAACTCAACTCCCCCCCTTTTGACACACTCCCTTGTGTCAATTCATCCGAGCTGGAAAATTAAAAGAAAAGGTTAGTGACATCATATCTCAGAAAGCATCAGAAATTCTCCTCTCCAGTATCGTTGCTCCAGTCTTGTCATCCTGTGCTAGGGAATGAAATCAATTTAGTTATCATGTGAGATCTGTTAAACTCCGGGCTCCGCCTAGAGCTTGTGTCCACAGAATTACCTAGAAACAAAACCTGTATTAACATGAATTTCACATATAAAAACATCTTTTTTAAATTTTATTTTCCCCCTGGTTTTCCCTCACTGACCACATCAGGGGAATCTTTGTCTTGATTCAGCCATGAATCCAGCTCACCTGATTCATCACTGAGCCCAACCGTCACTGGCATCTGATAGTGTGGCACTGCATATTCTTCTCTTAGTGTCACTATTTTTAATCTGTTAATTACAATTCTTGGACATGAAGTAGACTGTGTCTATAACAAGTCAATACAGCTGTAAGCGTGGCCAATTATCAATCAATTAACATTCAATACTGAAATGATAGCTTTTGATTTATGCATGTTTAAGTCAACCACTTACCCAGAGGATCCTCAATCATAGAAAAATTCTTCTCCTCATTTAATAAAGTCTGTCATCCTCCCATGGCCTGGTAACTGGTGCATCCAGAGCTGTATCATTTTGAAATATACATACAACAAGCCAAACCATACCTTGGTCACACCAACCCCTCTCCACCCTGAGGATGTCCAACGCCATCCTTCTGTGGTTCGCTAAATTATGTTTATCTAGAATTCCACTCTGTCTCTAAATTTTGGAGAATTTTATGCCTGTTGTCAAGATTTGAAGAATCTTGAGACATGCACATTCTTTCTCTCACACGGCGCCTAAGTAGCGGCCTTGGCTCCCGTCTTATCTCCTCCTGATGAGATGGGGCAGAAAACCTCTCCGGTATATTCTGCTCTCTTCTAATCAAACAAATCAGGTCATAACTCTCTGAAAACAGTATTTCTTATAACTCAGCAGTATAATGCATCATAAAACAATATCATTCATTCACAATTAATCAGCAGTCTAATGTAATACAAATCAGTTTAACAAATGTAATAGTTTTCACCTTCTTCTAATTCATAAGAATAATGCAAACTAAAACTACATAATAGTTTCACAATCTTTAATTAGGGGTATAACGTGGCATAAAACGATATAATCTTACAATTCCCCCTTTGATCTCTCTTTTTTTTTTTTTTTAAAGATCACCTACACCCCATAATCCAGTTTAGCGAGGTCCATTGCTTCTTCCTAGTCCTAAGGCCCTCTGTCCCCCTTTAACGAGTGGACCCCATGTATCATGACTTCTATGTTAGCACATATCAGATGCAACACAAACTAAATTTACAACAACACAGTCTTTGAGAAATTTTATGTTTGGTGTCAAATTATAAGAATTCAATTCAAATCTATGGTTTTGTCACCCCCATCGGGGCTTACCTTTCTCACCTTTCATAATATTTCTCCCTCAAATATTCCCAACTTCCCTCCTTTGGTGGCGAAAAGCTGTTGGTGTGGTCAAGTGGGCGCTATAGGAAACAAAAGCTCAGGACAGAACAGTCACCAGTCATGTACTTCATACAGAATTTGCATATATTTTGATTTCATATTGATCCTCTGAGTGTAATGGTACATTTTAATTCGAATTTATCAAAACTAAACACAATAGTTTTCTCTTTCTCTAGCTTGCTCTTGTTCTTATGCAGCACCACATCCTATCACCTGCCCCCGTTGGTTATATTCTACTTTTTAAAATTCTGACTATTTCATGGGTGAACCTAAATCACATGGACCAGTGTTTGTTATTACATATCTCCATTCTGAATGTGAAGTTTTCCATTTCCCTGTTATTCATACATATTATTAAAGTTTTGGCTTTTTCTCTATAAAAGTTAATTGACTTTTTACAGTGGCCTGCTATGGTTAATAATAACATGTTCAGTCATTAATAATATCAAACCTTTCCTTCACTGTAGCCTTTGACATTCCCCAACATTTTTAAGGTGGATAATGCCTTTAATCGGAACACAGCTAATATAACACAATTTTCTTAATGCAAACATCAGTAACTCAAAACTAGCCACCAAAGGGTTAAGTCTGCAGCTCCACACTCTCATGTGAAACTACAGTCTCCCCCTCTGCTCTCTCTTATCCTCCTGCTGCTGCAAAAACAAAACAAAACAAAGTATCCACCCATCTGTTGCAGGCTGGGTGAATTGTTGCTCCACATTTACTAATCCTAAAGTCTGTGTCGTTTTGTCTCAGTATCGAGTCAGTCAAAACTTTTAGTCGTCAGTCTATCACAGTCCAGTCACATGCATACCTTCACACACATTCATACCAGATGTTGCTGATAATGGAGTCTCACGCGCAACCTATTCGAGTATCCATCACCAGCAAGATGATGTCATCATTTTAAAGGAAACAATTCCTTGTTTTTTGGGCCGGATTGACTCGCTGCAATCCTTTTAGACTCAGGACTATATGATGTAATCAGTGTCCCATATAAGTGAATTTCTCCAGAGCCCATTATAATCATGGAGAAGCACACTTTGCAACTGTTTCCAGTAAGAATATTTCATAGCGCTTTAAATTTCAATCCGTTAGGCCTGGTTTAAAGAGCTGATTGTTAAATCATGAACTCACAAAATATCAAAATACCACCATCGGTGGATCACACCTCTCCGATTTTCTTATCTCAGTGCACTGTAACAAAAGCAAAAACAAACGTAACCAACAAAATACTCATAAAACAACACATACTAGGGCCCATTGCAGACATGTTCAAGCATAAAACCATCCCTCTCTCTTAGAGAAAGAAAACAACCCAAACATCACTGATAAAATCAACCTAATGCTAAGCAAAACCCAAAAATCAACCAAAAGTTTCTCTTCCTCCCAGAACAACATGGTGTGGGAATGAGAACCTCAGGTGCTGTAGCAACTTTTGTTCCTCCTTCAATCAAATCTCAATCACAGAAACTGTGGCGCTCCGAAATAAAACTTACACTATTAGTTCATCATTTTCACTCTGTGCCACTGCTCCTCATCAGGGCTGTGGGGAGCACAATAAACAATTCATTCAAGGCCTTGAGCCATAAACAGACATCACGCACAGACATTGTTTTCATAACCAAACTGTTTTAGACCTTGTCCCTTAAATCTACATAAATGACCTCTGGGTGACCAAAAGAAACACATTTAACCAATAATAAAACACATTTTAAGTAATCAATAGCTTCTTATAACAAATTCTGTATATTTGGATGTTTGCGTGCAGCATTTTGCATATCAGCATAAGCATTTGTTAGCAAAGCATTCTTCATTGCACCAGCGTGTGTGTGTGTGTGTGTGTGTGTGTGTGTGTATCACTTCTCAGTGAATCAGCATTTCGATTTAGGTGTGTGTGTCATTTCTCACTCAATCAACGAGTGCACATGTGTTCATGTGTGTATTTCTCTTCATTCTGAGTCAGCGTATGTAGATGTGTGTGTTTGTGTGTGTTTGTGTTCATCACTTTCCTGTTCTGGTGTTTTGGGTAAACCACGGCCTGAAGCGTCCCCTGGGGTCCTGCCCTCCTCCATCTCAGTCTGTTTGCCACCCTTGCTGCTGTTCAAAGTTCAGTCTGTCCTGGTTCTGGCCCCAAATCAAGCAGTCCTTTTCTCCAGTGTCCATGTTCATCGCAGGTGAAACCTTCATCTTCTCCTTGTCCAGCTCCTCCTGAGCCAGGCTCAGTTTCTGCTCTGATGCCTTGAGCTCTTACTGAGGACAGAAACCTCAGAGTCTTTTCCGTACACGTCATATTGAAGCTTACTGATGTTTTCCTTGCTTTGCTCCAAGGCCTTCTGCAGCTCTGCTGTCCGGCTCTTCTCAGAAGTCAGCTCCTGACCGAGCCCCGACACCTGTGCCTTCAGCTTATTTTCTTCTGGTGCTTCTGTCCGTTCTGAGGTGCCTCCTGACCTCAGTTGCTCCTCCTGTCTCTGGCACGCCCTTTTTGCTGCCCGATCATCCGTGTTGGTCCATCACTGTCCTGCACAGTGTTAAATGCAGAGTTATTAAGGTCAGCATCATGTTGCTCAGCCTCACTCTTCATTCAGGCTTAATGGGCGTCTCGTCACAGCTCCGTCAGCTGAAGCTGTCTGGAAATCTCCCCCGTGTAGTGAAACAAGCCTTGGATTTAACGCTCTCTGTCTCTGCTGCATGAGATCCTTTTCCTGCAGCACTGTTGACATTTTCAGATTGTTGTTATGGGTCCAGCTGTTGCAGCATTTGGTCAGGGTCACGTCAAAGATGGTAGAGGGGAGAGCAGGAGTCCAGGTCAGCCTCGGCTTTCCGGGCTGGCAAAGCAGCCTGTAATTAAACATAAAGAGAAAAACAAAAACAAAACAAAAACAGACGAACAGGAAAATGATGCTGTGTCGGCTGTGTGATTCAGAGAGGGGAGAAACACCGGGCCAGGCCCTGTGTCAGCCTTCTCTCCCCCTTTTTTGTTTTTTCTTACCATATAATCAACTCATAACCCACCAAGTTGACAGGACAACACAGGTACATGTTAAAATTCTTAAGATCATGTTTAAAAGCCCAAAAAGCAATTTCCTTCCTTCAGTAATCACTTCTATTATTCAATCAGCAGAAAACATCTCACAATTTGACTCTTAACCACTAAATTTGTTGTTTCATTGCTGGTTGGTCATACCAGTCTCTTTCTTTTGGAAGTTAAGTTGTTGTCCTGCAACCCAGAAAGTTTATTTGTTAGTAATGGATAAACTTCATCATTCAACAACAGGTATATGTTAAGTTTCGCTGCTTTAACCTTGCTGGAAAATCTTCACATGTTCATGAGTGTAAGCTGTTTTTTCATTGCGTGTGTGTGCGTTTGTAGGCGGTTTATTTTTTACTTCTTTCTCAAACAGGGCATTACCTTAAAAGGAGCCTTTCTCTCACATTTCTCTGCTTGTGTGTGTTTTTGTTTCACCTTTTGTTGTGATGCTCCGGACGCCTTCCCAACCTCCACAAGTCTGTCGGCCCTAATGTGTTAAAACTTATCTTAATTTCTCCTCTAATTCTCTCCTCACTGCTGTCTCTTCCACAGCTGCTGATTCGTGCTGGGTGTGGTTCCCATTACTATAATTTTGCTTCGGCCGCTGTGCTTGTGGTGGGCGGTTGGTCCAGGTCCGTAGCTTCCTGTATTAACACACTAAAACATACAATTAGTATTTCTTTTGTTACAACGTCCATTCACTCCATCTGCCTAGATTTCACTCTCTCTCTCTCGCTGGGTTCACACTTCACACAGTCAGGCAGTTGCCTTTTACGGGCATGCAGAGTTCCGGTCATACACACACAGCTACTCACACCCAGCGGCTGCAAAGCTGTCTTCACATTATGTATGCACACACTCAGCCACAATCATCCGCTCCTCAATATAAATGTATAAAACCAGTAGTCATTATCCCTAGAAACACACACATCCTCAAGAAAATTCACTGTATTTAATCATTTATTCGTACTCACTGTGACAAATGCAACTCATGTAAAGAAGACCCCCTATAGGTGAAATTTCAATTTGGCACGGCCCTGAAATAAGCGTGCCTCTCATCTACATAAAATGAAGTTGCTACACCACATATGGTGGTAAAATTCGTGCCTAATCACCCCCTAAATAATGATAGAACCAAAGAGTAAAGTAAATTAAATGTAAATGCTTATATTATTGAACTGAAAGAATAACCACTTAAAGATCTTATAAAATCATGCTTCACACCACAAAAAATAAACCAAATCATTTTATGATTTCAAACAAAAAGCATTTTCAAACTCTAAAACATCCAACTTTGCATCACAAGAGAAATATGCCAACCACAGCCATTAATCATATATTCACAACAATAAATCAAAACTCATTTTACTAATATGGTGAGCAAAATCAGCATCTTATTTACAGGCTTTTAACAATATTTGCAAATCATGATTATAAAACTCAGTAACACGCTAAACAGGAAGTACAAGCCCTCTGTGCGCTTCACAGCAGCCACCTCATTTGCATGTTCACACACAGTCTAAAAATAGCCCGCAGTGCTGCAGCGCGCTGCTGTCACACAGAGCCTCCTTCCACACCAAACTCTCTTATTCTATATTACAAAGATGTCTTTTATTTACAGCTGCAGAGATTATCAGGCCTTTTTGTGCCTACACAATTTCGACAAATTTAAATTAACGGTCCAACCGATAAACTCCCCGAGTTTTTTGCGACCAATTCAATCCAGACTCCGGCCCCGACGGTGGCCCGATTACTAGTGCCCTAACTGAATTTAAAAGCGTTAACCAACCCAAACTTTGCCTGAAGCTCTATTTTTGGCATTTCACAGCCAAGGCTTTCTCGAAGTTTTAAGTTAAAGCTTCACGCCCGAAACCAGGTTTCTGCTGACCAAAAACTGCACAACGTCGTCCCGGACGACAAAACTGGTAAATACCAGTGGCTATTTTTAAACCAAGGTCCCAGGTCATTGGCAGGTGCCACCTGGGATAACCTCACGCCGGAGGACCCTTTCCCACGTCTGGAAAAGGGGGGGGGGGGTTCCCACCCCTGAACTTTGGTGCAGTCCTAGGAGCCCCGCTCCCGTCCTAAGAAAATTTAATTAATTTGTAAACACCAGCAATTCTATTGGTGTCCAAGCCCGGCTTTATATTCAATCGAGACTTAACTGTCAACTTTCACCAATTACCTATCTTCTGCGTGAGACTCGAACTCACTTTCACTGTTTTCCTTTTCCTTATTCACTTTACTCAATACTTGGGACTTGAACCCACTTAAAACTTATCCTTATTCTTCACTTTACTCAATACTTGGGACTTGAACCCACTTAAGAACTTCCATTATTCTTATTTCAACTTCAACTTCTCATGAGATTTTCACCAAAATCAAAACAGACATTCACCAGTACTTTCAGTGAGCAGACAATTAATTTTGTCAATGTCCAATTTGGCACACTTTGGAATCATTCAACAGGTAGTGCCTCACCTTTTAGATGTGCCGGCTTGCCCACTCACTTCAGACCACTGGCTCGCGCCTGTCCGTTCGACCCCCTCGGACCGTCCAAGCCTCCAGATTCAATTTCCACCCCAATACCACAGGACGAGCCCCCAAACTGTCACGGGTTCAAAATATTGGGGATGGATACAGGAGGAAAACCAAAATAACAACACTGGTCCGGCCGGGTCAAGTCAAACGATGATTTTAATGCACACGTGTGGGAGATGGGACACTGTACGCAGACAGCACCAGATCTCTCACCGAAAACCACACAACAATAGTTTTTATGAACATCAGGGTATTAGAACGCCCCCTCATGTGTAAAGTAGGTACAATACAATCAATGTTGACAACTTTTAACACATTAAAAGAACTTCTTCTTCTTCCCGAGGCCAGATCCTTCCCAGTAATCTTCTAACTCTGCTTATCCCCTGGAACAAACAGTCTCTCCTGCAAGCATAATCAAACAGCTACAAGGCCTTGCAAACTATTATTTAAATATTTGAACTCTCCCCTCTACATGAATTTAACTGCTGCTTGTGTGTGTGCGTGTGTGCCTCGACCTCAGCATTCACTCTGTCTATAAGGACAGAGGCCAACTCTGCATGTGTGCAATAACCTAACTGAAACCATACATGTAATAAATGTTCTAATCAAATGCCACTACTCAAAGCTTAATAAAAAGAGTATAAATGAATAAAGGAAAATGATGAATAACATGATATATGTGTTTTATAAGCATGTGCGGCCTTCTACGCTCTACGTCACTTCCCTCAATAGATCAGCCAGACATCCCACTGACTGTAGCTTTTAACCCTTACTGACGTGAGCACAACTCCATAATAAGCACCAAGCGGCAATATGTATAAAGATGATCATGGTTACACCTGTAATGAAAGATTATATGATTATACCAACACCTGTAAATAGAAGATTAACATGAGGTTATAACAATCACTGTAATACAAACGTTAATGTAATGTCAATAGCTTCAATAAATGCTTTAATGCAACGCTTATTATATGATTCTGATGTAATGATAAAATAACAGTAAAATATCTCTTCTCAACATATATGTAGGTTACTTAAAAACTACATACAGGGAGTGCAGAATTATTAGGCAAGTTGTATTTTTGAGGAATAATTTTATTATTGAACAACAACCATGTTCTCAATGAACCCCAAAAAACTCATTAATATCAAAGCTGAATGTTTTTGGAAGTAGTTTTTAGTTTGTTTTTAGTTTTAGCTATTTTAGGGGGATATCTGTGTGTGCAGGTGACTATTACTGTGCATAATTATTAGGCAACTTAACAAAAAACAAATATATACCCATTTCAATTATTTATTTTTACCAGTGAAACCAATATAACATCTCCACATTCACAAATATACATTTCTGACATTCAAAAACAAAACAAAAACAAATCAGCGACCAATATAGCCACCTTTCTTTGCAAGGACACTCAAAAGCCTGCCATCCATGGATTCTGTCAGTGTTTTGATCTGTTCACCATCAACATTGCGTGCAGCAGCAACCACAGCCTCCCAGACACTGTTCAGAGAGGTGTACTGTTTTCCCTCCTTGTAAATCTCACATTTGATGATGGACCACAGGTTCTCAATGGGGTTCAGATCAGGTGAACAAGGAGGCCATGTCATTAGTTTTTCTTCTTTTATACCCTTTCTTGCCAGCCACGCTGTGGAGTACTTGGACGCGTGTGATGGAGCATTGTCCTGCATGAAAATCATGTTTTTCTTGAAGGATGCAGACTTCTTCCTGTACCACTGCTTGAAGAAGGTGTCTTCCAGAAACTGGCAGTAGGACTGGGAGTTGAGCTTGACTCCATCCTCAACCCGGTCGCAGCAGATGGCCCCGCCCCTCCCTGAGCCTGGTTCTGCCGGAGGTTTCTTCCTGTTAAAGGAGTTTTTCCTTCCCACTGTCGCCAAAGTGCTTGCTCATAGGGGTCATACGATTGTTGGGTTTTTCTCTGTATTTATTATTGTGCGATCTACTGTACAATATAAAGCGCCTTGAGGCGACTTTTTGTTGTGATTTGGCACTATATAAATAAAATTGAATTGAATTGAATTGAATAGTGCAAAAATAGCTGTGGTTAAAAAGAAAATGAGGAAGAATATGTCGCAGAAGTCCAGCAAAGAGGATACAGTGTACTCCTGTAAGCGATGTGGTGGCTGACATGAACCGAGACAGTGTCAAGCTTATGGCAAAAGATGTTTGAAATGCAATGGAAAAATCATTTTGCCAAACAATGTCTGTCGAAAGCCAAACCCAAATCGGTACATGTAGTTGAAGAGACTGATTTAAGCGAGACTTTCTTTGTGGGCATAGTGTCACTTGAGGATGTAAAAAGTGAGCATAACGTAGCAGAAGACAGTGAGCGACGCTCAGATTATGAAGACACGTGGATTGTTTCACTCCCAATACAAGGAACTTTGGTGGCACTAAGGATTGATACAGGTGCACAGGCAAACCTAATCAGCATGACAGAGATCAATGCTATGAAACCAAAGCCCAAAATAATAACGAAAGGAGTGCCTCTAAAAGACTACAATGCAAAGAATATTGAAAGTAGTGGTCAATGCAGACTTAAAGTGACAATAAAACATAAAGATTATGATGTATTGTTTAATGTTGTTCCAGAAGGTTGTGACTGCTGGGTGGCGTGACATCCAAAAGATTAAACCTAGTAGAAAGAGTGTATCACATCATCTGTGCAGAAGCAGCAAGTGGACAGCGAGGCGCAGTTGACTCCATTGTACAGCATTATGAGGATGTCTTCAAAGGTTTGGGATGTCTACCATGCACTTACAGTATCCAGCTGAAAGAGGATGCAGAGCCAGTGATCCATTCACCACGTAGAGTCCCAGCTCCACTGAAGGGCCGTTTAAAGAAAGAACTGGACAGGATGTCACAGTTGCAGGTCATTACAAAAGTGGAAGAACCAACTGAGTGGGTAAACTCAATGGTGTGTGTGGATAAAAGGAATAAAAACAATGATTTGAGAATATGCATGGACCTGGCGATTTAAATCAAGCCGTAAAGCGTGAGCACTACCAGATACCAAAGCGTGAAGAGATTGGAAGTGAAATGGCAGGTGCCAAATACTTCTCAAAGCTAGATGCAGCACAGGGTTTTGGCAAATAAAGCTAGATGAGAAAAGTTCAAAATACTGTACTTTCAATACACCTTTTGGCAGGTACAGATTCCTCAGAATGCCATTTGGCATAATCTCAGCATCTGAGATTTTCATCGTGCCATGGACAACATGTTAGAGGGATTACAAAGTGTTCGCTGTTATGTTGATGATGTGGTTATTTGGGGCTCCACCCTACAAGAACATAATGAAAGACTGGTGAAGGTGCTGCAACGGGTGAGGGAGGATGGATTAAAGTTAGATCATGAGAAGTGTCATTTTGGTGTAAAGGAAATAAACATTTTGGGAGACAAATTCTCTGCTGGAGGTATTGAGCCAGATGAAAGAAAAATAAAAGCCATCGCAACAGTGCCACGCCCGACAGATAAGAGAGGTGTGCTCAGAGTGATGGGAATGATAAACTTTGTTGGAAAATTCATACCTAACTTGTCAGTGAGAACATCAGCTCTAAGGGAGTTACTTCGTGATTCCATAGAATTTAAATGGTCAGCGAGGCATGAAAAGGAATGGAATGATTTAAAACCACACTGACAACGCGCCCAGTGCTTGCATATTATGATCCAACTAAGAGTTTGAAAATCTCAACAGATGCCTCAAAGGATGGGCTTGGAGCTGTTTTACTTCAAGCTGAAGAGGGGAGCTGGAAACCAGTTGCTTATGCTTCTAGATCCATGACTGAGTCTGAAACCAGATATGCTCAGATTGAGAAAGAATGTCTTGGGCTGGCATATGGACTTGATATTTTTCACTGTTATGTTTATGGTCTTCCTACCTTTACAGTTGAGACAGATCATCGTCCACTTGTGTCAATCATTAAGAAAAGTCTGAATGAGATGTCGCCGAGGATTCAACGTCTCATGATGAAACTGCAGAGGTACAGCTTTGACTTGATATACACACCAGGCAAGCATTTAGCTTTAGCAGACGCACTGTCGCGAGCATCACAGGTGTGTCACGCGAGCTCCACTGAGACAGAAGTAGACGATCATGTTAATATGATAGTGGAGTCTCTGCCAGTGTCTGACGCAAAGATAAAACAAGTATGTGAGGAGACAGCTGCAGACAGGGAGCTGCAAACGGTGATGGAAAATATCCAAGGAGACTGGCCCAGAGGGTCTTGTTCAAAGTATTATCATGTTAGATCAGAGCTCAATGTGGTAAATGGACTGCTGTTGAGAGGCAATAGGATTGTGATACCACATAGTCTGAAACAGCTGATACTTCAACGAATACATGAGGGACACCTGGGAATAGAAAAGTGTAAAAGGAGGGCTAGAGACACTGTGTACTGGCCTGGTATTAATAAAGACATTGAGACCATGATCGGAAAGTGTGAAACATGCAACAAGTTTCAGAGCAGACAGGCAAGAGAACCCATGATGATTCCTGAACTTCCTACAGAGCCTTGGAGGAAAGTAGGAACAGATTTATTTCATTTTAATGGGAAAGACTATCTGTTGGTGATAGATTATTACTCTAACTTTCCTGAGATTGCTCTGCTTACAAGTACAACTGCTAATAATGTGGTCACACATGTGAAGTCTATCTTTTCCAGGCATGGAATACCAGAAACTGTCATTAGTGACAATGGTCCTTGCTATAATTGCAAAGATTGGCAGAATTTTGCAAGAGAATATGGCTTTAAACATATCACATCAACTCCTCAACATCCACAGGCAAATGGCAAGGCTGAAAAAGGAGTGCATATCATCAAGCAGCTTCTGAAGAAGGCTACAGACACTAAATCAGATCCTTATTTAGCTCTGCTGAGCTACAGGACTGCTCCTCTTGACTGTGGTTTATCCCCTGCAGAACTGCTGATGAGTCGTAAGCTACACACCACTTTGCCCTGCTATGCAGAAAGCAAGCAGAGTGAAGAAATTATAAAAAGCAAGAGCATCTGAAATGGAAACAAAAGCGGCGGCGGTGCGACAAGGGAACAAGAGCACTTGGATTGCTTGCAAAGGATGATGTAGTGAGAATCCAAGATCAGAATGCATGGAGCAGGAAAGCCATTGTTCTTCAGGAAGCAGGTCCGAGATCATATGACGTAAGAACTGAAGAAGGTCATGTGTTCAGAAGGAACCGTCGCAACTCGCTGAAGACTAAAGAGACATTTCAGGAGGAACAATGTGGTGAGGAAGATGAAAATGTTGATGTGTCACATGCAGAGACAGTGTCTGATTTGAAACCACTGGATGGACATGAGTATGTGGAGAGAAGTGAAGTGGTTTCAGGACCTGTATTGAGGAGGTCAGAGCGTAAGGCCAAAAGACCAGTTAGGCTTAATCTGTAAAGCTGAAACTGGATTTGTTTTTATCTTATATTCTGATGGTGGTGAAAAAAAAAACAATTGAAAAAATATTAATGTAAAACAATTATGTGTATATGTTAGTTTATAAGACCTATGTTGTATATAATTCAGAGGAAAGGGGATGTGTTGATATGTAGGTGTTCGTGTAATGATAAGGATTACCAGCAGGGGCGCTGTATTTAAGAAAGCTCATGAATGCCTCCGGGGAGCACATAAAAGAAGACTGGTCTGTGGTGTGAGGGAATGAATGGTGTCAATAAAATGTTTGGAGCAGTAGCTTGCAAAGCATAAGTGGATGCTGTGTTATTTTTAACAAGCGCTACGAAGACAACACACCTCCTACCTACCTCGACATACAAACTCTGTGTGGCTTCACGTGTTCTGTTGATGTTTACATGATCGAAATAACTTGAACACAAACAAAGAGGAAGACGGAAGGAAAAAACAACAAGTCCCAGCATCCTCTGTGTTTAGGGAGCAGTAGTGAAAGTGAAAGCAGGAGGAGGAAGGTGGAGCTGAGGCAGGTGAGTGTTAACATGAATATGTTTCTTCTTATGACATAAAATAATTCCACGCTGTTCGTGTCTGTGGGTGAAATGTGAGGCCGGTCGGCTCCTCTGATCGCTGGTTTCCTGTAAGCAGAGAGGAAGTGAGTTTA
Source organism: Oreochromis aureus (assembly GCF_013358895.1). Lineage (NCBI taxonomy): Eukaryota > Metazoa > Chordata > Actinopteri > Cichliformes > Cichlidae > Oreochromis > Oreochromis aureus. The sequence continues at coordinate 45,616,187 of NC_052944.1, read as the reverse complement.
GCTGAGCCTCCGTTTAGTGTGAGAGAGCAGGAGGAGAGTGAGAGCTGTGCTGAGGCAGGGTGAGTGTTAACACCGCTCTGACATTACTGTCTCTCTGTGGCGGGAACAACACAGAGACACTGACGGAGCGTCAGTGGAGGCAAAAATAATCAGACTTTGGTTTTTCAAAGGAAACAACTTTATGTCGGAAGTTCCCGCACGCTCATTGGATAACGATGTGTCAATCTCGAGCTATTAGCCAATGAGCGTGCGGACTCACAGAAAGACCCGCCTTCATCACGGGACTTTAAAAACTACTATAGGGCTTTGGAGCGTGATGTCACAGGGGTGGGCGTGGAAAGGATTTTGGCCCGATCCGCCATGTTGGGGGTCTAGCGCAAGTGAAAAGGGAGCGAAGGCACACACAACAGCCACGGTTCGTATTTGCTGTGTGGTCGGCTGCAATGTGTGATCGCACGACCGGCAAGAGAATAAGCTTGAAAAGGGTTTATCTTTTCATTCTTTCCCAACCTGGAAGCAACATGAGGCAGCTCGTGTATCGATGTTACCAAACGAAGGCGTCTAGTCTGGATAGCAGCTGTGAGACGAGCTGATATCCAGTTCTCTTCCATCTCCAAATATCTGTTGGTGCTCCAGACATTTTCATTCCGGTAAGTTCTAAATATGTTCATATCACTCTTTACAGCCTATTAGTTTTGTTTTCGATGCGCTCTGAGGTCATAGCAAAGTAGAACAAACATCCTACTGAGTGATTTTGCAGAACTACCTTCTATTTATAGAGTTTCTAATTATTTGGCATTATTGCAGCAAACCAGCCTATGAAATGGATGAAACATCGTGACTGGGTTCCAGCGCTACATAAGGGACCTGCTTCAAACAAACCACCATGCCAATCAGATTACTTCTTCCATGTGAGGGTGAAGAGGTGACCCTTCTGGATAAGATGGTGAAGGTTTGCTGCGTTTGTTGAACAGTGTGGTAGTAAAACCAGGGAAAATGAAACTTGCTCCTGTTAAATATTCTTAAGTCTTTTGCTGTATAAATAGTGGGTTTTTTTTTTTTTTCAAAAGATACAGTAAATAATGTTAGTAGTGGGTGATTTTTATGTAAACATTTTGTCATTTGTAAACTATAAATGACATGGATTCTACATTGTATCTGATGTGATGTTCTATAAAGTGGTTTTAATAATAAAAAAAGAGGCAAAAATTAGTTTGTTTCTTTATTCAATTTTTGAACAGTGGTACTCAGTCAGTACATATTCAGTAAATGCAAATTATTTACATGGCAGTGCACTTCAGGCATAAATCTAGGCCCCTATATAAAACATTATGGCATTATAGCAGTGACAACTCCTCCACAGTAGCAGGTGGGATTTTTCTTTTTTGAGGACAGCTCCTTTTACCTTTCACTACGGATGGTCTGTTTATGTTTTGATCAAGAGCCTTTTTTTGGGCAGCTGAAGAGGAGAAGTCTATCTTATGGCCAACCTCTGGCTGTATGTTGGTCACATTACCCAGCAAAAACCAGTATGCAGGTTCATCTGTAACAGGCCTTGTGCCACAGATCCGCACTGTTGCTTCTAGATTAAACAGAAGAGCAGCGACATGGGTGCAGGTCTCCACGACTCCGGCCACACAGGTGCAGTGGGCGGCTTCAACCTTCCCTGTGATGCTCACAGTGACCCATGGCTGCAATGCTGGTTCATTCAGTCTTTGAGAGTGCAGCACCTGAAACACACACAAAGTTCATTTAAAGACAAGAACTATGAGCCAAGGCCGACATAAATGTGTTTTATCTACTTTATCATAAATGTAACAAAGTGTTTAGAAAGTTAGCACATACATGTAATTTTTCATTTCTTTGTGTCCATCTATAGAACGCTGCATGTTATATTCTAAATCTGCCTGTTTTCTGTCAGAAACCTGCCTGCAGAAAATGAACCTAAAGTATGTAATGCAAGGATGTAATCACTTTAGAGATGGAGAAAGCATAAAGTGACAATTATGAATCACTTAATATGATAAGGAGAATCTGCAGGTCATTAATCAATGTATAAAATTAAAATAAAATGTATTTTTAGTGACACAAGATACAAATGTTGAAGCAAGATCTATAATTAGAATTATTTATAATAAATATGAATAAATCATTGCAATTTCTTTGACCATAAAGAATAACTAAATCCTTCAGGACAATGTCACATCAATGCACTGAACTCACTATGTTATCCACCTAACAGCCTCCACATGTTCTCACTGTAATTTCCCCCTCATGAATGAATTTATGCTGCACTAATCTGAATGTTTGCAGGGAAATCAAACGCATTTCACACGCAGTACTCGAGCTGACTTACCTTTGTTTGAATGACAACTTGTAAGCGCTGACTCCACAGACAAGGTACGAAAATATGTCAGGCTAATAGCAGTTGGTCTTCAGGGTTTCTACTCCACGGCCTTGTTTCATACGGGTCCACACTTCCAATGTACGCTATTTCTGCAAGTACCGCTGCTTCGCCTCTGGACGCAATCGGTCTCTATACAGTCCGTTTTCTTTGGAGCTGCTTTTAAGCATGATTCTTGTCGTCGTCGTTCCAACACAGTGTCCGTTTTGATTCGTAGACCCCGAACATGGCGCCGTGCTCCCACAATGCATTGCGGCGTGACGTCAACTCCAAAGCCCTATGGCGACAGAAACTCCGTGAGTGGAGTTCAGGCTGACGTCATGAAACTGTGACGTTTGAGCCACTTCCTGTTCTCAGTCCCAGCGTCCTGATCACCGAGGTTTCTGTTGCTCTGATATCTGATATTGATTATATTGGTAAACAGGCTGTAGCAGAACTATCAGGTCTGTTCTGAAAACTGTCTTTATTTTTTCAAAGTAAGGGAATATCTGTGGTCTGATACCGCGGGCTCATGGGCTAAGGACTTGGATCGACAAGTCAAGCGCAGATGATTGTGTTGTTTCTTATAAAGGCTTGTGTGTGTGTGTGTGTTCCTGTGTGTGTCCTTGTGTCAGTGGAACTGAATCAGTGTGTTAGAGAAAGTGCTCCTCTGCTGTGCCGTCATCGTGTGGATGCTTCTTTTAAAGTTGGAACTCGTGTTTTTATGATCTGCTTCATTTCATTGAACCTTTATTTCTAACCATGAAAGTCCTTTGAGGTTACAGCCTGCTGGTTAGGTTTAGGCTGTTCTTGTGCTTCAGGCTGAAATATGAGGAGTAAGGAGTGGGGCTGGTTAGCCCTCATGACCCTCACCATAACACATACGTCACAGGACAGTGTTTACCACAGAAACTCCATGAAATGATCAATGAGAACTTTAGAAACCCGTCAGTGTGATGCTTCCAGTACAACAGCACCTCTGAGTGTGTGTGTTTACCTCTCAGACTAACTCCACCCTGACATCAAGAAGATGGAGGAAGAGGATGGAGCAGGATCTGCAGCATCCAGCTGTGTGTCTGTGAGGAGTGACGGGTCCAAAGGATTAAATCCATTCTTCAGTAATGAACCTGCAGCAACAATGTAAGAGAGCTGCTGACTCATTTATTCAGTGTAAATAATGATTTTTGATGCAATGGGAGAAGAAAAATGACAAAAACAGTTTTAAAAATAAGGATTAAAATATTACAAACTATATTTTTGAGTTTCCTGATGTAGTACAAAAATATATGAACATAACTGTATATAGGACAGATATTTTACGGTTCTTTTAGGCAGCACCAAAAAACAAAAAGACTATTTTTAAGCTGTCTGAGGTAGTGAGTCAACATGTCACACTGGGTCAAAGGTCAGGGAGTAAAAGTGTGTTTTAAGGCAGGTTTAAAGCAGCGAGTGAAGGAGCCTGTCGAGGTAAATCGTTCCATAACTGATCAAATTCAGTTGGTGGACCTCTGTGTGAAATCAAGCATCTGCTTCACAGAGAGGATAACCCTCAAATGGGCTGTACACCATTATATAGGGAGACAAAAACAGAGCTTATTGTAGCCATCGCTCTCTCTCGCATGGACGTGGCAGTCTTGCTGTCTGCTGCGAATCCTCCCGTACCTCCGTGACCTCGTCTGGTATCTGCTCCCTCCTCTGTAAGAGACAGTAAAGGAAAACACGTCTCTGCCTAGTCTTGAAAATCTAATCTTATCATCCATCGTTCTTCTAGGGCCTCTTCTTCTTGTGGCCTCAGCTAACTGCTAATATTTAAGTGGCTAACATTAACATGTGTGCCAGCCAGGTTAATGTAAAAATGTAAAAAGTGTAATAAACATTAGAACTACTTTTGCTGACACAAAGTTTGGCGAGCACTGCAAGTTGTCCCTTTAAACCAGTCACTGATATAAAGAGAGCACCTTGTTCCAGGGCATCTGAGCATGGAGGGAAAGCTTTATGCAGGAGATGGTAAGAGCTGTTGGGACTAAAGAAACTGAGCAGAAAACTACAGACATCTGGAAACTGAGTTGTTAATTCTCAGTGGGATCACCAGGACTAGCAAAGCTTCACCATGACAGTCATCTGATTGACTGAACCCATCCAAACATCACTTCATGGACCTTTAGCTTGTGTCTGTGTGTGGACAGACATAACATGAGCTAATTATTCATTACTCCTCCACAGAGTGGAGCAGGAGAGAGCAGAGGTTTCCACTGGTCAGTCTGCACAGCAACATCAAACACACCTGGACTCTGTGGTTATGGTTTGTAGTACTACGTTTACATTTGTTCTTTTCAGTCACCTCTGTGCTGCACTTTGTGGACCAGAGGATTGTCAGTGTGTCCAACATAAATCAGAGTTTGGGCTCCATGATTTCAGTCAGATTGGGGTGACTGTAGCTCAGGAGGTGAGCAGGTCAGCTACTAGTCAGAAGCTTTGTGAATCAAACCCTGGCTGGCAAATGTACTGGGTAACGTACTAAACCCAAGCTGCCCTCTGATGCATCCATCAGAGTGTGAAAGAAAGTATTTAAGCACAGAACAATGTGCTTGGTTGAATGAGGCATGTTGTATAAAATGCTTTGTGTGCACAGAGTATCACAGAGAGCTATATAAGAACCAGTCCATTTACCACTGGGTAATTCATATAGTCTTCTTTTCCAGCGGCTGGAGGACAACATCACCATGTTTGTGAAGAACGAGCTGAAGAAGATCCAGAAGCTTCTGAGTCCAGATCACCCAGAAACTTTAAAGAGCCAGATGGAGGATGAGGAGATGTTTGGAGGTGAGGATGAAGATGAAAGAAAGAGCTGCAGACAAGCATTTCTGAAGATCACACTCCACTTCTTGAGGAGACTTAAGCAGCATGAGATGGCTGACCATCTGCAGAGCAGTAAGAATATTTCTCTAAAGACTGAATATTGATCTTTCCTAATAGGTCAAGAAATGGACCAATAGACATTCATCCTTTCAGGGTACTGAAAGGCTGTGATATTTATTGTGTAATATTTGTTTCTGAATTTCTTACCTTCAGAAATATTTGCTCCACTCTGTAAACGTGAACTTAAAGCCCAACTGAAGAAGAAGTTCCAGTGTGTGTTTGAGGGCATCGCTAAAGCAGGAAGCCCAACCCTCCTGAATCAGATCTACACAGAGCTCCACATCACAGAGGGAGGGACTGCAGAGGTCAATGATGAACATGAGGTCAGACAGATTGAAACAGCATCCAGGAAACCAGACAGAGCAGAAACAACCATCAGACAAGAAGACATCTTTAAAGTCTCACCTGGAAGAGACGAACCAATCAGAACAGTGCTGACAAAGGAGTGGCTGGCATTGGGAAAACAGTCTTAACACAGAAATACAGCCTGGACTGGGCTGAAGGCAAAGCCAACCAGGACATCCAGTTCATATTTCCATTCACTTTCAGAGAGCTGAATGTGCTGAAAGAGAAAAAGTTCAGCTTGGTGGAACTTGTTCATCACTTCTTTCATCAAACTAACCAATCAGGAATCTGCAGGCTTGAAGACTTCCAGGTTGTGTTCATACTTGATGGTCTGGATGAGTGTCGACTTAATTTGGACTTCAACAAAACTAAAATCCTGACTGAAACAAGAAAGTCCACCTCATTGGATGAGCTGCTGACAAACCTCATCAGAGGGAACCTGCTCCCTTCTGCTCGCCTTTGGATAACAACACGACCTGCAGCAGCCAATCAGATCCCTCCTCAGTGTGTCGACATGGTGACAGAGGTCAGAGGGTTCACTGACCCACAGAAGGAGGAGTACTTCAGGAAGAGATTCAGAGATGAGGAGCAGGCCAGCAGGATCATCTCCCACATCAAGAAAGCTCGAAGCCTCCACATCATGTGTCACATCCCAGTCTTCTGCTGGATCACTGCTACAGTTCTGGAGGATGTGCTGGAAACCAGAGAGGAGGACAGCTGCCCAAGACCCTGACTGAGATGTACATCCACTTCCTGGTGGTTCAGGCCAAAGTCAAGAGGATCAAATATGATGGAGGAGCTGAGACAGATCCACACTGGAGTCCAGAGAGCAGGAAGATGATTGAGTCACTGGGAAAACTGGCTTTTGATCAGCTGCAGAAAGGAAACCTGATCTTCTATGAACCAGACCTGACAGAGTGTGGCATCGATATCAGAGCAGCCTCAGTGTACTCAGGAGTGTTCACACAGATCTTTAAAGAGGAGAAACAACTGTACCAGAACAAGATGTTCTGCTTTGTTCATCTCAGTGTTCAGGAGTTTCTGGCTGCTCTTCATGTCCACCTGACCTTCATCAACTCTGGACTCAATCTGCTGGAAGAAGAACAACAAACAACATCCATGTGGCCTAAATTATCTGATAAACCAAAACTCCAATCTCTCCACCAGTGTGCTGTGGACAAGGCCTTACAGAGCCCCAATGGACACCTGGACTTGTTCCTTCGTTTTCTCTTGGGTCTGAAGACTAATCAAACTCGTTTGCAAGGCCTGATGACACAGACAGGAAGTAGCGCACAGACCAATCAAGAAGCAGTTCAGTACATCAAGAAGAAGCTCAGTGAGAATCTGTCTGCAGAGAAAAGCATCAATCTGTTCTACTGTCTGAATGAACTGAATGATCGTTCTCTAGTGGAGGAGATCCAACAGTCCCTGAGATCAGGACGTCTCTCCACAGATAAACTGTCTCCTGCTCAGTGGTCAGCTCTGGTCTTCATCTTACTGTCATCAGAAAAAGATCTGGATGAGTTTAACCTGCAGAAATACTCTGCTTCAGAGGAGGCTCTTCTGAGGCTGCTGCCAGTGGTCAAAGTCTCTAAAAAGCTCTGTAAGTTATAAAGTTTTATTATTTATTTTGGTTGGTATGTTATGGAAAACACACTGCCATCAACTTCTGTTTTGTTTTTGTCAAAATCCTGTAATATAATCACTGTACCTTTATATACACGGGACTTGTATTAATGCTGCTGCCCTCTTGTGGCTAAAGTGTAATTATGTTATTGTTATTAGGGAGGATTTGAGAGAAACATGCCAAGTGAGTCAGCACCTTCGCTTTAGCTTAAAAATCCAAATTCTTATGTCATCAGTTATAGTTGCATGTATTCATTATCATAATTTAACCTTTATTATTGATGTCTTCAATTTATTTTGAGTAAACTAGCAATAATTTTATGGTTGTATTAAATAAATACATCACTAATGAATTATTTATTTCAGTAATTAATTAAAAATGTACATAATTAATTAAAAATATTGATAATGAATTATTTAATGATGTATTTATTTAATTCACGTTGCTACTCCTGGCCCTGCATCGCTGTTCATAAATACATTTTATTTGTCAACTTCACCCATCAAAGTCAGGGGCGGGGTTAATGCTGATCAAGTCAAAACCATTGCTTTGGTCTGGTGGGCGTTCTTTTAGTGGGCTTTTCTCAGTACTAAGTAGGCCCACACACCAGGGTTTGGACATGTGTGGACCCAAACTGTACTTAAACTTGAGCCTTTTTGTGTGTCACCAAATACACTTTAATATCTTCTAGACAAGAATGTAGTGGCATCATCTTTGACCTCTTTTGGCTCCAAACAGAAGTGACAGACTTGAGCAGGGTTCATTTAAAGGCTGACAGAAGTGGAGTGGTGACGGGAGATGTTTGACAGGACAGTGTTTCAGCCTCCACAGGTTCATGTTGTGCTCCATCAGTCAGTGAAGATGAAGTCAGTGCTGATGAGGCTGTAGAGTGTGTGAGGGATGTGAATGAGGATGATGAAGATCTGATGATAGCAGATAAAAACAGGCTGCAGAGACTTTGAGCCATACAGGGCACACAGTGTGTGTACAGAACAGCTGAAATCATTCTGGAGGCCTCACTGGAATATGGAAGCATCACAGTACAGCTTCACTAAAGTCTCTGATATGAGATGAGAAATGAAGCAGCCAGAGCTTTTTCATGAGTGGAAATCCACGGTGACTGTGAGCTGCTGCTACAGCCTCCAGATTAGCCAGCAGCTCATCCTGCTCAACATTTTCTCACCAACTTTAATGGAAGTGTGATGTTTTCAGCTGGAGTGATGGTCAGGGTGGCCTCCTCTCCTCTTCTTCTCCTCTTCCTCTTTCATTTGTAAAGCCACTTCTGCTGCTTTCATTCATTTGGAAGTCCTGTAGCTGAGTTTGGGAGAGACTAACAGCCTCGGCAGCAGAGGGGAGAAAGGCTGTAACACCACCACTTTACTCTGTTCTACCTGTCACATCATTTTATCAGGAAACAAATATGCTCCTGTTTTTACTATGTTTGTCTTGAAGATGTAAGAAGATCACATGGTGCTTTTTATTATTGTGCTGGTTTGTTTCCTGTCTCTTGGATGGAGCCCAGCTGTGCGAGGCCCCTGGGCCTGTGGTCAGAGTGTGTGCTGGATAATCCGCCCAGGATGAGGCCAAACTGACACGGGATGAAATGTCTGTCACATAATTGAGCTTAGTGTAGTTTCATTTCTGCACAATTTAAAAACAACCAAAACTTTTTTCTGTCTTTTCCATGTTATACTGTAGACTTTCTTTGATACTGTGTCCAAAAGGAGCAGCTTTTACTTTGAAGGGTAGGCGTCTCTGTTTCCTCTTCAGGTTGAATGATGGAAGCAAATGAGTGTGTGATGTTCTTTCAGTGTTGCACTTTGTAGACGCTCCCTGAGCACTGGTCTCACAGCCAGCTGCACATAGAGACCAGTGTTGTTAGTCCAGGTCAGAAGATGACTTGTTGGCATGACAATGAGCTTGTAGTTTGTCTGCTTTAATCATGTGACTGGAAAAAGGTGTTGGACTTCAAATATGTCCATTTCTTTCACACTTCACCTTTAAAAGTGAAGCCATGTGGTTCCTGGAAGGAAAAACACGACTTTTTCAAGTCTTTGTCCTGTTTTTATGAGAAATGTACGACTTTAATGTGAAACATTCAGAGTTTTTTCTCTTGTTGTGTTTGTTTGAAGCTGCTTCCTGTTGGCTTCAGCTGTTTGGAGTTTCCATTTTCTAAACTTCTACATTCTGAACCTTCTTCAGCTCTGAACAGATGATGAAACACTGAATGATTTCAAGCTCACACTTTGTCTAATAAACTTACATCTTTCATTCTTTATACAGATTGGTGAACTGTGTTTTGTCAGAGATCAGCTGTGATTATCTGGCAGCAGCACTGAAGTCCAACCCCTCCCATCTGAGAGAGCTGGACCTGAGCTCCAACAACAAGCTGCAGGATTCAGGAGTGAAGCATCTGTGTGGTTTCCTGGAGAGTCCAGGATGTGGACTTGAAACTCTGAGGTCAGTCAGCATGTTTTAGTTTTGCTGAGATGAATATGATGTGAAAGTTGTGCTGACACTAAACTGCAGACATCAGGCTGATATTATACTGATCCACACTGAGGATCTTCATGGTAAAGTCTGTTTTCTTCTTCTCTGGTTTAGTCCATTGACTGCAGCAGAACAATGTTCACATTTCAAACAGTGAGACTCAACGTATGGGCCCATGGCCCACACGCGCCTGCCCACCTTTCCTGATTCAGAGAGAGGGGACCCTGATTAACTGTGTAGTGTTCTTCCTCACAGTTCTAAGTATCAGACACAACAATGAATAATCCACAGCTGACTCTCTTTAGCAGGTCAAAGGTCACGGCACACAGCAGACAGTGGGAAATATTCTAATTCTGATCATTTATCAGCACATATCCATATGTATAAAAACAAAGCTGACACTGTGAGACTTGATCAGAGGTGTGATCATCACAGCAGAGGCCTTTGTGTCAAAGTCACTGAGGATCAAACAGAAACACATGAAGCAGATTTTCCTCTTCTGGCTTTTTATAGCAGATAACCTTCAAAATATTCTGCAGTCCATCAAAACTGAAGCAAACCATGAATCAACATGTGAACATGAGCTGATGCTGCTGAAGTGAAGCAAAGTTACAGAGGTTTGATTACAGACACAGCTGAGAGTTTGTAATCTGTCAGCATTTTAAAAGGTTTCAATTTCTTCAGTATTGAACAGCAGAAATGAGGCTTTGTTTTCAGAGGCCGACAGCAGTGAACACAACAGCAGACTGGTGCGTAATAAGCAGTGAATAATGCAGAAAACAGATTTTTGAAGCTGTTCTTGAAGTACACTGAGAGAGAGAGAGCTGTGCAGGAAGTAAAGGTCAAAGTCAGAGAGAATTCATGACGATGTTCATCAAACGTAAAGCGTAGTTTGGACCTTCTTTTGCTGCTGGTTCACTCAGTTTTGGTTGGAGACAGATGAAACCTGCAGCTTCAGGATCTGTGAGCTGTCCACTTTCAGCCCCGACGGCGTGTCCGTGTATGCGTGCCGTCGAGTGAGCGATCCACGCTCTGTGTTTCCATCTTTGTGTGTTTAGCTGCTCTCATTTACTGTTTTATCTGTTTGGTTGTTGTTGAAATACTTTTGGGAGCTTTAACCTGAGATTCTGGCAAAATACATTTATATTAAAAATCCATTCAGGATTGAATGAATCAACATCGCTTTATTCAAATTAAAACCATTTAAATAGGAAAATCCATTTTTTTACAGCCGCCTCTAATGCTGGGTAATGTCAGCTGGTCCATGTGCAGCTGGCTGTGAGGCTCAGGGAGCGTCTACAAAGTGCAACACTGAAAGAACATCATCCATAAATATTGAGGAATAACTGGACTCTCATACAGCGAGACTCAAATGCCTTTAAACATCAGCTTATCCTGCTGATCCAAGTCCAACACTGAGTTTGTAAAACATGTTTGTCAATCATTTTGTTTGGTTTCGGAGGAAAATGATTCAATAACTTGCTGCTAATACACAACATTTCATCCTATTTCCTCATAACCCTCTTTTGTCTGACCATTTGATCCCATTTGAATTTGCAATAAAGGATCCACAGAGTTTGGTGACAATAATGACAGTAGATGTTTGTGTGAAAGTGCTGGAAGCAAATGAGTGTGTGATGTTCTTTCAGTGTTGCACTTTGTAGACGCTCCCTGAGCACTGGTCTCACAGCCAGCTGCACATAGAGACCAGTGTTGTTAGTCCAGGTCAGAAGATGACTTGTTGGAATGAAAATGAGCTTGTAGTTTGTCTGCTTTAATCATGTGACTGGAAAAAGGTGTTGGACTTCAAATATGTCCATTTCTTTCACACTTCACCTTTAAAAGTGAAGCCATGTGGTTCCTGGAAGGAAAAACACGACTTTTTCAAGTCTTTGTCCTGTTTTTATGAGAAATGTACGACTTTAATGTGAAACATTCAGAGTTTTTTCTCTTGTTGTGTTTGTTTGAAGCTGCTTCCTGTTGGCTTCAGCTGTTTGGAGTTTCCATTTTCTAAACTTCTACATTCTGAACCTTCTTCAGCTCTGAACAGATGATGAAACACTGAATGATTTCAAGCTCACACTTTGTCTAATAAACTTACATCTTTCATTCTTTATACAGATTGAGTTTCTGTGGTTTGTCAGAGATCAGCTGTGATTATCTGGCAGCAGCACTGAAGTCCAACCCCTCCCATCTGAGAGAGCTGAACCTGAGCTCCAACAAGAAGCTGCAGGATTCAGGAGTGAAGCATCTGTGTGGTTTCCTGGAGAGTCCAGGATGTGGACTTGAAACTCTGAGGTCAGTCAGCATGTTTTAGTTGTGCTGAGATGAATATGATGTGAAAGTTGTGCTGACACTAAACTGCAGACATCAGGCTGATATTATACTGATCCACACTGAGGATCTTCATGGTAAAGTCTGTTTTCTTCTTCTCTGGTTTAGTCCATTGACTGCAGCAGAACAATGTTCACATTTCAAACCTGAAGAAGAAGAAGAAAATCGTCCACTGGATAATTCACTGTGAAACTCTCCAACTCTTCATTCCACCTTAAAGTCTGTGTGACACTGAAATCCAAAGCAAAATGTGTGTTTGCTTTACAGACAGCAGTCCAACACAAACATACACACATCATCCAAAACACAGTCCAACATCCAAATCTCCTCCACTGCCAGCATGAATGATGGGAAAGAGAAGGAGGAACACTCTGACATTCAGGGTTAGAATGAGTTTCATGAAGCAGACTGTGAAGATCAAAGCTGCATTAGAAGCTTACATGAATGAATGAGTGGACAGAAGTGGACAGAGATCATCTGAAGCACTTCAAAGGCTTTAAATCAGCACATTTCTCTTTATTCTTTATCAACTCTGTTAGTTTCTCTCAGTTTTCTGTGGAATGAAGCTAACAGCAGGCTAATAAGATGCTGACCAATAGGTTTCTATTAAAGGTTGTAATTTGTATCTGAAAAAGTGCTTTGGCTCAGCAGGGATCAGCTTACAGGTAGAATACAGCTGCTGGATGGGATTAGCATGTCATAGCTATCTACCAAACTGCTAACTGGGGATTTCAGGCCATCTATGGATCATTTTGCTAACTGTTTATTCAGCTGAGGCTCACAGGGCTGCAGCCTGTGCCCTAGCTGTCATAGGGCAAGAGGCGTGGTCCACCTGCACAGGTGAGCAGTCCATCACAGGGCCAACAGAGAGAGAAGCACTCTCTCACATCCACACCTACAGCCAATTTAGAAGCACCAATGAACCTAAGCAGCATTTCATTGGACTGTGGGAGAACATCCAACCTCCACAGAAAGGCCAACAAGCTTCAACCTACAACCTTCTTGCTTTAAGGCACTAGTGCGAACCACTTTTCCCCATTTCAGCCCAAATCCTGCATCTTCCTGTTTCTGACTCCAGGCCAGCTCCACTAACACTTTCTCATCAGACACTGCCACCTAGTGGAGGAAGTCTTAGTTCCATTTGAAGCTTCAGATTACACTTAGTTCCTTTACAAAGAGGTGGAGGTGGTGGGGCCACAGCACCATCATCACTGAGTGCCATAGGACACTTAACCTTTGTTTCCATATGCTGGGAACTTAAGATAAGATAAGATAAGATGGCCTTTATTAGTCCCACAGGTGGGAAATTTGTTTTGTTACAGCAAAAGTGCAAAGTTATGTAGCAGAAATTAGAAAACACTGGAATGCAATAAAATACAATAAAATAAAATAAAATACTATATACAATAGAATAAAATAGAATAGAATAATATATACAATAGAATAAAATAGAAATACAAATACTATATACAACTGAGTAGGAAAATACAAAAACACAACTTCGTCAGAAGAAGAATTGCACGTATAGCAGTCTTATTGCACATGTGTGGGTTTGTGTGTTTGATCAGCTGCAAAAGTCTTTGTTGTGGAGTCTGACAGCAGTGGGGAGGAAAGACCTGCGAAATCTCTCCGTCCCACACCGTGGTGCCGCAGTCTCCCACTGAAGGAGCTGCTCAGTGCTGTCACAGTCTCATGCATGGGGTGGGAGATGTTGTCCAACAGGGATGACAGCTTAGCCACCATTCTCCTGTCACTCACCACCTCCACTGGGTCCAGAGGGCGTCCTAGAACAGAGCTGGCCCTTCGGATCAGCCTGTTCAGTCTCTTCCTGTCCCCAGCAGAGATGCTGCCCCCCCAGCAGACCACACCATAAAAGATGGCTGAGGCCACCACAGAGTCATAGAAGGTCTTCAGGAGTGGGCCCTCCACTCCAAACGACCTGAGTCTCCGCAGCAGGTACAGTCTGCTCTGCCCTTTCCTGTAGAGGGCGTCTGAGTTATGAGTCCAGTCCAGTTTGTTGTTCAGATGAACACCAAGGTACCTGTAGCTGTCCACAGCCTCAATGTCCATACCTTGGATGTTCAGTGGTTGCAGTGGAGGATGTTTGTGCCTGCGGAAGTCTACCACCAGCTCCTTGGTTTTACTGGCGTTGATCTGGAGGTAGTTCAGCTGGCACCAGTCCACAAAGTCCTGAGTCAGTCCTCTGTACTCCTTGTCGTCCCCATCAGTGATGAGGCCGACTATTGCAGAGTCATCAGAGAACTTCTGCAGGAAGCACTGGGTGGAGTTGTGGGAGAAGTCTGCAGTGTAGATGGTGAAGAGGAACGGAGCCAGAACCGTTCCCTGTGGGGCCCCGTGACTGCAGACGACCCTGTCCGACACACAGCCCTGAGTCCTCACATACTGTGGTCGGGTCGGTGAGGTAGTCCAAAATCCAGGTAGTGAGGTGATGGTCCACCCAGAGTTCTCCAGCTTGTCCTTCAGAACCGAGGGAAGAATAGTGTTGAAGGCACTGGAGAAATCAAAGAACATGATTCTCACAGTGCTCCCAGCGGTCTCCAGGTGAGCGAGGGAACGATGTAGGAGGTGAATGATGGCATCATCCGCTCCAATGCCAGGCTGGTAGGCAAACTGAAGTGGGTCCAGTGATGAGCTCACAAGGCGCCGAAGCTGAGCCAGGACCAGCCGCTCCAGGGTCTTCATCAGGTGGGATGTCAGAGCCACCGGCCTGTAGCTGTTGAGGTCCTGTTGTTCCAAGGAGGACTGGAAAATGTGTGAAAATCTCCCAGTCAGTTCCTCACAGCACACTTCAATCATTTCCCTCCCACAGCATCAGGACCAGGGCTTTTTCTCTCTTTGGTCCCACTAAGAGATTTCCACACAAACACCTCATCAGTGGGACTCTCAGAGCTACCAGCCCTTTGCTACAATCACAAAGCTCTTCATTGAAATCAATGATATCAAAGCTGGAATCCAATGAGTCCAAGTCTTCTGCTGATTCAGCATCACATTCATCTTTGCGCCTTGTTCTGCATCCCCACCATGGACTTCATTCCTTTCCAAGCCAGCCTTGAGTGTCCTTTATTCAGCTCATCCTCTGCTTTACTTTTACACCTGATTTTAGCTGCTTTATCTCTCTTTCAACACGTTTCTGTGCCTCAATCTTTTTCTTCTCTCCTTCATAACAAGACAGCTTCTTCTGCCTGAGAACATATTGGAGTGATTTACTAATCCAGGGCTGCTTATTGGGGAAAATACTTCCTGTTTTCAAAGTAATCCCCATTTTCCCCAGAAAGAAATGTCAGTAGAAATCGATGATCTAAGTGAGAACATGAGCCTTTAAAAAGTCCCAGTGGGTGCAGTCAAAGCAGTCCCTCAGTCCCAGTATAGAGTCTTTGGTCCAGACTGGAACCACTGTGTGCCCAGTTTGAGCTCTCTTCAGTGCTGTGACCTGACAGACCCAGAGGGGCCATCACATCACATTTAGAAGCTCCCCTAATGGAGCCACAACACATGTCCAACACTTAGTCTGTCTTGTTGGACCAACTGGAAGAAATGATTCAAGGACTTAGTCACAGAACAGAGATTCAAATCTCCAAAATCCAACTGGCTGCATCAGGACATATAGTCTGAAACTGCACAGTTTCATGATGAAACACTGAATGATTTCAAGCTCACACTTTGTCTAATAAACTTACATCTTTCATTCTTTATACAGATTGGAGAGCTGTGGTTTGTCAGAGATCAGCTGTGATTATCTGGCAGCAGCACTGAAGTCCAACCCCTCCCATCTGAGAGAGCTGGACCTGAGCTACAAGAACAAGCTGCAGGATTCAGGAGTGAAGCATCTGTGTGGTTTCCTGGAGAGTCCAGGATGTGGACTTGAAACTCTGAGGTCAGTCAGCATGTTTTAGTTGTGCTGAGATGAATATGATGTGAAAGTTGTGCTGACACTAAACTGCAGACATCAGGCTGATATTATACTGATCCACACTGAGGATCTTCATGGTAAAGTCTGTTTTCTTCTTCTCTGGTTTAGTCCATTGACTGCAGCAGAACAATGTTCACATTTCAAACAGTGAGACTCAACGTATGGCCCGCGGCCCACACCCGGCCTGCCCACCTTTCCTGATTCAGAGAGAGGGGACCCTGATTAACTGTGTAGTGTTCTTCCTCACAGTTCTAAGTATCAGACACAACAATGAATAATCCACAGCTGACTCTCTTTAGCAGGTCAAAGGTCACGGCACACAGCAGACAGTGGGAAATATTCTAATTCTGATCATTTATCAGCACATATCCATATGTATAAAAACAAAGCTGACACTGTGAGACTTGATCAGAGGTGTGATCATCACAGCAGAGGCCTTTGTGTCAAAGTCACTGAGGATCAAACAGAAACACATGAAGCAGATTTTCCTCTTCTGGCTTTTTATAGCAGATAACCTTCAAAATATTCTGCAGTCCATCAAAAACTGAAGCAAACCATGAATCAACATGTGAACATGAGCTGATGCTGCTGAAGTGAAGCAAAGTTACAGAGGTTTGATTACAGACACAGCTGAGAGTTTGTAATCTGTCATCATTTTAAAAGGTTTCAATTTCTTCAGTATTGAACAGCAGAAATGAGGCTTTGTTTTCGGAGGCCGACAGCAGTGAACACAACAGCAGACTGGTGCGTAATAAGCAGTGAATAATGCAGAAAACAGATTTTTGAAGGTAAACTGTTCTTGAAGTACACTGAGAGAGAGAGAGCTGTGCAGGAAGTAAAGGTCAAAGTCAGAGAGAATTCATGACGATGTTCATCAAACGTAAAGCGTAGTTTGGATCTTCTTTTGTTGCTGGTTCACTCAGTTTTGGTTGGAGACAGATGAAACCTGCAGCTTCAGGATCTGTGAGCTGTCCACTTTCAGCCCCGACGGCGTGTCCGTGTACGTGCCGTCGAGTGAACGATCCACGCTCTGTGTTTCCATCTTTGTGTGTTTAGCTGCTCTCATTTACTGTTTTACCTGTTTGGTTGTTGTTGAAATACTTTTGGGAGCTTTAACCTGAGATTCTGGCAAAATACATTTATATTAAAAATCCATTCAGGATTGAATGAATCAACATCGCTTTATTCAAATTAAAACCATTTAAATAGGAAAATCCATTTTTTTACAGCCGCCTCTAATGCTGGGTAATGTCAGCTGGTCCATGTGCAGCTGGCTGTGAGGCTCAGGGAGCGTCTACAAAGTGCAACACTGAAAGAACATCATCCATAAATATAGAGGAATAACTGGACTCTCATACAGCGAGACTCAAATGCCTTTAAACATCAGCTTATCCTGCTGATCCAAGTCCAACACTGAGTTTGTAAAAACATGTTGGTCAATCATTTTGTTTGGTTTCTGAGGAAAATGATTCAATAACTTGCTGCTAATACACAACATTTCATCATATTTCCTCATAACCCTCTTTTGTCTGACCATTTGATCCCATTTGAATTTGCAATAAAGGATCCACAGAGTTTGGTGACAATAATAACAGTAGATGTTTGTGTGAAAGTGCTGGAAGCAAATGAGTGTGTGATGTTCTTTCAGTGTTGCACTTTGTAGACGCGCTCCCTGAGCACTGGTCTCACAGCCAGCTGCACATAGAGACCAGTGTTGTTAGTCCAGGTCAGAAGATGACTTGTTGGAATGAAAATGAGCTTGTAGTTTGTCTGCTTTAATCATGTGACTGGAAAAAGGTGTTGGACTTCAAATATGTCCATTTCTTTCACACTTCACCTTTAAAAGTGAAGCCATGTGGTTCCTGGAAGGAAAAACACGACTTTTTCAAGTCTTTGTCCTGTTTTTATGAGAAATGTACGACTTTAATGTGAAACATTCAGAGTTTTTCTCTTGTTGTGTTTGTTTGAAGCTGCTTCCTGTTGGCTTCAGCTGTTTGGAGTTTCCATTTTCTAAACTTCTACATTCTGAACCTTCTTCAGCTCTGAACAGATGATGAAACACTGAATGATTTCAAGCTCACACTTTGTCTAATAAACTTACATCTTTCATTCTTTATACAGATTGATCGACTGTGGTTTGTCAGAGATCAGCTGTGATTATCTGGCAGCAGCACTGAAGTCCAACCCCTCCCATCTGAGAGAGCTGGACCTGAGCTCCAACAACAAGCTGCAGGATTCAGGAGTGAAGCATCTGTGTGGTTTCCTGGAGAGTCCAGGATGTGGACTTGAAACTCTGAGGTCAGTCAGCATGTTTTAGTTGTGCTGAGATGAATATGATGTGAAAGTTGTGCTGACACTAAACTGCAGACATCAGGCTGATATTATACTGATCCACACTGAGGATCTTCATGGTAAAGTCTGTTTTCTTCTTCTCTGGTTTAGTCCATTGACTGCAGCAGAACAATGTTCACATTTCAAACAGTGAGACTCAACGTATGGCCCGCATGCCCACACGCTGCCTGCCCACCTTTCCTGATTCAGAGAGAGGGACCCTGATTAACTGTGTAGTGTTCTTCCTCACAGTTCTAAGTATCAGACACAACAATGAATAATCCACAGCTGACTCGCTTTAGCAGTTCAAAGGTCACGGCACACAGCAGACAGTGGGAAATATTCTAATTCTGATCATTTATCAGCACATATCCATATGTATAAAAACAAAGCTGACACTGTGAGACTTGATCAGAGGTGTGATCATCACAGCAGAGGCCTTTGTGTCAAAGTCACTGAGGATCAAACAGAAACACATGAAGCAGATTTTCCTCTTCTGGCTTTTTATAGCAGATAACCTTCAAAATATTCTGCAGTCGATCAAAAACTGAACCAAACCATGAATCAACATGTGAACATGAGCTGATGCTGCTGAAGTGAAGCAAAGTTACAGAGGTTTGATTACAGACACAGCTGACAGTTTGTAATCTGTCATCATTTTAAAAGGTTTCAATTTCTTCAGTATTGAACAGCAGAAATGAGGCTTTGTTTTCGGAGGCCGACAGCAGTGAACACAACAGCAGACTGGTGCGTAATAAGCAGTGAATAATGCAGAAAACAGATTTTTGAAGGTAAACTGTTCTTGAAGTACACTGAGAGAGAGAGAGCTGTGCAGGAAGTAAAGGTCAAAGTCGGAGAGAATTCATGACGATGTTCATCAAACGTAAAGCGTAGTTTGGATCTTCTTTTGCTGCTGGTTCACTCAGTTTTGGTTGGAGACAGATGAAACCTGCAGCTTCAGGATTTCTGGCCATTTTGAGAATACGTCTATGACCACTAGAGCCTATTTTGAGCCTTGGCATTCATTTAGCTCAATAAAATCCATGTGGATTGTATGAAAAGGATGAGGTGGTGTGCATTATGCACATTATGTTTCTGGCAAATCATGCATATTCTGACAAATTTCCGAAATTTATCTACCACCCCTCCCTCCTGTTGACACATGATTGAAACCGTGTGTCAATAATGCTGCTGATTTGTGTAGGGACTTTGGTAGTATTGGTTTGCCATTACAAGTCATCAAATCAATATCTAGCCGTGCTCCACATTTTAACCACTTCTTTTTTTCTCTAGTTGGTGCGGCTTTCTGTTCGTTTATAAGCACATCAAGTGGTATTTGCATTGAGGAGTCAGACATTAATGTGTCTACAGTTTGTTGTGCTGCTGCTTTTGCTGCTTGATCTGCAAAGTTATTGCCTTTAATGACCTCTGAGTTGCCTTTCTGGTGTGCAGCACATTTACATAATGCTAACTGTTTTGGCAACATTATCACTTCCAACAGTGCCTTTAAAAGATTTCCATGTTGCACTGGGTTGCCAGTAGAAGTAATCATCCCTCTATTCTGCCAAATTTTTGCAAAATGATGCACAGCTGCAAAGCCATACTGGCTTTGGCCCTGTCCCTCATGCAGTTGACAGGCACGTTTAACAGCCTGAAGAGCTGCACAGAACAGCGCTCTGTGCAGAGTGTGAGGAAGTTAGTGCTTTTGCTTCTAAAATGGTGTCTACTGTGGTTACGGGATAACCTACACAGTTCCGCCCAAGGCTACTTTTGGACGCTGAACCGTCTACAAAGATATTAACGAAACCAGCCTGTGGGGTGCTGTGAAGGTCAGCGCGTGGTTTTGTTTCCTCATCTAGCTTCCTAGCTCCTTTATACAGCAGTGTGCGTCACCATCTTGCAAAGTAGGGGGAAGTGTGCTGGGGTTTAACTGTCCACACTTTTCAATCCTGATGTGTGACTGTGAAAGCAAAATGCCTACATAAGAAAGTTGTCTGGCATGTGCCAAACTTCTAAGTTGGGAAAAACCTTGCATTGCTTACAGTTCATAACTCACAGCTCTAAAACTAGGCATCAACAAATCATATGCCCAAATCATTATGTGTCACTGTGATCCACAAGTATGATCACAAATTTGTTTTCCAAACTTACAAAACAAATAAACAAAAACAAAACAAATTGCCTATGGCATCAAGGCTTTGCATTCATATTAATTGAGTGTAAGCTGCTTTCTCCATTGCAAGTGTTTGTTACAATAAGGTTTAATTCTTGCATCTTATCACTGAGTTCTAAACTATCTCACTTCTGACTCTTTCCAAAAATAATTTCACATATAACAATTTGTGTATGTGTTGTCTGTTCATTAATATAGTTGTCAATTATTTCTGTCATTATTTTGCCTTCTTTTGTTTATGACATGGCGGACATCTCTAAACAATCATGAGTTCAGCCTTCAATTTCAACCCAATTATACCCTGTATTCTCTACTTTCGCACTTTTCCCAATTAATCTATGCTTTTGACGCTGTACTCGAGGTTCCAGGTTGAGAGAAATCCACCTGTATTGACACACTAAAGCATACAATTAATATAATTATCATTACTTTTCCTAAAACATTCATTCGCTTCATCTTCTTAGAGTTTAACTCGTCTGTTTCTCTCTGTGAGCTGTCTTGACACACCACAGGCACACATATTTCCTGTTTCTGCAGACTAATCGAACTCTTTTGTTTTTCTTTGTATTCATAGTCTGTAAACCCTCTTTAATTCTACTAAATCTTGATCTAAAACCAACACCTTTATGTCACGCTCACACTTCTAAATAGAGCCCTTTCAGACATCAGGAATCATCACACACACTGCCTTTCCTCTCAAACTTCCACTTGTTCACTCACTCTACTATGAACCTTTGTAGTGTTATTATTACTTATTTTTTTTATTATTTTTGTACAAATCACACCCAATCACTCAAAACCCACTACTCACAGCATTCACACAGTTAAAATCACTCAAAATATACTTTCATACGAGTATTTCAGACATGCTTTTCAGAAAGAGCAAGTCAAAACAAAAACAACTGAAACCTCTAATCATTCTCACAGCACACACATAAACTGGAGTAAAAACTAAAACACACCGGCATCAGTAGTGACCTCAAGAGAGGTTACTACTGAAAGATATATAGTGGTCACTTACTGTACATCCACAGTAATGAATTCAAACTCTATTTATACGATTGTAGTGAGCAAAACCAGCATCTCAGTCACAGGCATTTAGCAACATTTTGCAAACAATAGTTATAAAGCTCAATAATCCTAAACCGAAAGCAACAATCTCCACGCGCGTCACCGCTCCTCATTAGCTTGGTAGTGTCCACATGTTTATTTAATTCAGCTTCTCAATCTTGTAGCTTTAGCTGTTGTATACAGGGTTTGGCTCATTAGTTGTTAGTATAGGTTTGCTCTTCATCTTAACAAAGTCTCATCTAAGATGACAGGTTTACAAGCAGGTCAAGTGTCTCTATGCACCTGATTAGTGTAGTTATTTCCTTATTTTCTTCATCTCCTATATCATTGTACTGAGTTTGAGCAAACCTTAAGCTTGAGTCAGACTACTTTTAACAATCTTCCACCTCGCATCATAACTGACTGAGGTGCCTCTTCCTATTAATAGTATGTCATTATTAATGTTATCATTGTATTGTTTCTCCTTTTTTATAACAGCAAGAGTATATTACAATACACTACTTCACTACTTTACTACTAATATACAATAGTTTATTATTTTATATTTTATTATGTATCCATCACGGGTCTGTGTGAATCTGCAACTTCACACCTTCCCAAGCTGGAGACACACTTTCTTTGGCTGAACAATGACACAGCCTTAATATACCTTATGCATCTCTCTTTTTTATTTGATATATTTTCGTGTGAATTATCTGGTTTCATGCATTCTATTCATTCTAGGCACGGTCGTCCTGCCAACTATGTTTCATTGTTAATACCGGTTTACAGGTTGTTATCCTTCTATTATCAGTTTGAATACATTTGATAAGCTCTAATTTAATTTAACCTTTTGTTTATTCCACTACATTCCTCTTTCCATGCTTTAAAATATTACAACTCTTGTGTACTCTTTGTTTTCTTTTTAGGATCCTTTTCAGTATTTATTTCTGCTTGGAGGGTTTCTTATAATTTAGTTATACATTTTCCCTCCCACGTGGGACATTTAGGTTTTCTTTGGATTTCTCCATCTACATGCACTAATTTGTCCGGGGCCTGGACATTTTTCCTCTAACCACTGCTCGTCAGCAGTGAGTTTTGAAGCTTCGTTACCCATTTTAATCCTTTACAACTACACAACTGCGGCACCTTCTCTGGCACGAGAATCGAGAGAGGTAGTTGACACGGCCTTCTACTTTCAAGCTATTCTTTGTTTTGTTTTTTTTGTTTTTTGTTTTTTTTGTCTGTCCCATTTGGTTCTTTAGCCGTCAGAATTGTTGTCTGAAGACCAACAAGGATACCAAATGGATTTATTCTGCCAAATGGATCATCATGGCATTGCCGTATTGGTCCATTTGATCAAACTTTGTTGTTATTATTTATTTTATTTTCAGTTGTTACAGATGGGACAGACATGACTGGGGGATAGGAAAGGGAGAAAGAAAGAGAGGAAGGAAAAGAAAAACAGAAGGGAAAAGGGACAGTGAGAAAGGGCACTTACAAAGACAAAGAGAAATATAAAGACAAAGAGAAATATAAAGACAAAGAGAAAGCTATTCTTGAAAGCGGTGTCAGCTTTACGTGATGAAACACGACCTGTTTCTCTCTTTTCACCAGTACTTGGGTGGCCTACAGTAAACAAAATAGTGGAATAGTTCAGCCTCCTTATTGTGCTGTAAAATCAACTTATTCCACCAACAAAAATAAAACAATACAAAAACAAAACAATACCTTCATATACGCGCGCTACCTTTACCCACTACGGGGCAGCTACCAGTCCCAGACGAGCTCTATCTTTATTTTAAAATGCTACCAGCCCCTCTGGGCGAGCCTATACGTTTTACGCGAGGTGTCTCAGAGTGTTAATATTCACCTGGTTGCTGATTCACTGCCGGTCTCTCAGGTCTACCTCATCGACCCCCACCGCCGTGGACCACTTTTAAAAATGCTGGCCAGAACCCGAATTCACGCTTCTGGTCTTTATCCTGTACCTGGACAGGAGCTGTCGACAGACTTCAGCGTGGGCTTCTCACGACGTCAGGACTCGATGAGGTTTTCCTGTGGGGTCACACAAAAGTGCTGTGTCCCATCCGGCTCGAAGGACCAAGAAATGTCAGGAGTTTTTCCTGTATTGCAACCCAGGTCAGAATAAAAACGCTCAGACAGGTTAACATGTACACGGGCGAGACTCAGGGAGACTCGCACCCTGCAATAAAAGAAGCCTTTATTCATAGCTTTATTCATAGCACGTACAGGAAGAGATAAAATAGAACTGTGCTGCGTGCAGGCTTCCTGTTGAGTCTGCACAGAGTGTAACTTCCCCATTTAAGCTGAATACTGAAAGAGCAAACACATTTAGATACATTTAGATAATGAAACGTACTTTTAAGCATAACATAATAAAAATCCCAAAATCCTGAAATCCCTTGACACTCTGTGTTTCCATCTTTGTGTGTTTAGCTGCTCTCATTTACTGTTTTATCTGTTTGGTTGTTGTTGAAATACTTTTGGGAGCTTTAACCTGAGATTCTGGCAAAATACATTTATATTAAAAATCCATTCAGGATTGAATGAATCAACATCGCTTTATTCAAATTAAAACCATTTAAATAGGAAAATCCATTTTTTTACAGCCGCCTCTAATGCTGGGTAATGTCAGCTGGTCCATGTGCAGCTGGCTGTGAGGCTCAGGGAGCGTCTACAAAGTGCAACACTGAAAGAACATCATCCATAAATATTGAGGAATAACTGGACTCTCATACAGCGAGACTCAAATGCCTTTAAACATCAGCTTATCCTGCTGATCCAAGTCCAACACTGAGTTTGTAAAAACATGTTTGTCAATCATTTTGTTTGGTTTCTGAGGAAAATGATTCAATAACTTGCTGCTAATACACAACATTTCATCATATTTCCTCATAACCCTCTTTTGTCTGACCATTTGATCCCATTTGAATTTGCAATAAAGGATCCACAGAGTTTGGTGACAATAATGACAGTAGATGTTTGTGTGCTGGAAGCAAATGAGTGTGTGATGTTCTTTCAGTTAGTCCAGGTCAGAAGATGACTTGTTGGAATGAAAATGAGCTTGTAGTTTGTCTGCTTTAATAATGTGACTGGAAAAAGGTGTTGGACTTCAAATATGTCCATTTCTTTCACACTTCACCTTTAAAAGTGAAGCCATGTGGTTCCTGGAAGGAAAAACACGACTTTTTCAAGTCTTTGTCCTGTTTTTATGAGAAATGTACGACTTTAATATGAAACATTCAGAGTTTTTTCTCTTGTTGTGTTTGTTTGAAGCTGCTTCCTGTTGGCTTCAGCTGTTTGAAGTTTCCATTTTCTAAACTTCTACATTCTGAACCTTCTTCAGCTCTGAACAGATGATGAAACACTGAATGATTTCAAGCACTTTGTCTAATAAACTTACATCTTTCATTCTTTATACAGATTGAGTTTCTGTGGTTTGTCAGAGATCAGCTGTGATTATCTGGCAGCAGCACTGAAGTCCAACCCCTCCCATCTGAGAGAGCTGGACCTGAGCATCAACAACAAGCTGCAGGATTCAGGAGTGAAGCATCTGTGTGGTTTCCTGGAGAGTCCAGGATGTGGACTTGAAACTCTGAGGTCAGTCAGCATGTTTTAGTTGTGCTGAGATGAATATGATGTGAAAGTTGTGCTGACACTAAACTGATTTCAAGCTCACACTTTGTCTAATAAACTTACATCTTTCATTCTTTATACAGATTGATCGACTGTGGTTTGTCAAAGATCAGCTGTGATTATCTGGCAGCAGCACTGAAGTCCAACCCCTCCCATCTGAGAGAGCTGGACCTGAGCTCCAACAACAAGCTGCTGTATCCAGATGTGAAGCAGCTGTCTGATCTTAAGCAGAGTCCAGACTACAGACTGGAGACTCTGGAGTAAGTAGAGTGATGGAGTGAGTGGGTGGTGCTGTCAGCAGTATTGTACTAAACACAGTCAGTATGAAACAAAGATCCAGTGTTTCCTGTAAAGCTGCAGCTTCTCAGTGAAGCTGTGAGAGGAGAATGGTGACAGGCTTCAGGATTGGACACAAACACTTCCTGTTTCTGACCTTTATGGTCACCATAGTAACGGCTAACGCACTCTGATCAAACACTGTCAACAGCCAATCAGCTCTCTGAACAGAGCAGCACGCAGACCAATGACTGCATTCATTTCCAAGTTTAAAGCAGTGAAGAACACAGTCTGTAGGTGAGGAAGAATTTAGTGAGAGCAGATGTTTGGATGGAATTCCTCCAGTTAACAGCTGGAACCGTCCATCTGGATTGTTGGGCTTGTTGTTGGGGTTCCTACAGAGCTCAGAGTGGACACACCAAGGTTCTTCTAATGAATGAAAGTCCAAACTCAAACTAGGAGGGAAAAACATTTTCATCAACTTCAATAAAAATCCAAAGATTAGAAAAAGTGAAGCAACAATGAGTCCTAGTACAGTCCCAGCACTGAAGTCCCTGCTGCTCTTTATACTGGATGTGCTGCATCACTGACTGACAGCTGATGAAGAGTCTCTGGAAACACTCGTTTATCTCCTCTGCTCTTCCTTCTTCTCTCTGCAGGTGGAGGAGATGATGGTAAACAGGACGGTGTGTGTGCTGAGAGAGGAGGAGCTGTGTCCTGATGATCCAGAGAGGTTGAAGCAGCAGCAGCTGTGTGTGTGTAGAGACGCTCTGACTGGGCCATGTTACTGGGAGGTGGAGAGGAGAGCTTCATCCAGCAGTGACTGACAGAGGAATGAAGTGCAGATGACTGTCAGTGCTGCAGAGTGAACTGCTCTGAGAACAGCTCCACTGTCAGACACAATGTAGAGTCCAGCATCATCCCTGTGTGTCCCTCTGGATCTGACAGAGGATCTCAGTGTATCTGGACGGCTCTGCTGCTGCTCTGTCCTTCTACAGTCTCTGCACAGTCTCTGTCTGACTCTGGCTTCAGACCCTCCTGGATCAAACTCACCTGGAAAGACTTTCAAACATCACTCAATAGATTTGAATACAGAATATATTTGATATACACTGTAGATGTACTGTAGAGTTGCAGTTTGTCACTTGTAAATACAGTCTGTGAGCAGCTATGAGCTGAAAGATCTTTCTAGAAACACAAAATTTTTTCACTCTTGTTGCTTTTTCATATATTTCCACAACATTAATATTGATCCCACCTGTCTCACCTGTTTCATGCTTTTATACATAATAACAGGACACGTGTGATCTGAGCGCTGCTGTGGTTGCTGTGCTGCACGTCTTCATTTAGATAACAGAGACATCTAGTGGTTCAGAGGGAGAACTGCAGGAGGTGGAGCTGTGTTTTAGCATGGAAAACTTTTTATCTTTTAGGCGCAGATACAAATATGACAAGTATCAGTGTAAGATACAAAAGGTCACATCAGTCAGCAGAGGGAACAGTGATCACACAGCAATGTAAGAATAGAAACATAACAGTGAATCTGGACATGTGTACAGATGGAAGCAAACAAACAGGATGTAACACTACATTAAAGCCACAAATGGGAAGAAAACAAAGCCAAAGGAAAATATATTTGATCTCAGGAATCCAAATCAGATGCTTTAGAGCAGGGGTCGGCAACCCTGGAGGAGCAGAGAGACCGAGGCGGCCGCCGGTCCGAGTGTCAGGTGAACTGAACTTCAGGTGAGAAGTTATGACCTGCAGTCTATCTGGGTCAGATATAAACCAGGTTTAGGTGTAGTTTATTTTCATTATGCTGACTTTTTACAGTCAGTTACAATAACTCGTACTGCGCACTAGCTAGCATGACGGAGTTTCTATACAGCTGGGTGGGTGCTATGATGTTACTGATAGTGAACTTTATTTTATTCATAAGGTTAGTTAGTAGAGTTGCCAACCGTCCTGTAAAAAACGGAATCGTCTCGTATTCAGAGAAAATATTACGTGTTTCGCATTGAGCTGAAAGGGAACACAGTTGGGTTTTACTTTAGTGCGAACAACTCATATGAATTTCAAAGCTGTTCTAACAGTCCGACACTGGTCTCTCAATCTCCCGTTGGAGAGCCGTGAGCTTCTCCATGATCTTATCTGTGCTGCACTCAATGAGCCCATTTTGAGAACTCACCACTCGTCCCATCGATTCAATCCCAGCGGGCAGCCTTGTGGGGGTTTGAACAGCCGATTCCACTTTCTTTAATCTTCGATAAGTTAGGGCCAAGCATACACATATATACATATATATATATACCCCGATCCTTGGGGTGGACCAGTTTTTGGCGCAGCGTATTTTGGCTGACACAGCGGCCAGGGAGGCAGAAGAACAGCACATCAAGAAGGCCCTGAGTAAATGTGGTTATCCCAGCTGGACTTTTGTCAAAGCTGGAAAGACACCTAAAGAAAGCTCCAGCCGATCCAGGAGAGAAGGACAACCGCTGCCCAAGTGAAAACCTGTAGTGATCCCATATGTGTCAGGAGTATCGGAGCGAGACGCCTTTTTTTCTAAACACCGGGTCTCTGTGGCTTTTAAACCCCAAAATACGCTGCGCCAAAAATTGGTCCACCCCAAGGATCGGGTCCCCCGACACAAACAGAGAAACATAGTGTACGCTGTTAAGTGCAGGAGGATTGCCAGGATTTATACATCGGGGAAACCAAACAACCTCTGGCTACAACACAGAAGAGCGACCTCGGCAGTCTATTTACGCCTACAGCCCAGTGGACACTCTTTCAATGATGAGGATGTAGCATCCTGGAGGCCATTTACGTGAAAAGGGAAAGACCATCTCTGAATCGAGGAGGGGGCCTAAGGGTGCATCTGTCACCATCTTACAATGCTGTGATTGCAGCCATTCCCCAACTCTCTGTGAATGGTACTCATGGTTATTGATCAGTGGGTTTTGGTCAGTGGTTGTTGATCAATGGTCATGAGAATTTGCATAATTATGATTAAGGAACTGACCTCCCAGCCCATTGTTCCTTCAGTGGGCTGGTTTCAGTCATTATGCAAATGTACTGTTTATAAGAGTGAAACCTGCAGCTGAGACTGAA
Source organism: Oreochromis aureus (assembly GCF_013358895.1). NCBI lineage: Eukaryota > Metazoa > Chordata > Actinopteri > Cichliformes > Cichlidae > Oreochromis > Oreochromis aureus. Next base: position 45,587,557 of record NC_052944.1, on the reverse strand, counting down.
GAAGTCACCTGGATGAGTGACGAAACGTTTCTCCCACAAAACGCTACGTCCAGATGAACAGATTCAACTTTTGGAGATTTACTTTCCTGGATGATTGAGAATGCATCAAGACCTTGGGCAAGACACTTCACCTACCGCCTACTGGTGATGGCCAGAGGGGCCGATGGCGCGATATGGCAGCCTCGCTTCTGTCAGTCTGCCCCAAAGCAGCTGTGGCTACAACTGTAGTTTGCCTCCACCAGTGTGTGAATGTGAGCCTGAATGAATAGTGGAGTTGTAAAGTGCTTTGGGTGTCTTGAAAAGCGCTACATAAATCCAATCCATTATTATTATTATTATTATTATTATCATCTGACCCTGACAGTCACTGCACATACCTGTAACTGTTATGTCAGCTGTTTAACTGAAAGCCTATGATTATCATAACAATGCTATGAGCAAAGACATTGGTACCACCAGTGCAATGACTCCAAACATGCACTCGCACATGCAATCATCTTCAGTCTCAATAAAAATGAGTTACAGTGGGATGCAAAAGTTTGTGAAACCTTGTTAATAGTGATTATTTTCCTGTATAAATCATTGGTTGATAAATTAAAAATGTCAGTTAAATATATCATATAGGAGACACACACAATGATATTTGAGAAGTGAAATGAAGTTTATTGGATTTACAGGAAGTGTGCAATAATTATTGTAACAACCAACGATTTATACGGGAAAATAATGACTATTCACAAGGTTGCACAATCGTTTGCATCCCACTGTACGTCCTCTTTAAACTGTCAGCCTCCTACAGTATCGCTCATTTTCTACTGCACAGAAAAAGCAGTTTTCAGATCCTATTATAAAACTAAACTTTTAGCCCCTCAGTGTCAGTGCAAACCATAGAGGCTGACATAAGAATAGTTTAAGACATAAATCCTTTAAGTTTGAGGCAAGAAGCCAAGATCCAGCTGTAAACCTTTGACATGTTAAATAGAAACGTGATGACATTATGGTTTGTTGACAGCACAGTATGCAAAACAAAACAAAAACAAAAAACATTTCTTTACAAAAACGTAAAGTTCTGTTATCACGTCCACATTGTGAGACATGAAACATACTGGAGCTTACTTTACGCTGTTGAGCCTGACTCGATGATCCTAAAAGGAAACTCGAGTGAAACCAACAGATTCAACTATAAACAGAGACGTGTATGAATAACAGTGATACACAGTTAAACAGTTTTAGCAAAAACAAACATTTTTAAAAGGTGTGAAGAAAATCTTTAAAGTAAATAAAATGTTGATGTGATGGAGGAATTTGTCATCAGATAGAAGCGTAACAAACAGAAGTATCCCTCCACTAACCTGAGCTCACATCAGAATCTCATCAGCACCAGTCCTCTGATTCATGTTTCATTCCTCATTCACTGACTCCATCTTTAGCATTTATTATAGTATGATTGTTGCTTCTTCTTGGGATGAAGACAAAGATCTGACGGCTGCTCTGTGTTGAAGCACAGCCACAGGACAGTGATGCTTTTGTCATAAGCTCCCACAGTCCAGATCACCTGAACAGAGAAACAGAGTGAGAAGAAGTTTAAAATGCTTCTAGGAAATGTACCAACATTAGACCAGTTTGCAGTAGATTTGTGTACATTTTGATAGATGGACATTTTTCACCACTATCCATTTGATGGCAAATAATCAAAACACAAATTTCATTCCAATTAATTTTAGGGGGTCTAAAGTTACTTCTCAACAAACCGCTGCTTCCAGTCAGCTTGGACAAAGGTTACTAACACTTCTTTGGGCTGTTGTGTTGCTTTAGTCCCGTGATAGCTTGTTGAATTGTTTTTCTACAGCCAGAAGATGAATGTTAACCATGAACATTAAGTAACATGAAACGTATTTCACTCCAGCTTCTTAAGTTTTGACCTATTTTTACAACATGTGATTAAGAGCCAGTCCGTTTTGATTGTGCAATGCAGTATTTAAACTACAGAAGGGGGTTAATGTCTCATCTAAATAAAACAGGTAATGTTAAACAGTACATGCACCACAGTTTCCTACCTTTTGTGTACATCTTTGATTCATTCCAGCACTAGCACCTTACACTCTCTCTTGGCTATTTTTACCAGTGAAACAAAGCTGGGATCGGGGGACAGGTGAGGGGCTCGATTAACAGTTCCTGCAGGAGAGGTTGTTGTCTGGAGCTCCACCATAGCGCCTGACCTGGACCATGAACAAAGATATCACAGACATCATTGTGGACTGCAATATGAAAGATTGTCTTAAATGCGTCTCCAGTCTTGCACAACTACTACAACGTCTCTAAAAAGTGCATCATCTATTATGTGAATCTTTTATACAAATATATTTGGCTTAAATCTGACATAACTCAAAAGAATTTCCATCCATCTTCTTCTTCTTCTTATCTGGAAACAACCTAAGCAGAGAAGTCTCCAGTCTCCTCCCACAGCTTATTCAGGGGAACGCCAAGTCGTTTCCATGGCAGCAGAGAGATATAGTCTTACCAGTTTGTCTTGGGTCAGCCCCAAGGTTTCCTCCAGGTGGGACACCTTGGAGCACCTGACCTGAGAGGAGCCAAAGAGGCAACCTATGGCTCTGGCTCATTTCCATTTGGAGAAGCAACAGCTCGACTCTGAGCACCTCTTGAATGACTGAACTTCTCACCATCTCTAAGGGAAAGGGCAGCCACCCTTTGGAGAAAGCTCATTTCTGTTGCTTGTATCTGTGATCTTGGTCACAAACCAAAGCTCATGACCACAAGCCAACAGAACACCATCATCTTCCAAAATCAGAAATTTTGAGGCCACCAAACTGGAAGCCTTCCAGTCCAACGCTGCCGCGTTATAGACATGTGGAAGATGGAAAGCCATTATTTACATTTTTTGTCAATCAAAACTGTGCCAAATAAAAACAATACAGCAGTATGAGCGGTGTAGTAATTCCTGGTTTAAAGTTCTTCAAGGATCAAACATCAAACTGAGCATAAACATTATCACTGGGCTGGGTTTGTGTACTGTTAATATTACGACAATGTCAATACATTTAACAACTTATGTCCTTTGGTACCTCAAAAATCCCAGTTTTGAGAATCTGGAAGGCCACAGTGAAGGACAGTATGGAGCCTTTCTTACACTGGCCCAGGTTGTTGAGTGGAGACTGGCACACAACCGCTCCCACACTGGGATCCTGACTTCCTCCTAGATGGATGCACGGACAGTGAGGAGCAGGTAACAAACATAAGCAGGGGGAAGAATGAGAATTTAGACTGGATTAGGTATCCGATATAGGATTGGAGCAGAGAATATTTATCCAATTCAAGAATTCAAGGCTACGTTCACACTGCAGGTCTTAATGCTTAAATCTGATTTTTTTTATCAAATCCGATTTTTTTGTCTGCTTTTTCACACTACAAATAAAATGTGACAGCAAACGCGCTCCTGTGTGAACCCCCAATGCGGCTCGCATGCGCAAAAGAAGACGTCACACACAACGTGCTCTGTTTACGGAAGTAAAAATGGCGGCTACAGAGCTAGTAGGTGTTGTTGCAGCAGTCTATCAGTTTCTCTCCATATGCTAATCAAGTCCAAAACCTCAGTTTCTGTCCATTGACTCCGTCTCCAGTTTCAGCCGCCATGCTCTCTCGTTTGTCTTCTCCGACGCTGATAGTTGGCGTCTGTCTCATGTCAGGGACGTAAAAGATGGATTTAAAATGACATGACCGTTCAAACAGCAGTCACTTTCTAAAACATCAGATATGTATCGGATTCAGGACCACATACGAAAGTGACCCAGGTCGGATTTGAAAATATCAGATTTGTGCCGTTCACACTGTCATACCATGATGGGATATGAGTCACATAGGGTCAGAAAAGTCAGATTTGATGTGAACGTAGCCTATGTATGAAGCATTTGAATAGAAGAGCAGCAGTTCAGTGATTCTGACCATTAAAAACAGGAACCATGCCACAGAAATATTGGTATTTCAAATCCTTGTGTTCCTGCAGTCCACTTGTACAACTAGTCTGGATTGATCACCAAGCTCTTACACTAAGAGCTTGGTACCTGCAGTACACCTAGGCGATGTGTTTAATTTGTCTCAAAAGTTGGATGTTGGAACTGGAATGTGTGATGTCCCGTGAGCTGTGCGCGTTCCAGGAACTTGGGAAATCAAGAAAAAACAGGATTTGCTTTGGTTCTTAGCAAGGTGCAGCCATTTCTGCTTCAGTAGCAATAGAGCACAATGCTCAGGTGGAGGGAGGGGGTGCCCTCTGCAGCACATTCATACATAGAACCTAGCCCGTGTTCTGCATATGGCTTATTTAGCCAGACACAAATACACAGTGGCAACATTACACATTTACAGTTTTGCTACCATTTACATGCATTGCTCCAACTTTGAAAATGGGGGTTGGATTGGCTAAAGAAGAAGGGGAAACTTTCATGTAATGTGTTTTTATTTCTGGATTTTTGGTTGATATTCTGTCTCTCCATTAAAATGAAAGACTCGATTCTTTGTAAGTGAGCAAACTTCCAGATTCAGGAGAGGGAGCAAATAATTATTTCCCACACACTAGGAACTGTCTGTAGGATTTGATACTCACCCTCTGAATTCCAGATCAGACGAGCAGCAAGGAAATCTTGCAAATTGTTGAGCAGTGTGTATTTCACCCAGAAGTGTTGTTGAGGCCTGACGGTCCTTGGGCAGGACGCCATCATCACCAACTCTGGACGATTTAAGTGAACACTGGGTATCGAGTAACAAGTAGAGATGCATCTGGAGAGAGCATGATAAGTATTATATTTCTATTATTAGAACATATAGCAGGGATTCTTCTTATAGGAGAAAACAAATAGCACAACAAGACTACAATTTCAATTCTATACAATTCTGAACAGAAAAAAGTCATTTAATACAATGTGCTTATCCCTGTCAGGGTCACGGGGGGCAGGAGCCTAGCTGGGCTACCACAGGGCGAGAGACAGGGTGCACCCCGGACAGGTCGACCAGTCTGTTGCAAGGCTAACACATAGAGACAGACAACCATTCCCACTCACAGTCGTACTTATGGGCAATTTAGAATTATGAGTTAACTTAATCCCACTAAACTTTGATCGTTGGACTGTGGGAGGAAGAGAACCCACGCAAACTCCACACAGAAAGGCCCCAGGCGCTGGAACTGAACTCAGGATCTTCTTGCAGTGCTAATCGCAGTGTTACTCCTGCTAGCGTTTGTTGAGCAATTGCTGTCCTTCTACAGCAATGCATAGAGGTCAAAGGTCTAATGTAGTGCAGCCGCATAGATGATCCATAGTTGCTACAGTCTGCGCTAAGGGTGCAAACACGCACTCAGTTGTTATTTAAAATAGATGTTAAACTACAAATTCTTTAAGTCATATAAATATCATCTCTTAAATTGTTTAAAAAATGTTTTTATTTTGCCACAGTTGGTGAAATTAATCAATTTATTTTTATACTAATTTTCTCTAAATCCTGTTATATGTTTGTGTTCAGTCAAATAACATAATAGAGCGCTGTAGATCCAAAAATATAGGATTATAGATCTATCTCTCTCTATATATTAAAGGTTATTTGTATTTAGAAGCCTGCAGCATTTTGATGATCCTTTGGTGCCCTCTAGTGACTCATGTGAAATAGTGATCAACTGGGAATTTAATGTTATTTCTGTTAAATAAACTCGTATGATCTTTATTTGTAGACCACACTAAGCAAAGAGATAAATAAAAACTCAAAGGGAACTTGAAGCCTGTTTGCCATCCTTTACTGGATGCAAGCAGCGGCTGTAATTACTTTAAAATGCACGGCAGTCGTTTCATATAGACAGTACATGCAGACAGTACTGCTCCAGGATTGTTATGTACTGCTACTGCTACAGAAATACCTCAACAAGAAGACAAATAGTTACCTCATGGCAGGATGTACTGGACTGTGCCACTGTAGGACAGCCAACAATGGGACTTCCAAACCCTATGAAAAGACAACAACATTATTTAATAATTAAAACCTCCTCTTCGACCCCTCTACCTCTTACATTGGACTCTCCAGGAGGCTGAAAGCCCCATAGAGGGCAGAGAAGTGACAAGGTGATGAGAGGCATTATGAGCTATGGTCTTTCCATGTGATTTCCATGCATCCTCATTACATTTTCACTTTTTACAGGTGGGATAAGGTCCTATGCTAGCTATCCTAGGTCCATGCTAACCAAGCCTACCTCGGATATGGGCAAGAGAAAAGTGAAACCATACCATCGCCAGGGTTAACAAGGTCCCTGTCAGGTGTTGAGGAGCCAGGATACTGATGAAAAGTGTACTGAAACAAGAAGGCTCAAATCTGCAAGAGATGAGAACGGGACACTGTTGGAGTGCTAATATGCAAGTAACCCCAGGAGAAGAGGTTACATGAACAGGATGTGGGACCTCTGATATCTCCAGCATCCAGATTGTCAGCAAAACAACTACTAACTCAGTGTTCTAACATTTGGAGGAAGGAACTGCTCTCACAGCTAGAGACTGACGAGGTACAACACACAGGCTACGGCAAGGGGGAGCCAGGAAGACAAGTTGGGGGAGATATCATCATCACCCCGAGCTTGGGTACCAAGCCCAGGTACGATGGAAGAAGGAGCGTTGAGTGTGAGAGAAACTGACCTGAAAGGTAGGATCATGGTGAAGCTTTAAATTTGGACCCTCCGTATTCAGTTACCAAGATTACGTGAAGTACTCTCTGAAGGTCTGCTAGATGATGTGAATGCAGCACTACAGACAGTTCCTACTGTAACCATCACAGAGACTAATCTATACCCTTCAGTACCCTGGAGAAGGAGACTAGAGGACAAGATCAAGGTAGCGTGGAGGGAAGTTATCAGTATTGAAGTAGAAAGAAATACAGCAAGCATGAGAACCGGCCCCATGCAACTACAGGCCAATAACCTGCCTCAGTACCACATGGAAGCTCCTGTCAGGCATCATATCGGAGGCTGAACAGGCATATGGTTCAATACATGAGCGGCGCACAGAAAGGAATCAGCAGGAATACTAGAGGAGAGAATCCCCAGCTACTGGCAGACAGAGCAGGCGCCTGAGACTGCAAGAGTTTGAATAATACAGGCTAAGGGAAGCATGTATAAAGTAAACAGAAAAGGCACAGTACCTTTAATTCCTATGGCATGTTCTAACCTCTGTAATAGAAACTGTGGTGACCAGTAATGAATGCAGCACTGCGACGTGGCAGATTTCTTTTCTGATGTATTAATCATACATTTTTATCATATCACATTAGTAATAGTAATATCATTTTCTCCCTTTAGCATAGCAAGAGCACTCCTGTCACTTAGTTGTAAGCATGTGCACTACAAATGGGCCTTATGCTCTACACACACACACTTGACGCAGTGAGGCCAGTGTTAGTTCATGGGAGACGTTAAACAGATAGTGAGACTCCTGTTTATCAGGGACGTAAATCCTTAGGTGATGGCCAAGCAGAAAACAAAGTCATAATTCTGTCTGTGAGGGAGAATTATGACTCTGCCATCCCACTTACCCATGTCATGTTTGGTGACAGGGTGTGTACCACACTCAACATGGACCAGAGGAAGCAAAGGAAAGAGTTGTCTCAGGAGATTAGAAAGAAAATCATAGACAAGCATGTTAAAGATAAAGGCTAGAAGACCATCTCCAAGCAGCTAGATGTTCCTGTGACTACAGCTGCACATATTATTCAGAATTTTAAGATCCATGGGACTGTAGCCAACCTCCCTGGATGTGGCCGTAGGAGGAAAATTGATGACAGATCAAAGAGACGGAAAATCCAAATGGTAACAAAAGAGCCCAGAAAGACTTCTAAAGAGATCCGAGGTGAACTTCATGCTCAGTGAACATCAGTGTCAGATCGCACCATCCGTCGCTGTTTGAACCAAAGTGGCTACATGGGAGACGACCAAGGAGGACACCATTGCTGAAAACAAATCATAAAAAGCCGGACTGGAATTTGCCAAACTACATGTTGACAAGCCACAAAGCTTCTGGGAGAATGTCCTGTGGACAGATGAGACAAGAATTTTACTTTTTGCCAAGACACATCAGCTCTATGTTCACTGACAGAAAAATGAAGCATATTATCTAGAAAAGAAACATGGAGGAGGCTCGGTTATGTTCTGGGGCTGCTTTGCTGCATCTGGCACAGGGTGTCTTGAATCTGTGCAGGGTACATTGAAATCTCAAGATTGTCAAAGGATTCTGGAGAGAAAAGTGCTGGCCAGCATCAGAAAGCTTGGTCTCAGTCGCAGGTCATGGGTCTTGCAACAGGACAATGAGCCAAAAACACACAGAAACACCCAAGAATGGCTAAGAGGAAAACACTGGACTATTCTAAAGTGGCCTTCTATGAGCCCTGACCTCAATCCTATTGAGCATCTTTGAATGAAACATGCCGTCTGGAAAAGGCGCCCTTCAAACTGGAAACAACTGGAGCAGTTTGATCAGGAGAAGTGGACCAAAATACCTACTGAGAGGTGCAGAAGTCTCATTGACACTTACAGGAATCGCTTGATTGCAGTGATTGCCTCAAAAGGTTGTGCAACAAAATATTAAGTTGTGGGTACCATCATTTTTGTCCAGGTCTGTGTCATGCATTTATTATTTTTAAATAATTCTGTTCAAGCATGGTTAAAAAGCAATGTGTGACTTTCAGTGGTTAACATTCATAGAATTTGTATTTACTTATGCTTTTGTCAGATTACAGTTATTTCTGTGACCATTGTGAGGTTTTCGTTCATTGACTGAAGGGTACCAAGAATTTTGTCCACGTCTGTAAATGATATATAAATTAGGCACAATCACTTCCTTTATTTCTACTGTGTCTGGACTCAGTGGAGACCTTCAAAAAGCAGCTAAAGACATGTTTATTAGCTTTTAATTGGAACGGGCTTTTTATGATGTATTTATGACTGTATTGTGTTTTTACCTTGTAAAGCACTTTGTGTCTGTGAAAGGTAATATAGAAATAAACTTTACTTACTTACTATTTATTGTAATCATTTGGCAGCTTTAACTTTGCACTAAACTTGTTTTCACAAAATCGCACTGGTTTTAAAAAAGTAAGGACACACTCTCCATTGTGCCTTCTCACCTTGCTGGATTGCTGTTCTTCTTTCTCTTGTAGCTGCAGCTGAAAAATGAAGGTCTGCTCCTCCAGGGCACTGAGCATACAAGGTAGATGTGATGATTTGTTGTCTATCCGACAGAATGAAGCCATGGTGATCTCCGCTGACTGGTGGCTTTAATAGAAAGTGTAAACCGTTATGCTCATTAGGAGGCTAAAGAACACAGAAAACAACTTGCCAACTAGAAAAATTTGCATTTCCTGCGAAAATGCAGTGTGGATGCTGTAAAGCTGAAGCTGTCAGCTGAAACTAGCTGAAAAAGCTGAAAAGTTGCAGAAGTTGTAAAACCTTTGCAAAAAATTGTAATAACTTTGCAGAAGCATAAGAACTTAGCAGAACTGCAATAACGTAAAGAAAACATAATACTTGGCAGAAATACAATAACATAGCAGAACTTAGCAGCAGAAATTAGAATAAATATTGTAACTTACCAGAAACAAGATAACTTTTCAGAAATACAGGATTTTAGCAAACATGGTACAAGATTACATAGATACTTTATTTAAACAAAAATACCTAAACATTGCACAAATACTGTGATTTAGGACAAATAGTACAACATAGCAGAAATGCTGTAATTCAGCAAATATATTATGCTATGGCACAAATAGAAAGAATATGCTCAAATACTATGATTTTGCTCAAATAATATGATTAAGCAATAATACTAAGATTTAGCAGAAATACTGTATTTAGCACAAATACCGAAAAGTAGCAGAAATACTGTAATTTAGCATAATAGTAATAACTTGCACAATTACAAATATGGACATGGTAAATGGCCTGTATTTATTAGAGATGGCACGATACCACTTTTTTATGTCCGATACCGATACCGATATCATAAATTTGGATATCTGCCGATACCGATATGAATCCGATATTGTGTTTTTTAATCAATAAAAAATCTTTTTTTTTTTTTAAATCTTGCTGCATTTTGTATAAGTTCATACTCAAGTTTAAATAAACAATAACACTAAAGCTATTCTGTTATACCTGTATGCAAAAAAATACACTGCACCCAAAATATTTCATAGTTCAGGAACACTGATCAATCTAATAAACTTAAACCTACTCCATCCTCCCTATTCTGGTATTTTAAAGAGTACTTAGCAGAAATATTAAGCAACCTAACTAATAGGGTTACAAACTCCCAGCAAAAAAAAATAGGGAACCACCCCCCACCCTCCACCTCATGATGCTTAATCGATGTAATCAACTTTAATTTGATGCAGGGTGAAAAAAAAATGCACAGAAATCAATTATTTTTCAAGAATAATTAAATAGATTCAACATCTTTCTTCAACAGAATTGCAGACTGCACAGATGGTACCTTCCCAAAGAAAAAAGTACTATAGCTTACTAGGGTATATTAGACTTAACAGTTACTATATACAGTAATGGACTTCTATACATTTTACATCAGATTAAAACTTTGGGTGTAAGATTCAGATAATTATTTATTAAAAGCTAGGCATTTTAAATGAGAATAAGAAAGAAAAGTATGTCTTTGTGCCCCTTTTCCTGTTCATGCCCTATCGGCCCCCTGGCTACACTTTGCTAGATCCGCCCCTGCACAGTTACCAGCCGTCAGCTACGAGAAAAGGATCCTGGTGTAGAAAGTAATATTAAATAAATTCTAACAACAGCTTATCAAGCTTAAACGTGCTGCTGTTGTTCCGCCGCTGGTTTCCTCTTTCTGGTGCAAAGTGGGCCAAAAACAAAGAAGAGAGACGGACTCACGACAGAAAAGCCGATCAGCTGATCATTAAGCAGTTTCACGATTGAAGTAGCTGCAGGAGAGAGAGAGAGAGAGAGGGGCAGTCGCTCCATATATCGGTTGTTAAGCTTAACGCTGGAATGCTTTACAAACATTCAGAGATGAACTTACACACTTGCTTTACTTCTCTCTGGGATAACTTCCTCGAGATGAAATGCTGGTTTGGTAGCGAGGCTACAAGACACACAGCCTCTCTATCACGTGACACACACTGCTCCGACGTGCTACGGTTATGAGCCGAGTTACGCCGTGTCGCAAGTTTTGTGAGCTGCTTTTTTGATATTTAATGGATCGGATTACATTTTTTATTTCTCGCCGATATCCGATCCAGTAATTTAGGTCAGTATCGGACCGATACCGATACGTAATATCGGATCGGTCCATCTCTAGTATTTATATAGCGCTTTTATGGTCCCTAAGGACCCCAAAGCTCTTTACATATCCAGTCATTCACCCATTCACACACTGGTGATGGCAAGCTACGTTGTAGCCACAGCCACCCTGGGGCGCACTGACAGAGGCGAGGCTGCTGGACATTGGCGCCACCGGGCCCTCTGACCACCACCAGTAGACAACGAGTGAAGTGTCTTGCCCAAAGACACAACGACCGAGACTGTCCGAGCCGGGCCTCGAACCGGTAACCTTCCGATTACAAGGCGAACTCCCAACTTTTGAGCCACGATCGCCCCCATATATGGAAACACACATGCACAGAGACACACACAGGATCCAATTCAATCAACCAGTGTAAATATATTGATTTTAAATCACACAATAAGATACACCCATAAAAAGGCTCTCTCTCTCTCTCTCTGTCATACAGACACACACACACACACACACACACACACACACACACACACACACACGCAGCAGCAGCAGAAGCAAGTGAACAAACAGGGGCTGTACAGTGTTTCCTGTATGTTTCTAGGTGGGTCAAAAGCCTGGAGCTGCTTAATTTGAATCCACCAATCAGAAAGGCTATGTCCTTTTTCCCGCCAAAACAGGTGCATCTGTTTTACACACGCAGCACAGAGACAGGATTTGTGTAGTCTATTTTTCATAGTGAGGACTCCTCTCAAACAAATGGCTATAATTTCCTTACCAGCTGCGCCACTGGGAAAGACAGTGAGCACTTGGGAAACAGGGTGATGAGCAGTCAGAATTAGATCGCGGTGTGAGGCAAAGAGCGCCGTTTATTGGAGTTACAAAACGTCGTGTAACTCCAAAACTAGGTGGACTAGAAGCATAATTCTTGTACTGGGTGAATCAGCGGACTTTGGTGTACTTTGACTGCGATTTTCATTACTCTTTGTACATCCGTCGCTGAGATATGACGAGAGAAGAAACGGCAGACCTCAGATATGATTGGCTGGCTGGGAAGCTGGCAGAAATATATAGTAATAGTGTGATTAAGCATAAATACTACATTTAGCAGAAATACTGTATTAAGGACAAATCCTATAAAAAGCAGAAATACTATATTAAGCACAAATCCTATAAAAAGCAGAAATACTATATTAAGCAATATAAAAATCCTATAAAAATGGTATAAAAAGCAAAAATACTGTAATATGATTTGGTAGAAAAACTATAATTAATCAGAAATACTATATTTGGCAGAAATACTGTATATACTGTATATACTGTAACATGACAGAAATTCCTCCACTTAGTAGTAATACTATAACATAACACAAATGTTATGATGAGTTGAGCGGCTGGTACTCTGGTGCAGTCAGCACAATCTGGAGCTGAACACTCTTAAAACTGTAGAGATGACAGTGGACTTCAGGAGACATCCCTCAACTCTGCCCCCCCTCATCATATCAGACAGCCCTGTGTCGACTGTGGAGATCTTCAAGTTGCTGGGTACCACCATCTCCCAGGACCTGAAGTGGGAGACCAACATCAACTCCATCCTCAAAAAGACCCAGCAGAGGATGTACTTCCTGAGACAACTGGGGAAGTACAGTCTTCCACAGGAGCTGCTGATCCAGTTCTACACTGCAGTCATTGAGTCTGTCCTGTGCTCCTCCATCACAGTCTGGTATGGTGCAGCCACTAAACAGGACAGGTGCAGACTGCAGCGGACTGTACTGGGCAGCAGAAAGGATCATCGGCGCCCCCTGCCCTCCATCCAGGATCTGTACCTCTCAAGAACCGGAAACGGGCAGGGAAAATCATCACAGAACCCTCACACCCTGGACACAGACTTTTTGATCTGCTGCCCTCTGGCAGACGGTACAGAAGCCTGCAGACCAGGACCACCCGACACAGGAACAGTTTCTTTCCCTCACCATCTCCCTTCTAAACAGTTGAACTGTCACACTGCTCCCACTGCCAGACTGCAACTGCACCTTATGTACATTCTGTAGTATTCATTCCACCTCATTTCATTTCTGTATTTTATGTATATACGTTTAGATTAGTTATTTATAGTTGGTTTACACAGCTTTGTGTATGTATGTGTATGCATGTGTAATGTATATATAGATACGTGTGTGTGTGTGGGTGTGTGTGTGTGTGTGTGTGTGTGTGTGTGTGTGTGATTTACATTTTGCTGTGCTCGAGAGCCACCATCTACCGGAACCAAATTCCTTGTATTTGTATGCACATATACTTGGCCAATAAACATGATTCTGATGACTTGGCACAAAAACCATGATTTAGCAGAAATACTATGATTGAGCAGAAGTACTAAGATGTAGTAAAAGTACTTTGATTTAAGAGAAATCCAATTATGGAGGAGTAATACTTTAAAATGGGAGAAATATTGATACACACACATTCACAGAGCCTAAAGGGAAGAGTATTTGTGCCATGGAGTGTTAAGAAGAATGTGAGGTCCATATTAGAAAAGCTGGTAAAAGTTTTGAGAATTGTAATAAATGATGAATATGAATTAGTGGTCTGTGATAGTGTATTAATTTGTAGGGCAAAAACATGTTGTCCAAGGTGGAGTTGAACCCACGACCTTTGGGTTGCAGACCTGTGTCATTACCAGCTGCCCCACTGGGAAAGACAGTGAGCACTTGGGAAACAGGGTGATGAGCAGTCAGAATTAGATCGCGGTGTGAGGCAAAGAGCGCCGTTTTTTGGAGTTACAAAACGTCGTGTAACTCCAAAACTAGGTGGACTAGAAGCATAATTCTTGTACTGGGTGAATCAGCGGACTTTGGTGTACTTTGACTGCGATTTTCATTACTCTTTGTACATCCGTCGCTGAGATATGACGAGAGAAGAAACTGCAGACCTGAGATATGATTGGCTGGCTGGGAAGCTGGCAGAAATATATAGTAATAGTGTGATTAAGCATAAATACTACATTTAGCAGAAATACTGTATTAAGCACAAATCCTATAAAAAGCAGAAATACTATATTAAGCACAAATCCTATAAAAAGCAGAAATACTATATTAAGCACAAATCCTATAAAAAGCAGAAATACTATATTAAGCACAAATCCTATAAAAAGCAGAAATACTATATTAAGCAATATAAAAATCCTATAAAAATGGTATAAAAAGCAAAAATACTGTAATATGATTTGGTAGAAAAACTATAATTAATCAGAAATACTATATTTGGCAGAAATACTATATTTAGCACAAATCTTATAAAATAGCAGAAATAGTATGATTCAGCACAATAGTAATAACTTAAACAGAAAAACTGGAAAAGCAAAATGGACAGCTGAAAAATGCTGAACATGCTAAGGGTCCTTCAAATGTACTTGTTAAATGAAAAAAACTCAGCAAAAAAAAGTGTAACAGTCACACAATCACAAATATGGAAACATATGGAAACACACATGCACAGAGAGACACACACAGGACCAAATTCAGTCAACCAGTCTAAATATATTGAATTAAAATCATACAATAAGATGCTCCCATAAAAACTCTCTCTCGCCCTCCCTTTCTCTCTCTCTCTGTCTCTCTCTCACACACACACACACACACACACACACACACACACACACACACACACACACACACACACAGCAGCAGCAGCAGAAAGTGAACAGGGGCTGTTAACAGCATGTTTCTAGGTCAGTCAAACAGCTGTGACCTTCTCAATTTGAATCCACCAATCAGAGAGGCTGTGTGCTTTTTCCATAAAACTGGTGCACCAAGTGCAGGCCTTTACACATGTAGCACAGAGAGAGACAGGATTTTTGCAGTCTATTTCTCATAGTGAGGACTCCCCTCAAACAAACAGCCATAAATTTCTAACCGTAGGGGCTAAAACAGTCCTTCTTAGACCATTTTATTCAGAAGACATAGGGGAATCTTGAAATGCTGACCATTTAAAATAAAAATATGAAATATTAGAGATATATGACATAGATGATTGGTGGGCTTAGAAGCCACGAAGGTCCCAATATGCAAATTTAAATGTGCCAGGACTCAGATATGATTGGCTGGCTGGGAAGCCATGAAGGTCCCAATATGCAAATTTGAATGTGCCAGGACTCAGATATGATTGGCTGGCTGGGAAGCCATGAAGGCAACAATATGCAAATTTGAATGTGCCAGGACTCAGATATGATTGGCTGGCTGAGAAGCCATGAAGGTCCCAATATGCAAATTTGAATGTGCCAGGACTCAGATATGATTGGCTGGCTGGGAAGCCATGAAGGCAACAATATGCAAATTTGAATGTGCCAGGACTCAGATATGATTGGCTGGCTGGGAAGCCATGAATGCCCCAATATGCAAATTTAAATGTGCCAGGACTCAGATATGATTGGCTGGCTGAGAAGCCATGAAGGTCCCAATATGCAAATTTGAATGTGCCAGGACTCAGATATGATTGGCTGGCTGGGAAGCCGTCCAGGTCCTGATATGTAAATTTGAATATTAGGACTGACTCCCTGGGGACCTGGCAGAAATATATAGAAATACAATGATTACCCAGAAATACTGCATTTAGTAGAAATACTATGTTTTAGCACAAATACTATAAAATGGCAGAAATACTATAATTAAGCAGAAATATTATATTAAGTACAAATCCTATAAAATAGCAGAAATAGTATGATTTAGCACAAATGCTGTATTTAGCACAAATCTTATAAAATAGCAGAAATAGTATGATTTAGCAGAAATGCTGTATTTAGCACAAATACTGAAAAGCAGCACAAATGCTATGACTTAGCACAATAGTAATAACTTAAATAGAAAAATTGGAAAAGCAAAATGGACAGCTGCAAAAAGTCCCACAAGCACAGAGAGACACACACAGGATCAAATTCAGTCAACCAGTCTAAATATGATGAATTTAAATCATACAATAAGATGCTCCCATAAAACTCTCTCTCGCCTCTCTCTCTCTCTCTCTCTCTCTCTCTCACACACACACACACACACACACACACACACACACACACACACAGGAGAGAAAATCAAGTTTCTAGCTCAGTCAAGCAGCCTGGGAGCTGCTAAATTTGAATCCACCAATCAGAGAGGCTGTGTACTTTTTCCGCCAAAACAGGTGCAGCCGTTTTTACACACACAGAGCACAGAGACAGGATTTCTGCAGTGAATTTCTCATAGTGAGGATTCCTCTCAAACAAATGGCCATAATTTCCTAACCGTAGGGGCTAGAACGGTCATTCTTACACCGTTTTGTTCAGAAGAGATGGGGAATCTTAAAGTGTTGACACTTTATCATTAAAATATGAATTATTAAAGATATTTGACTTCTAATGCACCATAACTGAGTAGAGCAAAGCAAAACTGCCTTGACTTGCCCTCAAACAACGCTTTCTAACTCTAAATCTATTTGGAGTATCAATATCATTCTTTCACCGTAAGAGACAGCAGGCTTTGGTGAACAATCATGGAAATTTTCAGGTCTCTGTGGAAATCCATTAAAAAGATATGACGAGAGGAAAAAGTGGTTCATTTCAGAGTTTGAAATCTGAAGAAATCTGAGCGAAGGACTAATTTCCTACCCTCAAACAAGTCTAACTCATTTCAGAACGGTAATAGGTGAAAAAAATTCTTGAATTGTGAGCGTCAGGAGTGTCTGAAGATATACGGGACAAGCCTCATGTTTTAACTGCTTCGTTAAGGAGATATGACGATTCGAAAATGCCTCTCATTACAGAAATCACGCGGTGATTTTGAACAAACTCTCCATTGACTTTCTATGGGGATTTTTGAGACTTTGTGTTGGTCTGAGGAGATTTGCCAAAATTCTATAAATCCCACAACAATGATAGTGACATTTTCTGAAAGCCAGCAAAAATACCTACGTTTTGATGTATAATTTGTGTGGGTTGAGTGAAAATTGAGCGAGTAGCGAGAAGTTGTTCGGACATGAAGAGAAAATTGCCAAAGGTACAGTGGCTCACTTAGAACCAACTGCATAGCAACCATAACAACGCATGTATTTTGTGAAAAATCACAATTTTGCAACTCAAAACTTAAAGAGGGATAAGATGAAAATGGTAACAGATATGAAAAAGCTGAATCATTAATGCATAGCCCAATAATTTGTGAACATTTTAAAGTTTGAATGGTTGTTCTAGGCGAAAGTATGAGAAAGTAGTTAAGTTTCAAAAACAAGCAAGTTTTAGCAGAATTGTGGAAGTTTTCCATTCATTTCAATGGGACAAATTAAAGGAAAAAAACTTAATATTTTAAGAAGTATAACAGCAGAAAATACCAAAAATCATTGCCGGAAAGAGCAAAAATAGCAGAATAGTTTAAAATTTGAACGGTGAAAATAGCACAAAAATTGTGGAAGTAGTTCTACGGTAAAAAAACGCACGGAAGCAACTTGAAGAATAATAATAACTAGAAAATTTGCATTTCCTGCGAAAATGCAGTGTGGATGCTGGAACGCTGAAGCTGTCAGCTGAAACTAGCTGAAAAAGCTGAAAAGTTGCAGAAATTGTAAAAACTTTGCAGAAGCAAAGGAACGTTGCTAAAATGTAGTAACCTAGCAGAACTGCAATATCTTAGAGGAAACATAATACTTGGCAGAAATACAATAGCATAGCAGAACTTAGCAGAAATATTGTAACTTACCAGAAACACGATAACTTCCCAAAAATACAAGAATTTCGGAGAAATAGTATAAGATAACAGAAAGAATATATTTAGCCAAACATTTTTAAACATTACAGAAATACTACTCTATAGCAGAAATGATATATTTAGAAAGAAAATATAATATAGTAGAAATACTATGATTTAGCAGAAATCCTACAATATAGCTCAATAACAATGATTTAGAACAGATACTATGATTGAGCAGAATAGTAATAACTTAAGTGAAAATATTGGAAAGGTAAAATGACAAGCTGAATAAAAGGAACATGGTTAAGTTTGCTCAAAACTAATTTTTGTTCACCTGTGAAAAAATAAAATAAAAATACATTTAGAAATACAAATAAGAACAGCCAACAGATACACAAAAATTAAATATGGATACACAAATCAACAAATACACACAAAATCAAATATGGATACACAAATATACAGAGAGAGACACACACACAGGGTCTATGCCAGTCAACCAGTCTGAATATATTATATTTTTATCCAACAATGAGATGCTGCCCTAAAAGGGCTTTGTGTGTGTTTTTCTCTCTCTCTCTCTCTCTCACACACACACACACACACACACACACACACACACACTCAAACACTCACACCCACACTCAGGCTCACACACACACGCCACACACACACACATAGCATCAGCAAGTGAACAGGGGCTGTTAACAGCATGTTTCTAGGTCAGTCAAACAGCTGTGAGATTCTCAATTTGAATCCACCAATCAGAGGGGCTGTGTGCTTTTTCCTGCCAAAACTGGTGCACCAAGTGCAGGCTTTTACAGCACAGAGAGAGACAGGATTTTTGCAGTCTATTTCTCATAGTGAGGACTCCCCTCAAACAAACAGCCATAAATTCCTAACCGTAGGGGCTAAAACGGTCATTCTTAGACCGTTGTGTTCAGAAGACATGGGAGAATCTTGAAATGTTGACCATTTAAAATAAAAATATGAAATATCATACATATATGACATAGATGATTGGTTGTCTTAGAAGCCATGATTGCCCCAATATGCAAATTTGAATGTGCAAGCCCTCGGATATGATTGGTTGTCTTAGAAGCCATATAAAAAGCAGTAAAACTGTACTATGATTTGGTAGAAAATATTGATACACACACACAGATACACAGAGCCTAAAGGGAACAGTATTTGTGCCATGGAGTGTTAAGAAGAATCTGAGGTCCATATTAGAAAAGCTGCTAAAATCATAAAACTTTGCAGAATTGTAATAAATGATGAATATGAATTACTTGTCTGTGATAGTGTATTAATTTCTAGGGAAAAAAAAAAAATATTGACCAAGGTGGAATTGAACCCGTGATCTTTAGACTGCCGACCGGCGTCATTACCAACTGTGCCACCGGGAAACAGAGCAGCGGTTTGGAAAACGGGGAGATGAACTGTCAGATTTAGATCGCGGTGAGAGGCGTAAAACGCCGATTTTTGGAGTTACAAAACGTCATGTAACTCCAAAACTAGGTGGGATAGAAGCACAAGTCTTGTACTGGGTGAATCAGCAGACTTTGCTGAACTTTCACTGCGATTTTCATTGCTCCTTTTACCTCCGTCACGGAGATATGATGAGAGAAGAAACGACTTCATTTTCAGAGTTTGAAAAGTGAGAGGAGGACAGATTTCCACCCCTCAAACAAACGTAATTTATGGCTTAACAGTAAGATGACTGTAAAACTGCTCTATGATTTACATGAAATACTTTGATTTAGAAGAAATTCTATAATCTAGCAAAAAGCACTACAGCATAGCAGAAGTTATATCACTGAGCAGATTTACTAGGATTTAGCACAAACACTATGATTTGGCTCAAAAATCTTTATTTTGCAGTTATATTATGATTTGGCAGAAATACTATGAGCAGTAATAATATAACAGTACATAATACTGTTATTTTGTGGAAATACAATGCTTTATCACAAATACCATGATATGGCAAAAATACTATGATTCAGCAGAAATACTATGATTGAGCAGAAGTACTAAGATATAGTAAAAGTACTTTGATTTAACAGAAATGCAATTATGGAGGAGTAATACTTTAAAATGGGAAAAATATTGATACACACACAGATACACAGAGCCTAAAGGGAACAGTATTTGTGCCATGGAGTGTTAAGAAGAATCTGAGGTCCATATTAGAAAAGCTGCTAAAATCATAAAAGTTTGCAGAATTGTAATAAATGATGAATATGAATTACTTGTCTGTGATAGTGTATTAATTTCTAGGGAAAAAAAAAATGTTGACCAAGGTGGAATTGAACCCGTGATCTTCAGGCTGCCAACCGGCGTCATTAGCAACTGTGCCACTGGGAAACAGAGCAGCGATTTGGAAAACGGGGAGATGAACTGTCAGATTTAGATCGCGGTGAGAGGCGTAAAACGCCGATTTTTGGAGTTACAAAACGTCATGTAACTCCAAAACTAGGTGGGATAGAAGCACAAGTCTTGTACTGGGTGAATCAGCAGACTTTGCTGAACTTTCACTGCGATTTTCATTGCTCCTTTTACCTCCGTCGCGGAGATATGATGAGAGAAGAAACGGCTTCATTTTCAGAGTTTGAAAAGTGAGAGGAGGACAGATTTCCACCCCTCAAACAAATGTAATTTATGGCTTAACAGTAAGATGACTGTAAAAACTGCTCTATGATTTACATGAAATACTTTGATTTAGAAGAAATTCTATAATCTAGCAAAAAGCACTACAGCATAGCAGAAGTTATATCACTGAGCAGATTTACTAGGATTTAGCACAAACACTATGATTTGGCTCAAAAATCTTTATTTTGCAGTTATATTATGATTTGGCAGAAATACTATGAGCAGTAATAATATAACAGTACATAATACTGTTATTTTGTGGAAATACAATGCTTTATCACAAATACCATGATATGGCAAAATACTATGATTCAGCAGAAATACTATGATTGAGCAGAAGTACTAAGATGTAGTAGAAGTACTTTGATTTAGCACAAATACTATTATGGAGGAGTAATACTTTAACATGGGAGAAATATTGATACACACACACACACACAGAGAGCAAAGTGTGCAGAGGCTGTTGAGAGTCTGGGCTTGGCATATCTAGGTCAGCTAAATTGGCTGCACCTGCTGTAATCAGCACTTACACAGACAGACACAGAGAGAGCTATGGGTTTTCTTCAGTGTATTTCTCACATTCAGGACTCCCCTCAAACAAATGGCCATAATTTCCTAACCGTAGGGGCTAGAATGCTCATTCTAACACCGTTTTGTGCAGAAGAGATGGGGGAATCTGCAGGTCTTCATAATTCAGCGATAAAATATAAATTATTGAAGATATTTGACTTGTAATACACTGTAACTGAGTAGAGGCGAAGCAAAACTGCCTTGACTTGCCCTCAAACAATGCTTTCTAACTCTAAATCTATTTGGAGTATCGATATCATTCTTTCACTGTAAGAGACAGCAGGCTTTGGCGAACAATCATGGAAATTTTCAGGTCTCTGTGGAAATCCATCAAAAGATATGACGAGAGAAAAAGTGCCTCATTTCCAGAGTTTGAAATCTGAAGACATCTGAGCGAGGGACGAATTTCCTACCCTCAAACAAACCCAATTCATGGCCAAATGGTAATAGGTGAGAAAGAAATTCTTGAATTGTGAGTGTCAGGAGTGTCTGAAGATATACCGGGACAAGCCTCATGTCTTAACTTCGCTTCGTTAAGGAGATATGACGATTCGAATATGCCTCTCATTACAGAAATCAAGCGGTGATTTTGAACAAACTCTCCATTGACTTTCTATGGAGAGTTTTCAGACTTTGTGTTGGTCTGAGGAGATTTGCCAAAATTCTATAAATCTCACAACCATGATAGTGACATTTTCTGAAAGCCAGCAAAAATACCTACGTTTTGATGTATAATTTGTGGAAGTTGAGTGAAAATTGAGCAAGTAGCAAGAAGTTGTTCGGACATGAAGAGAAGATCACGAAACCTACAGTGGCACACTGAAAGCCAAGTGCATAGCAACCATAACAACGCATGTATTTTGTGAAAATCACAATTTTGCAACTCAAAACTTTAAGAGGGATAAAAATAAAATGGTAAAAGATTTGAAAAAGCTGATTTATTCCTGAATAGCCCAATAATTTGAGAACATTTTAAAGTTTGAATGGTTGTTCTACGTGAAAATATGACAAAGTAGTTAAGTTTCAAAAACAAGCAAGTTTTAGCAGAATTGCGGAAGTTTCCCATTCGTTTCAATGGGACAAATTAAAGGAAAAAAGCTTAATATTTTAAAAAGTATAACAGTATAAAATACCAAAAGATATAGCCATCATTAGCAGAAATAGCAGAATAGTTTAAAATTTGAACGGTGAAAATCGGCTGAAAATTGTGGAAGTAGATCCACGGCGAAAAGTGTACGGAAGTCCTAAGAATAATAATAAAGAACTAGAAAAATTTGCATTTCCTGCGAAAATGCTGTGTGGATGCCTTAACGCTGAAGCTGTCTGCTGAAAAGCTGAAAAAGCTGAAAAGTTGCAAAAAGTTGTATGGTGGTGAAAAAAAAATGTCACCCTGAGCAGGATTCGAACCTGGCCCTCCTGGTTTCAAGGCAGTCACTCATCTCACTGAGCCAAACTCATTCTCTCAAAAAAGAGGAGGAGAGACTGACAATTCAGCTAAAATGAGCAGAAGCTGCTCATTTTTTGTGCTGAGAAGAGGCGAAAAGGCTGAAAATTTTGCAGAAAAGAGATAAATCAGCAGAATTTCTGCGGAAAAGAGGTAGAACAAAAGAACAAAAGAGAAAACTGAAAACAGGTTTTGCCATGACCAGGATTTGAACCTGGCCCTTATGGTCTCAAGGCAGCTACTCATCTCACTGAGCTAAACTCTTTCTCTCAAAAAAGAGGAGGAGAGACTGACAATTCTGCTAAAATGAGCAGAAGCTGCTCATTTTTTGTGCTGAGAAGAGGCGAAAAGGCTGAAAATTTTGCAGAAAAGAGGTGAATCAGCAGAATTTCTGCTGAAAAGAGGTAAAGAAGCAGAAAGTTGCGCTGAAAAGAGATGAATCAGCAGAATTTCTGCTCAAAAGAGTTTTTTTTCTGAAAACAGCTGAGATTTGTGCTGATAAGAGGTGAAAAGGCTGAACATTTTGCAGAAAAGAGGTGAATCAGCAGAATTTCTGCAGAAAAGAGGTAAAGAAGCAATAAGTTGCGCTGAAAAGAGATGAATCAGCAGAGTTTCTGCTGAAAAGAGTTTTGTTTTTCTGAAAACAGCCAAAAAAGCTGGAATTTGTGCTGAAAAGGAGTGAAAAAAATGAAAATTTTGCTGAAAAGGGGTGAAGAAGCTAAAGTACACCAAATCAAAGTATTTGTGCCAAAACATAGTGTTTCTGCCATATTGTGGTACTACTACATTACAACATGAATACGGATTAAAGATGAAAGAAACTGGCAACAAATTCCTCCACTACAAACCAGTCTGATACCACTTCTTTGCAGTGTTCACGTTTACTAAGGCACTACCCAAAAGGCGCCACAAGAGGGCACTCCAACACAAGAGATGAGGTGAATGAGCAGAATTTCTGCTGAAAAGAGGCAGAAGGTTCTGTTTGTAGAAAAAGAAACACTGTTGAACCATGTGTGAAATAAATAAAGAAAATGCAGTGTGGATGCTGTAACGCTGAAGCTGTCTGCTAAAATTAGCTGAAAAAGCTGAAAAGTTGCAGAAATTATAAAAACTTTGCAGAAGCAAAGGAACTTTGCTAAAATGTAGTAACTTAGCAGAACTGCAATATCTTAGAGGAAACATAATACTTGGCAGAAATACAAGAGCATAGCAGAACTTAGCAGAAATATTGTAACTTAACAGAAACACGATAACTTCTCAAAAATACAAGAATTTAGGAGAAATAGTATAAGATAACAGAAAGAATATATTTAGCCAAACATTCTTAAACATTACAGAAATACTATGATTTAGAAAAACAGTACAACATAGCAGAAATGCTGTGATTTAAGAGACATTGTAATATACTATGAATATTGTAATTTTAAATAAATACTATGTATTAGCAAAAATACTCAAGTTTAGCACAAATATTATAACATAGCAGAAATACTATTCTATAGCAGAAATGCTATATTTAGAAAGAAAAATATAATATAGTAGAAATACTATGATTTAGCAGAAATCCTACAATATAGCTTAATATGGAACAAATACTATGATTGAGCAGAATAGTTATAACTTAAGTGAAAATATTGGAAAGGTAAATTGATAAGCTGAATAAAAGGAACATGGTTAAGTTCGCTGAAAACCAATTGTTGTTCACCTGTGAAAAAAATAAAATAGAAATACATTTAAAAAAAAACAAATAAGAAAAGCCAACAGATACACACAAAATCAAATATGGATACACAAATCAACAAATACACAAGAAATCAAATATGGATACACAAATGTACAGAGAGAGACACACACAGACAGAGTCTATGCCAGTCAACCAGTCTGAATATATAATATTTTTATCCAACAATGAGATGCTGCCCGAAAAAGCGTCTTTGTGTGTGTCTTTCTCTCTCTCTCTCACACACACACACACACACACACACACACACACACACACACACACACACACAGCATCAGCAAGTGAACAGGGGCTGTTAACAGCATGTTTCTAGGTCAGTCAAACAGCTGTGAGCTTCTCAATTTGAATCCACCAATCCGAGAGGCTGTGTGCTTTTTCCGCCAAAACTGGTGCACCAAGTGCAGGCTTGTACACATGCAGCACAGAGAGAGACAGGATTTTGCAGTCTATTTCTCATAGTCAGGACTCCCCTCAAACAAACAGCCATAAATTCCTAATCGTAGGGGCTAAAACGGTCATTCTTAGACCGTTTTGTTCAGACGACATGGGGAATCTTGAAATGTTGACCATTTAAAATAAAAATATGAAATATTATGGATATATGACATAGATGATTGGTTGCCTGGGAAGCCATGAAGGCCCCAATATGCAAATTTGAATGTGCCAGCCCTCAGACATGATTGGTTATCTTAGAAGCCATGAATGCCCCAATATGCAAATTTGAATGTGTAAGGTCTCAGATATGATTGGTTGTCTTAGAAGCCATATAAAAAGCAATAAAATTGTACTATGATTTGGTAGAAAAACTATAATTAATCAAAAATACTATATTTGGCAGAAATACAATTTTTTGGCAGAAACACTATAATTAGCACAAATCTGATGAAATAGCAGAAATAGTATGATTTAGCAGAAATGCTGTATTTAGCACAAATACTGAAAAGCAGCAGAAATGCTATGACTTAGCACAATAGTAATAACTTACATAGAAAAATTGGAAAAGCAAAATGAACAGCTGAAAAATGCTGAACATGCTAAGGGTCCCTCAAATGTGATTGTTAAATGAAAAAAAAAAATCAGCAAAAAAAAAGTATAACAGTCACGCAATCACAAATATGGACACATA
This sequence comes from Oreochromis aureus, assembly GCF_013358895.1. Classification (NCBI taxonomy): domain Eukaryota; kingdom Metazoa; phylum Chordata; class Actinopteri; order Cichliformes; family Cichlidae; genus Oreochromis; species Oreochromis aureus. The sequence goes on along the minus strand of NC_052944.1, from coordinate 45,562,011 downwards.
TGGAAACACACAAGCACAGAGAGACACACACAGTATCAAATTCAGTCAACCAGTCTAAATATATTGAATTTAAATCATACAATAAGATGCTCCCATAAAAACTCTCTCGCCTCCTTTCTCTCTCTCTCTGTCACACACACACACACACACACACACACACACACACACACACACACAGGGAGAGACAAGCAAGTTTCTAGGTCAGTCAAGCAGCATGGGAGCTGCTAAATTTGAATCCACCAATCAGACAGGCTGTGCCCTTTTTCCCGCCAAAACAGGTGCACGCAGCACAGAGAGACACAGGATTTGTGCTGTCTATTTTTCATAGTCAGGACTCCCCTCAAACAAATGGCTATAATTTCCTAACCGTAGGGGCTAGAACAGTCATTCTCACACCGTTTTGTTCAGAAGAGATGGGGGAATCTTAAAGTGTTGACAATTTATCATTAAAATATGAATTATTGAAGACATTTGACTTCTAATGCACCATAACTGAGTAGAGGCGCAGCGAAAACTGCCTTGACTTGCCCTCAAACAATGCTTTCTAACTCTAAATCTATTTGGAGTATCGATATCATTCTTTCACCGTAAGAGACAGCAGGCTTTGGTGAACAGTCATGGAAATTTTCAGGTCTGTGTGGAAATCCATCAAAAAGATATGACGAGAGAAAAAAGTGCCTCATTTCCAGAGTTTGAAATCTGAAGAAATCTGAGCAAACGACGAATTTCCTACCCTCAAACAAGTCTAACTCATTTCAGAACGGTAATAGGTGAGAAAGAAATTCTTGAATTGTGAGCGTCAGGAGTGTCTGAAGATATACTGGGACAAGCCTTATGTCTTAACTTCGCTTCGTTCGGGAGATATGACGATTTGAAAATGCCTCTCATTAGAGAAATCCAGCGGTGATTTTGAACAAGTTCTCCATTGACTTTCTATGCAGAGTTTCCAGACTTTGTGTTGGTCTGAGGAGATTTGCCAAAATTCTATTATACAGAAATACTGTAATCAGCACATAAACTGTAACATTTTAGAAATTCCTCCACTTAGTAGTAATACTATAACATAACACAAATGTTATGATGAGTTGAGCGGCTGGTACTCTGGTGCAGTCAGCACAATCTGGAGCTGAACACTCTTAAAACTGTAGAGATGACAGTGGACTTCAGGAGACATCCTCAACTCTGCCCCCCTCATCATATCAGACAGCCCTGTGTCGACTGTGGAGATCTTCAAGTTGCTGGGTACCACCATCTCCCAGGACCTGAAGTGGGAGACCAACATCAACTCCATCCTCAAAAAGACCCAGCAGAGGATGTACTTCCTGAGACAACTGGGAAGTACAGTCTTCCACAGGAGCTGCTGATCCAGTTCTACACTGCAGTCATTGAGTCTGTCCTGTGCTCCTCCATCACAGTCTGGTATGGTGCAGCCACTAAACAGGACAGGTGCAGACTGCAGCGGACTGTGGGCAGCAGAAAGGATCATCGGCGCCCCCTGCCCTCCATCCAGGATCTGTACCTCTCAAGAACCAGGAAACGGGCAGGGAAAATCATCACAGACCCCTCACACCCTGGACACAGACTTTTTGATCTGCTGCCCTCTGGCACACGGTACAGAAGCCTGCAGAGCAGGACCACCCGACACAGGAACAGTTTCTTTCCCTCGCCATCTCCCTTCTAAACAGTTGAACTGTCACACTGCTCCCACTGCCAGACTGCAACTGCACCTTATGTACATTCTGTAGTATTCATTCCACCTCATTTCATTTCTGTATTTTATGTATATACGTTTAGATTAGTTATTTATAGTTGGTTTACACAGCTTTGTGTATGTATGTGTATGCATGTGTAATGTATATATAGACGTGTGTGTGTGTGTGTGTGTGTGTGTGTGTGTGTGAGAGAGAGAGATTTACATTGCTGTGCTCGAGAGCCACCATCTACCGGAACCAAATTCCTTGTATTTGTCTGCACATATACTTGGCCAATAAACATGATTCTGATGATTTGGCACAAAACCATGATTTGGCAAAAATACTATGATTTAGCAGAAATACTATGATTGAGCAGAAGTACTAAGATGTAGTAAAAGTACTTTGATTTAAGAGAAACCAATTATGGAGGAGTAATACTTTAAAATGGGAGAAATATTGATACACACACACATTCACAGAGCCTAAAGGGAAGAGTATTTGTGCCATGGAGTGTTAAGAAGAATGTGAGGTCCATATTAGAAAAGGTGGTAAAAAGTTTTCAGAATTGTAATAAATGATGAATATGAATTAGTGGTCTGTGATAGTGTATTAATTTGTAGGGCAAAAAACATGTTGTTCAAGGTGGAGTTGAACCCACGACCCTTGGGTAGCAGCCCTGTGTCATTACCAGCTGCGCCACTGGGAAAGACAGTGAACCCTTGGGAAACAGGGTGATGAGCAGTCAGAATTAGATCGTGGTGAGAGGCAAAGAGCGCCGTTATTTGGAGTTACAAAACGTCATGTAACTCAAAAACTAGGTGGACTAGAAGCATAATTCTTATACTGGGTGAATCAGCGGACTTTGGTGTACTTTGACTGCGATTTTCATTGCTCTTTGTACATCCGTCGCTGAGATATGACGAGAGAAGAAACGGCAGACCTCAGATATGATTGGCTGGGCTGAAGCTGGCAGAAATATATAGTAATAGTGTGATTAAGCATAAATACTACATTTAGCAGAAATACTGTATTAAGCACAAATCCTATAAAAAGCAGAAATACTATATTAAGCACAAATGCTATAAAAAGCAGAAATACTATATTAAGCAATATAAATATCCTATATAAAAATGGTATAAAAAGCAAAAATACTGTAATATGATTTGGTAGAAAACTATAATTAATCAGAAATACTATATTGGGCAGAAATACTATATTTAGCACAAATCTTATAAAATAGCAGAAATAGTATGATTCAGCACAATAGTAATAACTTAAACAGAAAAATTGGAAAAGCAAAATGGACAGCTGAAAAAATGCTGAACATGCTAAGGGTCCTTCAAATGTACTTGTTAAATGAAAAAAAACTCAGCAAAAAAAAGTGTAACAGTCACACAATCACAAATATGGAAACATATGGAAACACACATGCACAGAGAGACACACAGGATCAAATTCAGTCAACCAGTCTAAATATATTGAATTTAAATCATACAATAAGATGCTCCCATAAAAACTCTGTCTCGCCTCTCTGTTCTCTCTCTCTCACACACACACACACACACACACACACACACACACACACACACACACACACACACACACACAGGAGAGAGGAGCAACTTGCTAGGTCATTCAAGCAGCCTGGGAGCTGCTAAATTTGAATCCACCAATCAGAGAGGCTGTGTACTTTTTCCCGCCAAAACAGGTGCAGCCGTTTTACACACACTCAGAACAGAGAGAGGTAGGATTTTTGCAGTCTATTTCTCATAGTGAGGATTCCTCTCAAACAAATGGCCATAATATCCTAACCGTAGGGGCTAGAACGGTCATTCTTACACCGTTTTGTTCAGAAGAGATGGGGGAATCTTACAGTGTTGACAATTTATCATTAAAATATGAATTATTGAAGATATTTGACTTGTAATGCACCATAACTGAGTAGAGGCGCAGCAAAACTGCCTTGACTTCCCCTCAAACAACGCTTTCTAACTCTAAATCTATTTGGAGTATCGATATCATTCTTTCACCGTAAGAGACAGCAGGCTTTGGTGAACAGTCATGGAAATTTTCAGGTCTCTGTTGAAATCCATTAAAAAGATATGACGAGAGAAATAAGTGGTTCATTTCCAGAGTTTGAAATCTGAAGAAATCTGAGCGAAGGACGAATTTCCTACCCTCAAACAAGTCTAACTCATTTCAGAACGGTAATAGGTGAGAAAGAAATTCTTGAATTGTGAGCGTCAGGAGTGTCTGAAGATATACTGGGACAAGCCTTATGTCTTAACTTTGCTTCGTTAAGGAGATATGACGATTCGAATATGCCTCTCATTACAGAAATCAAGCGGTGATTTTGAACAAGCTCTCCATTGACTTTCTATAGAGAGTTTTGAGACTTTGTGTTGGTCTGAGGAGATTTGCCAAAATTCTATAAATCTCACAACCATGATAGTGACATTTTCGGAAAGCCAGCAAAAATACCTACGTTTTGATGTATAATTTGTGGAAGTTGAGTGAAAATTGAGCAAGTAGCAAGAAGTTGTTCGGACATGAAGAGAAGACTGCAAAACCTTCAGTGGCACACTGGAAGCCAAGTGCATAGCAACCATAACAACGCATGTATTTTGTGAAAAATCACAATTTTGCAAGTGAAAACTTTAAGAGGCATAAAAGTAAAATGGTAAAAGATTTGAAAAAGCTGATTTATTCCTGAATAGCCCAATAATTTGTGAACATTTTAAAATTTGAATGGTTGTTCTACGTGAAAGTAGGAAAAAGTAGTTAAGTTTCAAAAACAAGCAAATTTTAGCAGAATTGCAGAAGTTTCCCATTCATTTCAATGGGACAAATTAAGCTTAATATTTTAAAAAGTATAACAGTATAAAATACCAAAAGACATAGCCATCATTAGCAGAAATAGCAGAATAGTTTAAAATTTGAACGGTGAAAATCGGCTGAAAATTGTGGAAGTAGATCCACGGCGAAAAACGTACGGAAGTCCCAAGAGGAACTCAATAGTGTGGATGCTTAAAGCATCCACACAACTAGAAAAATTTGCATTTCCTGCGAAAATGCAGTGTGGATGCTGGAACGCTGAAGCTGTCAGCTGAAACTAGCTGAAAAAGCTGAAAAGTTGCAGAAATTGTAAAAACTTTGCAGAAGCAAAGGAACGTTGCTAAAATGTAGTAACTTAGCAGAACTGCAATATCTTAGAGGAAACATAATACTTGGCAGAAATACAATAGCATAGCAGAACTTAGCAGAAACATTGTAACTTACCAGAAACACGATAACTTCTCAAACATACATGAATTTAGGAGAAATAGTATAAGATAACAGAAAGAATATATTTAGCCAAACATTCTTAAACATTACAGAAATACTATGATTTAGAGAAACAGTACAACATAGCAAAAATGCTGTAATTTGACAGAAATACTACATTTGGCAGAAATACTATGTTTCAGCACAAATACACTGGTTTAGCACAAATATTTTAACGTAGCAGAAATACAATTATATAGCAGAAATGCTATATTTAGAAAGAAAAATATAATATAGTAGAAATACTATGATTTAGCAGAAATACTGTAATCAGCACATATACTGTAACATGACATAAATTCCTCCGCTTAGTAGTAATACTATAACATAACACAAATGTTATGATTTGGCACAAAAACCATAATTTGGCAAAATACTATGATTTAGCAGAAATACTATGATTGAGCAGAAGTACTAAGATGTAGTAAAAGTACTTTGATTTAAGAGAAATACAATTATGGAGGAGTAATACTTTAAAATGGGAGAAATATTGATACACACACACATACACAGAGCCTAAAGGGAAGAGTATTTGTGCCATGGAGTGTTAAGAAGAAACTGAGGTCCATATTAGAAAAGCTGGTAAAAGTTTTCAGAATTGTAATAAATGATGAATATGAATTAGTGGTCTGTGATAGTGTATTAATTTGTAGGGCAAAAAAGATGTTGACCAAGGTGGACTTGAACCCACAACCTTTGGGTTGCAGACCCGTGTCATTACCAGCTGCGCCACTGGGAAAGACAGTGAGCTCTTGGGAAACAGGGTGATGAGCAGTCAGAATTAGATTGCGGTGAGAGGCGAAGAATGCCATTTTTGGAGTTACAAAATGTCGTGTAACTCAAAAGCTAGGTGGACTAGAAGCATAATTCTTGTACTGAGTGAATCAGCGGACTTTGGTGTACTTTTGACTGCGATTTTCATTGCTCTTTGTACATCCGGACGCAGAGATATGACGAGAGAAGAAAGGGCAGACCTCAGATATGATTGGCTGGCTGGGAAGCCGTGCAGGCCCTGATATGTAAATTTGAATGTCTCAGTCCTCAGAGGATTGGCTGCCTGGGGACCTGGCAGAAATATATAGTAATAGTATGATTAAGCATAAATACTACATTTAGCAGAAATACTGTATTAAGCACAAATCCTATAAAAAGCAAAATTACTATATTAAGCACAAATCCTATAAAAGCAGAAATACTATACTATGATTTGGTAGAAAACTATAATTAATCAGAAATACTATATTTGGCAGAAATAGTATATTTAGCACAAATCTTGTAAAATAGCAGAAATAGTATGATTCAGCACAATAGTAATAACTTAAACAGAAAAATTGGAAAAGCAAAATGGACAGCTGAAAAATGCTGATCATGCTAAGGATCCTTCAAATGTACTTGTTAAATGAAAAAAAAAAACTCAGCAAAAAAAAAGTATAACAGTCACACAATCACAAATATGGACACCTATGGAAACACATGTACAGAGAGACACACAGGATCAAATTCAGTCAACCAGTCTAAATATATTGAATTTGAATCTTACAATGAGATCATCCCATAAAAGGCTCTCTCTCTCTCTCTCTCTCTCTCTCTCTCTCTCTCTCACTGTCACATTTGTAGTGAAAAAAATTAGCTTCTCTCTCTCTCTCAGAAAGTCTCTCTCTCTGTCACACACACACACACACACACACACACACACACACACAGGGAGAGAAGAAACTTTCTAGGTCAGTCAAGCAGCCTGGGAGCTGCTGAATTTGAATCCACCAATCAGAGAGGCTGTGTACTTTTTCCCGCCAAAACAGGTGCAGCCGTTTTTACGTATTTGTGCCAAAACATAGTGTTTCTGCCATATTGTGGTACTACTACATTACAACATGAATACGGATTAAAGATGAAAGAAACTGGCAACAAATTCCTCCACTACAAACCAGTCTGATACCACTTCTTTGCAGCGTTCACGTTTACTAAGGCACTACCCAAAAGGCGCCACAAGAGGGCACTCCAACACAAGAGATGACCTATGTACACTGATGCACTTAGTAACAGTCAGCCTCCTTGAATTGGCAGAAATACTGTGATTTAGTAGTAATACTATAACATAACAGATATACTGTGATGTTGCAGACATAGTATGTTTTTGCACTACTCATTTGTAGTGAAAAAATTAGCAATATAAATTACAGGTCTGTGAAAGTGTATAAATTTGTAGTGAAAAAAAAAAATGTTGACCAAGGTGGGATTGAACCCACGACCTTTGAGCTGCAGAGCCGTGTCATTACTGATTGCGCCACCTGGAAAGAGGGCGGGCAGCTGAAAAACAAAGACATCAGCAATCAGAAATAAAAGAGATTTCTGTTGAAAACACCTGAAAAAGCTGGGATTTGTGCTGAAAAGGGTGAAAAAACTCAATTCTGCTGAAACGGGTGAAGAAGAGGTGTTGGACTGTTGAGAAGAGTTAAATAAGTTGAACAGATATGTTTGGGTACAGATACTATGATTTGGTAATAATACTGTGTTTTAGCACAACTCCTGAGATTTGATTGAAATAATATGATTTAGAAGAAATATTATGACTTTGTACAAATACAATGTTTTAGCACAAATACCATGATATGGCAAAAATACTATGATTTAGCAGAAATACTATGATTGAGCAGAAGTACTAAGATGTAGTAAAAGTACTTTGATTTAACAGAAATGAAATTATGGAGGAGTAATACTTTAAAATGGGAAAAATATTGATACACACACAGATACACAGAGCCTAAAGGGAACAGTATTTGTGCCATGGAGTGTTAAGAAGAATCTGAGGTCCATATTAGAAAAGCTGCTAAAATCATAAAAGTTTGCAGAATTGTAATAAATGATGAATATGAATTACTTGTCTGTGATAGTGTATTAATTTGTAGGGAAAAAAAAAATGTTGACCAAGGTGGAATTGAACCCGTGATCTTTAGGCTGCCGACCCGGCGTCATTACCAACTGTGCCACTGGGAAACAGAGCAGCGGTTTGGAAAACGGGAGATGAACTGTCAGATTTAGATCGCGATGAGAGGCGAACGCCGATTTTGGAGTTACAAAACGTCATGTAACTCCAAAACTAGGTGGGATAGAAGCACAATTCTTGTACTGGGTGAATCAGCAGACTTTGCTGAACTTTCACGGCGATTTTCATTGCTCCTTTTACCTCCGTCACGGAGATATGATGAGAGAAGAAACGGCTTCATTTTCAGAGTTTGAAAAGTGAGAGGAGGACAGATTTCCACCCTCAAACAAACGTAATTTATGGCTTAACAGTAAGATGACTGTAAAAACTGCTCTATGATTTACATGAAATACTTTGATTTAGAAGAAATTCTATAATCTAGCAAAAAGCACTACAGCATAGCAGAAGTTATATCACTGAGCAGATTTACTAGGATTTAGCACAAACACTATGATTTGGCTCAAAAATCTTTATTTTGCAGTTATATTATGATTTGGCAGAAATACTATGAGCAGTAATAATATAACAGTACATAATACTGTTATTTTGTGGAAATACAATGCTTTATCACAAATACCATGATATGGCAAAAATACTATGATTCAGCAGAAATACTATGATTGAGCAGAAGTACTAAGATGTAGTAAAAGTACTTTGATTTAACAGAAATACAATTATGGAGGAGTAATACTTTAAAATGGGGAAAATATTGACACACACATACACAGAGAGCAAAGTGTGCAGAGGCTGTTGAGAGTCTGGGCTTGGTATATCTAGGTCAGCTAAATTGGCTGCACCTGCTGTAATCAGCACTACACACACAGACAGACACAGAGAGAGCTATGGGTTTTCTTCAGTGTATTTCTCACATTCAGGACTCCCCTCGAACAAATGGCCATAATTTCCCCAACCGTAGGGGCTAGAATGCTCATTCTAACACCGTTTTGTTCAGAAGAGATGGGGAATCTGCAGGTCTTCATAATTCAGCGATAAAATATAAATTATTGAAGATATATGACTTGTAATACACTGTAACTGAGTAGAGGCAAAGCAAAACTGCCTTGACTTGCCCTCAAACAATGCTTTCTAACTCTAAATCTATTTGGAGTATCGATATCATTCTTTCACTGTAAGAGACAGCAGGTTTTGGTGAACAATCATGGAAATTTTCAGGTCTCTGTGGAAATCCATCAAAAAGATATGACGAGAGAAAAAAGTGCCTCATTTCCAGAGTTTGAAATCTGAAGACATCTGAGCGAGGGACGAATTTCCTACCCTCAAACAAACCCAATTCATGGCCAAATGGTAATAGGTGAGAAAGAAATTCTTGAATTGTGAGCGTCAGGAGTGTCTGAAGATATACTGGGACAAGCCTCATGTCTTAACTTCGCTTCGTTAAGGAGATATGACGATTCGAATATGCCTCTCATTACAGAAATCAAGCGGTGATTTTGAACAAACTCTCCATTGACTTTCTATGGAGAGTTTTCAGACTTTGTGTTGGTCTGAGGAGATTTGCCAAAATTCTATAAATCTCACAACCATGATAGTGACATTTTCTGAAAGCCAGCAAAAATACCTACGTTTTGATGTATAATTTGTGGAAGTTGAGTGAAAATTGAGCAAGTAGCAAGAAGTTGTTCGGACATGAAGAGAAGACTGCGAATCCTACAGTGGCACACTGAAAGCCAAGTGCATAGCAACCATAACAACGCATGTATTTTCTGAAAAATCACAATTTTGCAACTCAAAACTTTAAGAGGGATAAAAATAAAACGGTAAAAGATTTGAAAAAGCTGATTTATTCCTGAATAGCCCAATAATTTGAGAACATTTTAAAGTTTGAATGGTTGTTCTACGTGAAAAATATGAAAAGTAGTTAAGTTTCAAAAACAAGCAAGTTTTAGCAGAATTGCGGAAGTTTCCCATTCATTTCAATGGGACAAATTAAAGGAAAAAAGCTTAATATTTTAAAAAGTATAACAGTATAAAATACCAAAAGATATAGCCATCATTAGCAGAAATAGCAGAATAGTTTAAAATTTGAACGGTGAAAATCGGCTGAAAATTGTGGAAGTAGATCCACGGCGAAAAGTGTACGGAAGTCCTAAGAATAATAACTAGAAAAATTTGCATTTCCTGCGAAAATGCAGTGTGGATGCTTTAAAGCTGAAGCTTTCTGCTGAAACTAGCTGAAAAAGCTGAAAAGTTGCAGAAATTGTAAAAACTTTGCAGAAGCAAAGGAACTTTGCTAAAATGTAGTAACTTAGCAGAACTGCAATATCTTAGAGGAAACATAATACTTGGCAGAAATACAATACCATAGCAGAACTTAGCAGAAACATTGTAACTTACCAGAAACACGATAACTTCTCAAAAATACAAGAATTTAGGAGAAATAGTATAAGATAACAGAAAGAATATATTTAGCCAAACATTCTTAAACATTACAGAAATACTATGATTTAGAGAAACAGTACAACATAGCAAAAATGCTGTAATTTGACAGAAATACTACATTTGGCAGAAATACTATGTTTCAGCACAAATACACTGGTTTAGCACAAATATTTTAACATAGCAGAAATACAATTATATAGCAGAAATGCTATATTTAGAAAGAAAAATATAATATAGTAGAAATACTATGATTTAGCAGAAATACTGTAATCAGCAACATATACTGTAACATGACATAAATTCCTCCACTTAGTAGTAATACTATAACATAACACAAATGTTATGATTTGGCACAAAAACCATAATTTGGCAAAATACTATGATTTAGCAGAAATACTATGATTGAGCAGAAGTACTAAGATGTAGTAAAAGTACTTTGATTTAAGAGAAATACAATTATGGAGGAGTAATACTTTAAAATGGGAGAAATATTGATACACACACACATACACAGAGCCTAAAGGGAACAGTATTTGTGCCATGGAGTGTTAAGAAGAAACTGAGGTCCATATTAGAAAAGCTGGTAAAAAGTTTTCAGAATTGTAATAAATGATGAATATGAATTAGTGGTCTGTGATAGTGTATTAATTTGTAGGGCAAAAAAAGATGTTGACCAAGGTGGACTTGAACCCACAACCTTTGGGTTGCAGACCCGTGTCATTACCAGCTGCGCCACTGGGAAAGACAGTGAGCTGTTGGGAAACAGGGTGATGAGCAGTCAGAATTAGATCGCGCTGTGAGAGGCGAAGAATGCCATTTTTGAGTTACAAAACGTCGTGTAACTCAAAAGCTAGGTGGACTAGAAGCATAATGCTTGTACTGAGTGAATCAGCGGACTTTGGTGTACTTTGACTGCGATTTTCATTGCTCTTTGTACATCCGACGCAGAGATATGACGAGAGAAGAAAGGGCAGACCTCAGATATGATTGGCTGGCTGGGAAGCCGTGCAGGCCCTGATATGTAAATTTGAATGTCTCAGTCCTCAGAGGATTGGCTGCCTGGGGACCTGGCAGAAATATATAGTAATAGTATGATTAAGCATAAATACTACATTTAGCAGAAATACTGTATTAAGCACAAATCCTATAAAAAGCAAAAATACTATATTAAGCACAAATCCTATAAAAAGCATAAATACTATACTATGATTTGGTAGAAAACTATAATTAATCAGAAATACTATATTTGGCAGAAATACTATATTTAGCACAAATCTTGTAAAATAGCAGAAATAGTATGATTCAGCACAATAGTAATAACTTAAACAGAAAAATTGGAAAAGCAAAATGGACAGCTGAAAAAATGCTGATCATGCTAAGGATCCTTCAAATGTACTTGTTAAATGAAAAAAAAAAAAACTCAGCAAAAAAAAAGTATAACAGTCACACAATCACAAATATGGACACCTATGGAAACACACATGTACAGAGAGACACACAGGATCAAATTCAGTCAACCAGTCTAAATATATTGAATTTGAATCTTACAATGAGATCATCCCATAAAAAGCTCTCTCTCTCTCTCTCTCTCTCTCTCTCTCACACACACACACACACACACACACACACACACACACACACACACACACACACACACACACACAGGAGAGAGAGAAGAAACTTTCTAGGTCAGTCAAGCAGCCTGGGAGCTGCTGAATTTGAATCCACCAATCAGAGAGGCTGTGTACTTTTTCCCGCCAAAACAGGTGCAGTCGCTTTTACGTATTTGTGCCAAAACATAGTGTTTCTGCCATATTGTGGTACTACTACATTACAACATGAATACGGATTAAAGATGAAAGAAACTGGCAACAAATTCCTCCACTACAAACCAGTCTGATACCACTTCTTTGCAGTGTTCACGTTTACTAAGGCACTACCCAAAAAGGCGCCACAAGAGGGCACTCCAACACAAGAGATGACCTATGTACACTGATGCACTTAGTAACAGTCAGCCTCCTTGAATTGGCAGAAATACTGTGATTTAGTAGTAATACTATAACATAACAGATATACTGTGATGTTGCAGACATAGTATCTTTTTTGCACTACTCATTTGTAGTGAAAAAATTAGCAATATAAATTACAGGTCTGTGAAAGTGTATAAATTTGTAGTGAAAAAATTTTTTTAAACAAGGTGGGATTGAACCCACGACCTTTGAGCTGCAGAGCCGTGTCATTACTGATTGCGCCACCTGGAAAGAGGGCGGCAGCTGAAAAACAAAGACATCAGCAATCAGAAATAAAAGAGATTTCTGTTGAAAACACCTGAAAAAGCTGGGATTTGTGCTGAAAAGGGGTGAAAAAACTCAATTCTGCTGAAACGGGGTGAAGAAGAGGTGTTGGACTGTTGAGAAGAGTTAAATAAGTTGAACAGATATGTTTGGGTACAGATACTATGATTTGGTAATAATACTGTGTTTTAGCACAACTCCTGAGATTTGATTGAAATAATATGATTTAGAAGAAATATTATGACTTTGTACAAATACAATGTTTTGGCACAAATACCATGATATGGCAAAAATACTATGATTTAGCAGAAATACTATGATTGAGCAGAAGTACTAAGATGTAGTAAAAGTACTTTGATTTAACAGAAATGCAATTATGGAGGAGCAATACTTTAAAATGGGAAAAATATTGATACACACACAGATACACAGAGCCTAAAGGGAACAGTATTTGTACCATGGAGTGTTAACAAGAATGTGAGGTCCATATTAGAAAAGCTGCTAAAATCATAAAACTTTGCAGAATTGTAATAAATGATGAATATGAATTACTTGTCTGTGATAGTGTATTAATTTCTAGGGAAAAAAATGTTGACCAAGGTGGAATTGAACCCGTGATCTTTAGGCTGCCGACCGGCGTCGTCATTACCAACTGTGCCACTGGGAAACAGAGCAGCGGTTTGGAAAACGGGAGATGAACTGTCAGATTTAGATCGTGTGAGGCGTAAAACGCCGATTTTGGAGTTACAAAACGTCATGTAACTCCAAAACTAGGTGGGATAGAAGCACAATTCTTGTACTGGGTGAATCAGCAGACTTTGCTGAACTTTCACTGCGATTTTCATTGCTCCTTTACCTCCGTCACGGAGATATGATGAGAGAAAAACGGCTTCATTTTCAGAGTTTGAAAAGTGAGAGAAGGACAGATTTCCACCCTCAAACAAACGTAATTTATGGCTTAACAGTAAATGACTAAAAAAACTGCTCTATGATTTACATGAAATACTTTGATTTAGAAGAAATTCTATAATCTAGCAAAAAGCACTACAGCATAGCAGAAGTTATATCACTGAGCAGATTTACTAGGATTTAGCACAAACACTATGATTTGGCTCAAAAATCTTTATTTTGCAGTTATATTATGATTTGGCAGAAATACTATGAGCAGTAATAATATAACAGTACATAATACTGTTATTTTGTGGAAATACAATGTTTTATCACAAATACCATGATATGGCAAAAAATACTATGATTCAGCAGAAATACTATGATTGAGCAGAAGTACTAAGATGTAGTAAAAGTACTTTGATTTAACAGAAATGCAATTATGGAGGAGTAATACTTTAAAATGGGAAAAATATTGATACACACAGATACACAGAGCCTAAAGGGAACAGTATTTGTGCCATGGAGTGTTAAGAAGAATCTGAGGTCCATATTAGAAAAGCTGCTAAAATCATAAAAGTTTGCAGAATTGTAATAAATGATGAATATGAATTACTTGTCTGTGATAGTGTATTAATTTCTAGGAAAAAAAAATGTTGACCAAGGTGGAATTGAACCCGTGATCTTTTAGGCTGCCGACCGGCGTCATTACCAACTGTGCCACTGGGAAACAGAGCAGCGGTTTGGAAAACGGGGAGATGAACTGTCAGATTTAGATCGCGGTGAGAGGCGTAAAACGCCGATTTTTGGAGTTACAAAACGTCATGTAACTCCAAAACTAGGTGGGATAGAAGCACAATTCTTGTACTGGGTGAATCAGCAGACTTTGCTGAACTTTCACTGCGATTTTCATTGCTCCTTTTACCTCCGTCACGGAGATATGATGAGAGAAGAAACGGCTTCATTTTCAGAGTTTGAAAAGTGAGAGGAGGACAGATTTCCACCCTCAAACAAACGTAATTTATGGCTTAACAGTAAGATGACTGTAAAACTGCTCTATGATTTACATGAAATACTTTGATTTAGAAGAAATTCTATAATCTAGCAAAAAGCACTACAGCATAGCAGAAGTTATATCACTGAGCAGATTTACTAGGATTTAGCACAAACACTATGATTTGGCTCAAAATCTTTATTTTGCAGTTATATTATGATTTGGCAGAAATACTATGAGCAGTAATAATATAACAGTACATAATACTGTTATTTTGTGGAAATACAATGCTTTATCACAAATACCATGATATGGCAAAAATACTATGATTCAGCAGAAATACTATGATTGAGCAGAAGTACTAAGATGTAGTAAAAGTACTTTGATTTAACAGAAATGCAATTATGGAGGAGTAATACTTTAAAATGGGAAAATATTGATACACACAGATACACAGAGCCTAAAGGGAACAGTATTTGTGCCATGGAGTGTTAAGAAGAATCTGAGGTCCATATTAGAAAAGCTGCTAAAATCATAAAAGTTTGCAGAATTGTAATAAATGATGAATATGAATTACTTGTCTGTGATAGTGTATTAATTTCTAGGGGAAAAAAAATGTTGACCAAGGTGGAATTGAACCCGTGATCTTTAGGCTGCCGACCGGCGTCATTACCAACTGTGCCACTGGGAAACAGCAGCAGCGGTTTGGAAAACGGGAGATGAACTGTCAGATTTAGATCGCGGTGAGAGGCGTAAAACGCCGATTTTGGAGTTACAAAACGTCATGTAACTCCAAAACTAGGTGGGATAGAAGCACAATTCTTTGTACTGGGTGAATCAGCAGACTTTGCTGAACTTTCACTGCGATTTTCATTGCTCCTTTTACCTCCGTCACGGAGATATGATGAGAGAAGAAACGGCTTCATTTTCAGAGTTTGAAAAGTGAGAGGAGGACAGATTTCACCCCTCAAACAAACGTAATTTATGGCTTAACAGTAAGATGACTGTAAAAACTGCTCTATGATTTACATGAAATACTTTGATTTAGAAGAAATTCTATAATCTAGCAAAAAGCACTACAGCATAGCAGAAGTTATATCACTGAGCAGATTTACTAGGATTTAGCACAAACACTATGATTTGGCTCAAAAATCTTTATTTTGCAGTTATATTATGATTTGGCAGAAATACTATGAGCAGTAATAATATAACAGTACATAATACTGTTATTTTGTGGAAATACAATGCTTTATCACAAATACCATGATATGGCAAAATACTATGATTCAGCAGAAATACTATGATTGAGCAGAAGTACTAAGATGTAGTAGAAGTACTTTGATTTAGCACAAATACTATTATGGAGGAGTAATACTTTAACATGGGAGAAATATTGATACACACACACATACACAGAGAGCAAAGTGTGCAGAGGCTGTTGAGAGTCTGGGCTTGGCATATCTAGGTCAGCTAAATTGGCTGCACCTGCTGTAATCAGCACTTACACAGACAGACACAGAGAGAGCTATGGGTTTTCTTCAGTGTATTTCTCACATTCAGGACTCCCCTCGAACAAATGGCCATAATTTCCTAACCGTAGGGGCTAGAATGCTCATTCTAACACCGTTTTGTTCAGAAGAGATGGGGAATCTGCAGGTCTTCATAATTCAGCGATAAAATATAAATTATTGAAGATATATGACTTGTAATACACTGTAACTGAGTAGAGGCAAAGCAAAACTGCCTTGACTTGCCCTCAAACAATGCTTTCTAACTCTAAATCTATTTGGAGTATCGATATCATTCTTTCACTGTAAGAGACAGCAGGCTTTGGTGAACAATCATGGAAATTTTCAGGTCTCTGTGGAAATCCATCAAAAAGATATGACGAGAGAAAAAGTGCCTCATTTCCAGAGTTTGAAATCTGAAGACATCTGAGCGAGGGACGAATTTCCTACCCTCAAACAAACCCAATTCATGGCCAAATGGTAATAGGTGAGAAAGAAATTCTTGAATTGTGAGCGTCAGGAGTGTCTGAAGATATACTGGGACAAGCCTCATGTCTTAACTTCCTTCGTTAAGGAGATATGACGATTCGAATATGCCTCTCATTACAGAAATCAAGCGGTGATTTTGAACAAACTCTCCATTGACTTTCTATGGAGAGTTTTCAGACTTTGTGTTGGTCTGAGGAGATTTGCCAAAATTCTATAAATCTCACAACCATGATAGTGACATTTTCTGAAAGCCAGCAAAAATACCTACGTTTTGATGTATAATTTGTGGAAGTTGAGTGAAAATTGAGCAAGTAGCAAGAAGTTGTTCGGACATGAAGAGAAGACTGCAAATCCTACAGTGGCACACTGAAAGCCAAGTGCATAGCAACCATAACAACGCATGTATTTTGTGAAAATCACAATTTTGCAACTCAAAACTTTAAGAGGATAAAAATAAAACGGTAAAAGATTTGAAAAAGCTGATTTATTCCTGAATAGCCCAATAATTTGAGAACATTTTAAAGTTTGAATGGTTGTTCTACGTGAAAATATGACAAAGTAGTTAAGTTTCAAAAACAAGCAAGTTTTAGCAGAATTGCGGAAGTTTCCCATTCATTTCAATGGGACAAATTAAAGGAAAAAGCTTAATATTTTAAAAAGTATAACAGTATAAAATACCAAAAGATATAGCCATCATTAGCAGAAATAGCAGAATAGTTTAAAATTTGAACGGTGAAAATCGGCTGAAAATTGTGGAAGTAGATCCACGCGAAAAAAGTGTACGGAAGTCCTAAGAAGAATAATAATAAAGAACTAGAAAAAATTTGCATTTCCAGCGAAAATGCAGTGTGGATGCTTTAAAGCTGGAGCTGTCTGCTGAAACTAGCTGAAAAAGCTGAAAAGTTGCAGAAATTGTAAAAACTTTGCAGAAGCAAAGGAACTTTGCTAAAATGTAGTAACTTAGCAGAACTGCAATATCTTAGAGGAAACATAATACTTGGCAGAAATACAGTAGCATAGCAGAACTTAGTAGAAATATTGTAACTTACCAGAAACACGATAACTTCTCAAAAATACAAGAATTTAGGAGAAATAGTATAAGATAACAAAAGAATATATTTAGCCAAACATTTTTAAACATTACAGAAATACTATGATTTAGAAAAACAGTACAACATAGCAGAAATGCTGCGATTTACCACAGACACTGTAATTTACTATTAATATTGAAATTTTTTTTTAAAAATACTATGTTTTAGCACAAATACTGTAATTTGACAGAAATACTATGTTTCAGCAGAAATACTCTGGTTTAGCACAAATATTATAACATAGCAGTAATACAATTATATAGCAGAAATGCTATATTTAGAAAGAAAAATATAATATAGTAGAAATACTATGATTTAGCAGAAATACTGTAATCAGCACATATAGTGTAACATGACAGAAATTCCTCGACTTAGTAGTAATACTATAACATAAAACAAATGTTATGATTTGGCACAAAAACCATAATTTGGCAAAATACTATGATTTAGCAGAAATACTATGATTGAGCAGAAGTACTAAGATGTAGTAAAAGTACTTTGATTTAAGAGAAATACAATTATGGAGGAGTAATACTTTAAAATGGGAGAAATATTGATACACACACACACACACAGAGCCTAAAGGGAACAGTATTTGTGCCATAGAGTGTTAAGAAGAATCTGAGGTCCATATTACAAAAGCTGCTAAAATCATAAAAGTTTGCAGAATTGTAATAAATGATCAATATGAATTAGTGGTCTGTGATAGTGTAGTAAATTGTAGGTAAAAAACATGTTGACCAAGGTGGAATTGAACCCACGACCTTTGGGCTGCAGACCTGTGTCATTACAAACTGTGCCACTGGGAAAGAGAGTGAGCACCTGGAAAACAGGGTGATGAGCAGTCAGAATTAGATCGCAGTGAGAGGCAAAAGAGCGCCGTTTTTTGGAGTTACAAAACGTCGTGTAACTCAAAAACTAGGTGGACTAGAAGCATAATTCTTGTACTGGGTGAATCAGCGGACTTTGGTGTACTTTGACTGCGATTTTCATTGCTCTTTTGTACATCCGTCGCTGAGATATAACGAGAGAAGAAACGGCAGACCTCAGATATGATTGGTCGGCTTGGAAGTCGCAAGAGGCCCTGATATGTACATTTGAATGTCTCAGTCTTCACAGAGGACCTGGCAAAATATATAGAAATAGTATGATTAAGCATAAATACTATATTTAGCAGAAATACTGTATAAAGCACAAATCGTATAAAAAGCAAAAAAATACTATATTAAGCAATATAAATATCCTATAAAAATCCTATAAAAAGCAAAAATACTGTACTGTGATTTGGTAGAAAAACTATAATTAATCAGAAATACTATATTTGGCAGAAATACTGTAATCAGTACATATACTGTAACATGACAGAAATTCCTCCACTTAGTAGTAATACTATAACATAACACAAATGTTATGATGAGTTGAGCGGCTGGTACTCTGGTGCAGTCAGCACAATCTGGAGCTGAACACTCTTAAAACTGTAGAGATGACAGTGGACTTCAGGAGACATCCTCAACTCTGCCCCCTCATCATATCAGACAGCCCTGTGTCGACTGTGGAGATCTTCAAGTTGCTGGGTACCACCATCTCCCAGGACCTGAATTGGGAGACCAACATCAACTCCATCCTCAAAAAGACCCAGCAGAGGATGTACTTCCTGAGACAACTGGGGAAGTACAGTCTTCCACAGGAGCTGCTGATCCAGTTCTACACTGCAGTCATTGAGTCTGTCCTGTGCTCCTCCATCACAGTCCGGTATGGTGCAGCCACTAAACAGGACAGGTGCAGACTGCAGCAGACTGTACGGGCAGCAGAAAGGATCATCGGCGCCCCCTGCCCTCCATCCAGGATCTGTACCTCTCAAGAACCAGGAAACGGGCAGGGAAAATCATCACAGACCCCTCACACCCTGGACACAGACTTTTTGATCTGCTGCCCTCTGGCAGACGGTACAGAAGCCTGCAGACCAGGGACCACCCGACACAGGAACAGTTTCTTTCCCTCGCCATCTCCCTTCTAAACAGTTGAACTGTCACACTGCTCCCACTGCCAGACTGCAACTGCACCTTATGTACATTCTGCAGTATTCATTCCACCTCATTTCATTTCTGTCTTTTATGTATATACGTTTAGATTAGTTATTTATAGTTGGTTTACACAGCTTTGTGTATGTATGTGTATGCATGTGCAATGTATATATAGATACGTGTGTGTGTGTGTGTGTGTGTGTGTGTGTGTGTGTGTGTGAGATTTACATTGCTGTGCTCGAGAGCCACCATCTACCGGAACCAAATTCCTTGTATTTGTCTGCACATATACTTGGCCAATAAACACGATTCTGATGATTTGGCACAAAAACCATGATTTGGCAAAATTACTATGATTTAGCAGAAATACTATGATTGAGCAGAAGTACTAAGATGTAGTAAAAGTACTTTGATTTAAGAGAAAACCAATTATGGAGGAGTAATACTTTAAAATGGGAGAAATATTGATACACACACACATTCACAGAGCCTAAAGGGAAGAGTATTTGTGCCATGGAGTGTTAAGAAGAATGTGAGGTCCATATTAGAAAAGCTGGTAAAAAGTTTTGAGAATTGTAATAAATGATGAATATGAATTACTTGTCTGTGATAGTGTATTAATTTGTAGGGCAAAAACATGTTGTCCAAGGTGGAGTTGAACCTGCAACCTCTGTGTTGCAGACCTTTGTCATTACCAGCTGCGCCACTGGGAAAGACAGTGAGCTTTTGGGAAACAGGGTGATGAGCAGTCAGAATTAGATCGCGGTGTGAGGCAAAGAGCGCCGCGTTTTTGGAGTTACAAAATGTCGTGTAACTCAAAAACTAGGTGGACTAGAAGCATAATTCTTGTACTGGGTGAATCAGCGGACTTTGGTGTACTTTGACTGCGATTTTCATTGCTCTTTGTACATCCGTCGCTGAGATATGACGAGAGAAGAAACGGCAGACCTCAGATATGATTGGCTGGCTAGGAAGCTGGCAGAAATATATAGTAATAGTGTGATTAAGCATAAATACTACATTTAGCAGAAATACTGTATTAAGCACAAATCCTATAAAAAGCAGAAGTACTATATTAAGCACAAATGGTATAAAAAGCAGAAATACTGTAATATGATTTGGTAGAAAAACTATAATTAATCAGAAATACTATATTGGGCAGAAATACTATATTTAGCACAAATCTTATAAAATAGCAGAAATAGTATGAATCAGCACAATAGTAACAACTTAAACAGAAAAATTGGAAAAGCAAAATGGACAGCTGAAAAATGCTGAACATGCTAAGGGTCCTTCAAATGTACTTGTTAAATGAAAAAAAAAACTCAGCAAAAAAAAAGTGTAACAGTCACACAACCACAAATATGTACACATATGTTAACACACATGCACAGACAGACACACAAAGGATCAAATTCAGTCAACCAGTCTAAATATATTGAATTTAAATCACACACACACACACACACACACACACACACACACACACACACACACAAGATCCAATTCAGTCAACCAGTCTAAATATATTGAATTTAAATCTTACAATGAGATCATCCCATAAAAGCTCTCTCTCTCTCTCTCTCTCTCTCTCTCTCTCTCACACACACACACACACACACACACACAGAGACACACACACAAGATCCAATTCAGTCAACCAGTCTAAATATATTGAATTTGAATCTTACAATGAGATCATCCCATAAAAAGGCTCTCTCTCTCTCTCTCTCTCTCTCTCTCTGTCACACACACACACACACACACAAGATCCAATTCAGTCAACCAGTCTAAATATATTGAATTTAAATCTTACAATGAGATCATCCCATAAAAAGCCTTTCTCTGTCTCTCTCTCTCTCTCTCTCTCTCTCTCTCTCACACACACACACACACACACACACACACACACACACACACACACACACACACACACACAAGATCCAATTCAGTCATCCAGTCTAAATATATTGAATTTGAATCTTACAATGAGATCATCCCATAAAGAGGCTTTCTCTCTCTCTCTCTCTCTCTCTGTCACACACACACACACACACACACACACACACACAAGATCCAATTCAGTCAACCAGTCTAAATATATTGATTTTGAATCTTACAATGAGATCATCCCATAAAAAGGCTCTCTCTCTCTCTCTCTCTCTCTCTCTCTCTCTCTGTCACACACACACACACACACACACACACACACAAGATCCAATTCAGTCAACCAGTCTAAATATATTGAATTTAAATCTTACAATGAGATCATCCCATAAAAAGCCTTTCTCTCTCTCTCTCTCTCTCTCACACACACACACACACACACACACACACACACACACACACACACACAAACACACACACACACACAGCAGCAGCAGCAGCAGCAGAAAGTGAACAGGGGCTGTTAACAGCATGTTTCTAGGTCAGTCTTGCAAGCCTGGGAGCTGCTAAATTTGAATCCACCAATCAGAGGGGCTGTGTGCTTTTTCCCGCCAAAACTGGTGCACCAAGTGCAGGCTTTTACATACATGCAGCACAGAGAGAGACAGGATTTTTGCAGTCTATTTCTCATAGTGAGAATTCCCCTCAAACAAACAGCCATGAATTTCTAACCGTAGGGGCTAAAACAGTCATTCTTAGACCATTTTATTCAGAAGACATGGGAGAATCTTGAAATGCTGACCACTGAAAATAAAAATATGAAATATTAGAGATATATGACATAGAGAATTGGTTGGCTTAGAAGCCATGAAGGTCCCAATATGCAAATCTGAATGTGCCAGGACTCAGATATGATTGGCTGGCTGGGAAGCCATGAAGGTCCCAATATGCAAATTTGAATGTGCCAGGACTCAGATATGATTGGCTGGCTGAGAAGCCATGAAGGCAACAATATGCAAATTTGAATGTGCCAGGACTCAGATATGATTGGCTGGCTGAGAAGCCATGAAGGTCCCAATATGCAAATTTGAATGTGCCAGGACTCAGATATGATTGGCTGGCTGGGAAGCCATGAAGGCAACAATATGCAAATTTGAATGTGCCAGGACTCAGATATGATTGGCTGGCTGGGAAGCCATGAATGCCCCAATATGCAAATTTAAATGTGCCAGGACTCAGATATGATTGGCTGGCTGAGAAGCCATGAAGGTCCCAATATGCAAATTTGAATGTGCCAGGACTGAGATATGATTGGCTGGCTGGGAAGCCGTCCAGGTCCTGATATGTAAATTTGAATATTAGGACTGACTCCCTGGGGACCTGGCAGAAATATATAGAAATACAATGATTACCCAGAAATACTGCATTTAGTAGAAATACTATGTTTTAGCACAAATACTATAAAATGGCAGAAATACTATAATTAAGCAGAAATATTATATTAAGTACAAATCCTAAAAAATAGCAGAAATAGTATGATTTAGCACAAATGCTGTATTTAGCACAAGTCTTATAAAATAGCAGAAATAGTATGATTTAGCAGAAATGCTGTATTTAGCACAAATACTGAAAAGCAGCACAAATGCTATGACTTAGCACAATAGTAATAACTTAAATAGAAAAATTGGAAAAGCAAAATGGACAGCTGCAAAAGTCCCAAAAGCACAGAGAGACACACACAGGATCAAATTCAGTCAACCAGTCTAAATATATTGAATTTAAATCATACAATAAGATGCTCCCATAAAAAACTCTCTCTCGCCTCTCTCTCTCTCTCTCTCTCTCTCACACACACACACACACACACACACACACACACACACACACACATACACAGGGAGAGAAAATCAAGTTTCTAGGTCAGTCAAGCAGCCTGGGAGCTGCTAAATTTGAATCCACCAATCAGAGAGCCTGTGCACTTTTTTCCCGCCAAAACAGGTGCAGCCGTTTTACACACACAGAGCACAGAGACAGGATTTCTGCAGTGAATTTCTCATAGTGAGGATTCCTCTCAAACAAATGGCCATAATTTCCTAACCGTAGGGGCTAGAACGGTCATTCTTACACCGTTTTGTTCAGAAGAGATGAGGGAATCTTACAGTGTTGACAATTTATCATTAAAATATGGATTTTAAAGATATTTGACTTGTAATGCACCATAACTGAGTAGAGGCGAAGCAAAACTGCCTTGACCTGCCCTCAAACAACGCTTTCTAACTCTAAATCTATTTGGAGTATCAATATCATTCTTTCACTGTAAGAGACAGCAGGCTTTGGTGAACAGTCATGGAAATTTTCAGGTCTCTGTTGATATCCATTAAAAAGATATGACGAGAGAAAAAGTGGTTCATTTCCAGAGTTTGAAATCTGAAGAAATCTGAGCGAACGATGAATTTCCTACCCTCAAACAAGTCTAACTCATTTCAGAACGGTAATAGGTGAGAAAGAAATTCTTGAATTGTGAGCGTCAGGAGTGTCTGAAGATATACTGGGACAAGCCTTATGTCTTAACTTTGCTTCGTTAAGGAGATATGACGATTCGAATATGCCTCTCATTACAGAAATCAAGCTGTGATTTTGAACAAGCTCTCCATTGACTTTCTATGGGGATTTTTGAGACTTTGTGTTGGTCTGAGAAGATTTGACAAAATTCTATAAATCCCACAACCATGATAGTGACATTTTCTGAAAGCCAGCAAAAATACCTACGTTTTGATGTATAATTTGTGGAAGTTGAGTGAAAATTGAGCAAGTAGCAAGAAGTTGTTCGGACATGAAGAGAAGACTGCAAAACCTTCAGTGGCACACTGGAAGCCAAGTGCATAGCAACCATAACAACGCATGTATTTTGTGAAAATCACAATTTTGCAACTCAAAACTTTAAGAGGCATAAAAGTAAAACGGTAAAAGATTTGAAAAAGCTGATTTATTCCTGAATAGCCCAATAATTTGAGAACATTTTAAAGTTTGAATGGTTGTTCTACGTGAAAGTAGGAAAAAGTAGTTAAGTTTCAAAAACAAGCAAGTTTTAGCAGAATTGCGGAAGTTTCCCATTCATTTCAATGGGACAAATTAAAGGAAAAAAACGTAATATTTTAAAAAGTATAAGAGTATAAAATACCAAAAGATATAGCCATCATTAGCAGAAATAGCAGAATAGTTTAAAATTTGAACGGTGAAAATCGGCTGAAAATTGTGGAAGTAGATCCACGGCGAAAAGTGTACGGAAGTCCTAAGAATAATAATAATAATAAAGAACTAGAAAAATTTGCATTTCCTGCGAAAATGCAGTGTGGATGCTGTAACGCTGAAGCTGTCTGCTAAAATTAGCTGAAAAAGCTGAAAAGTTGCAGAAATTATAAAAACTTTGCAGAAGCAAAGGAACTTTGCTAAAATGTAGTAACTTAGCAGAACTGCAATATCTTAGAGGAAACATAATACTTGGCAGAAATACAAGAGCATAGCAGAACTTAGCAGAAATATTGTAACTTAACAGAAACACGATAACTTCTCAAAAATACAAGAATTTAGGAGAAATAGTATAAGATAACAGAAAGAATATATTTAGCCAAACATTCTTAAACATTACAGAAATACTATGATTTAGAAAAACAGTACAACATAGCAGAAATGCTGTGATTTAAGAGACATTGTAATATACTATGAATATTGTAATTTTAAATAAATACTATGTATTAGCAAAAATACTCAAGTTTAGCACAAATATTATAACATAGCAGAAATACTATTCTATAGCAGAAATGCTATATTTAGAAAGAAAAATATAATATAGTAGAAATACTATGATTTAGCAGAAATCCTACAATATAGCTTAATATGGAACAAATACTATGATTGAGCAGAATAGTAATAACTTAAGTGAAAATATTGGAAAGGTAAATTGATAAGCTGAATAAAAAGGAACATGGTTAAGTTCGCTGAAAACCAATTGTTGTTCACCTGTGAAAAAATAAAATAAAAATACATTTAGAAAAAAAAAACAAATAAGAAAAGCCAACAGATACACACAAAATCAAATATGGATACACAAATCAACAAATACACAAGAAATCAAATATGGATACACAAATGTACAGAGAGACACACACAGAGTCTATGCCAGTCAACCAGTCTGAATATATAATATTTTTATCCAACAATGAGATGCTGCCCGAAAAAGCGTCTTTTGTGTGTCTGTCTCTCTCTCTCTCTCTACACACACACACACACACACACACACACACACACACACACACACACACACACACACACACACACACACACAGCATCAGCAAGTGAACAGGGGCTGTTAACAGCATGTTTCTAGGTCAGTCAAACAGCTGTGAGCTTCTCAATTTGAATCCACCAATCCGAGAGGCTGTGTGCTTTTCCGCCAAAACAGGTGCACCAAGTGCAGGCTTTTACACATGCAGCACAGAGAGAGACAGGATTTTTGCAGTCTATTTCTCATACTCAGGACTCCCCTCAAACAAACAGCCATAAATTCCTAACCGTAGGGGCTAAAACGGTCATTCTTAGACCGTTTTGTTCAGACGACATGGGGGAATCTTGAAATGTTGACCATTTAAAATAAAAATATGAAATATTATGGATATATGACATAGATGATTGGTTGCCTGGGAAGCCATGAAGGCCCCAATATGCAAATTTGAATGTGCCAGCCCTCAGATATGATTGGCGTGCTGGGAAGCCATGAAGGCAACAATATGCAAATTTTAATGTGCCAGCCCTCAGACATGATTGGTTATCTTAGAAGCCATGAATGCCCCAATATGCAAATTTGAATGTGTAAGGTCTCAGATATGATTGGTTGTCTTAGAAGCCATATAAAAGCAATAAAAATTGTACTATGATTTGGTAGAAAAACTATAATTAATCTATAATTAAAAAATACTATATTTGGCAGAAATACAATTTTTGGCAGAAACACTATAATTAGCACAAATCTGATGAAATAGCAGAAATAGTATGATTTAGCAGAAATGCTGTATTTAGCACAAATACTGAAAAGCAGCAGAAATGCTATGACTTAGCACAATAGTAATAACTTACATAGAAAAATTGGAAAAGCAAAATGAACAGCTGAAAAAATGCTGAACATGCTAAGGGTCCTTCAAATGTGATTGTTAAATGAAAAAAAAATCAGCAAAAAAAAGTATAACAGTCACGCAATCACAAATATGGACACATATGGAAACACACAAGCACAGAGAGACACACACAGGATCAAATTCAGTCAACCAGTCTAAATATATTGAATTTAAATCATACAATAAGATGCTCCCATAAAAACTCTCTCGCCTCCCTTTCTCTCTCTCTCTCACACACACACACACACACACACACACACACACACACACACACACACACACACACACACACACACACACACACAGGAGAGACAAGCAAGTTTCTAGGTCAGTCAAGCAGCATGGGAGCTGCTAAATTTGAATCCACCAATCAGACAGGCTGTGTAGTTTTTCCCGCCAAAACAGGTGCACCTCTTTTTTACACACATGCAGCACAGAGACAGGATTTGTGCTGTCTATTTTTCATAGTCAGGACTCCCCTCAAACAAATGGCTATAATTTCCTAACCGTAGGGGCTAGAACAGTCATTCTCACACCGTTTTGTTCAGAAGAGATGGGGGAATCTTAAAGTGTTGACAATTTATCATTAAAATATGAATTATTGAAGACATTTGACTTCTAATGCACCATAACTGAGTAGAGGCAAAGCGAAAACTGCCTTGACTTGCCCTCAAACAATGCTTTCTAACTCTAAATCTATTTGGAGTATCGATATCATTCTTTCACCGTAAGAGACTGCAGGCTTTGGTGAACAGTCATGGAAATTTTCAGGTCTGTGTGGAAATCCATCAAAAAGATATGACGAGAGAAAAAAGTGGTTCATTTCCAGAGTTTGAAATCTGAAGAAATCTGAGCGAGGGATGAATTTCCTACCCTCAAACAAACCCAATTCATGACCAAATGGTAATAGGTGAGAAAGAAATTCTTGAATTGTGAGCGTCAGGAGTGTCTGAAAATATATTGGCACAAGCCTCATGTCTTAACTTTGCTGCGTTAAGGAGATATGACGATTTGAAAATGCCTCTCATTAGAGAAATCCAGCGGTGATTTTGAACAAGTTCTCCATTGACTTTCTATGCAGTTTTCAGACTTTGTGTTGGTGTGAGGAGATTTGCCAAAATTCTATTATACAGAAATACTGTAATCAGCACATAAACTGTAACATTTTAGAAATTCCTCCACTTAGTAGTAATACTATAACATAACACAAATGTTATGATTAGTTGAGCGGCTGGTACTCTGGTGCAGTCAGCACAATCTGGAGCTGAACACTCTTAAAACTGTAGAGATGACAGTGGACTTCAGGAGACATCCTCAACTCTGCCCCCCTCATCATATCAGACAGCCCTGTGTCGACTGTGGAGATCTTCAAGTTGCTGGGTACCACCATCTCCCAGGACCTGAAGTGGGAGACCAACATCAACTCCATCCTCAAAAAGACCCAGCAGAGGATGTACTTCCTGAGACAACTGGGGAAGTACAGTCTTCCACAGGAGCTGCTGATCCAGTTCTACACTGCAGTCATTGAGTCTGTCCTGTGCTCCTCCATCACAGTCTGGTATGGTGCAGCCACTAAACAGGACAGGTGCAGACTGCAGCGGACTGTACTGGGCAGCAGAAAGGATCATCGGCGCCCCCTGCCCTCCATCCAGGATCTGTACCTCTCAAGAACCAGGAAACGGGCAGGGAAAATCATCACAGACCCCTCACACCCTGGACACAGACTTTTTGATCTGCTGCCCTCTGGCACACAGTACAGAAGCCTGCAGAGCAGGACCACCCGACACAGGAACAGTTTCTTTCCCTCGCCAGCTCCCTTCTAAACAGTTGAACTGTCACACTGCTCCCACTGCCAGACTGCAACTGCACCTTATGTACATTCTGTAGTATTCATTCCACCTCATTTCATTTCTGTATTTTATGTATATACGTTTAGATTAGTTATTTATAGTTGGTTTACACAGCTTTGTGTATGTATGTGTATGCATGTGTAATGTATATATAGATACGTGTGTGTGTGTGTGTGTGTGTGTGTGTGTGTGTGTGTGTGTGAGAGAGATTTACATTGCTGTGCTCGAGAGCCACCATCTACTGGAACCAAATTCCTTGTATTTGTATGCACATATACTTGGCCAATAAACATGATTCTGATGATTTGGCACAAAAACCATGATTTAGCAGAAATACTATGATTGAGCAGAAGTACTAAGAGCAGAAGTAAGATGTAAAAGTACTTTGATTTAAGAGAAATCAATTATGGAGGAGTAATACTTTAAAATGGGAGAAATATTGATACACACACACATTCACAGAGCCTAAAGGGAAGAGTATTTGTGCCATGGAGTGTTAAGAAGAATGTGAGGTCCATATTAGAAAAGCTGGTAAAAGTTTTCAGAATTGTAATAAATGATGAATATGAATTAGTGGTCTGTGATAGTGTATTAATTTGTAGGGCAAAAACATGTTGTTCAAGGTGGAGTTGAACCCACGACCTTTGGGTAGCAGCCCTTCATTACCAGCTGCGCCACTGGGAAAGACAGTGAACTCTTGGGAAACAGGGTGATGAGCAGTCAGAATTAGATCGTGGTGAGAGGCAAAGCGCCGTTTTTGGAGTTACAAAACGTCATGTAACTCAAAAACTAGGTGGACTAGAAGCATAATTCTTATACTGGGTGAATCAGCGGACTTTGGTGTACTTTGACTGCGATTTTCATTGCTCTTTGTACATCCGTCGCTGAGATATGACGAGAGAAGAAGCGGCAGACCTCAGATATGATTGGCTGGCTGGGAAGCTGGCAGAAATATATAGTAATAGTGTGATTAAGCATAAATACTACATTTAGCAGAAATACTGTATTAAGCACAAATCCTATAAAACAGAAATACTATATTAAGCAAGCAATATAAATATCCTATAAAATGGTATAAAAAGCAAAAATACTGTAATATGATTTGGTAGAAAAACTATAATTAATCAGAAATACTATATTGGGCAGAAATACTATATTTAGCACAAATCTTATAAAATAGCAGAAATAGTATGATTCAGCACAATAGTAATAACTTAAACAGAAAAATTGGAAAAGCAAATTGGACAGCTGAAAAAATGCTGAACATGCTAAGGGTCCTTCAAATGTACTTGTTAAATGAAAAAAACTCAGCAAAAAAAGTGTAACAGTCACACAATTACAAATATGGAAACATATGGAAACACACATGCACATTGAGACACACAGGATCAAATTCAGTCAACCAGTCTAAATATATTGAATTTAAATCATACAATAAGATGCTCCCATAAAAACTCTGTCTCGCCTCTCTTTCTCTCTCTGTCACACACACACACACACACACACACACACACACACACACACACACACACACACACACACAGGAGGAGAGAGGAGCAACTTGCTAGGTCATTCAAGCAGCCTGGGAGCTGCTAAATTTGAATCCACCAATCAGAGAGGCTGTGTACTTTTTCCCGCCAAAACAGGTGCAGCCGTTTTACACACACTCAGAACAGAGAGAGGCAGGATTTTTGCAGTCTATTTCTCATAGTGAGGATTCCTCTCAAACAAATGGCCATAATTTCCTAACCGTAGGGGCTAGAACGGTCATTCTTACACCGTTTTGTTCAGAAGAGATTGGGGAATCTTACAGTGTTGACAATTTATCATTAAAATATGAATTATTGAAGATATTTGACTTGTAATGCACCATAACTGAGTAGAGGCGCAGCAAAAACTGCCTTGACTTCCCCTCAAACAACGCTTTCTAACTCTAAATCTATTTGGAGTATCGATATCATTCTTTCACCGTAAGAGACAGCAGGCTTTGGTGAACAGTCATGGAAATTTTCAGGTCTCTGTTGAAATCCATTAAAAAGATATGACGAGAGAAAAAAGTGGTTCATTTCCAGAGTTTGAAATCTGAAGAAATCTGAGCAAACGACGAATTTCCTACCCTCAAACAAGTCTAACTCATTTCAGAACGGTAATAGGTGAGAAAGAAATTCTTGAATTGTGAGCGTCAGGAGTGTCTGAAGATATACTGGGACAAGCCTTATGTCTTAACTTTGCTTCGTTAAGGAGATATGACGATTCGAATATGCCTCTCATTACAGAAATCAAGCGGTGATTTTGAACAAGCTCTCCATTGACTTTCTATGGAGAGTTTTGAGACTTTGTGTTGGTCTGAGGAGATTTGCCAAAATTCTATAAATCTCACAACCATGATAGTGACATTTTCGGAAAGCCAGCAAAAATACCTACGTTTTGATGTATAATTTGTGGAAGTTGAGTGAAAATTGAGCAAGTAGCAAGAAGTTGTTCGGACATGAAGAGAAGACTGCAAAACCTTCAGTGGCACACTGGAAGCCAAGTGCATAGCAACCATAACAACGCATGTATTTTGTGAAAAATCACAATTTTGCAACTGAAAACTTTAAGAGGCATAAAAGTAAAATGGTAAAAGATTTGAAAAAGCTGATTTATTCCTGAATAGCCCAATAATTTGTGAACATTTTAAAATTTGAATGGTTGTTCTACGTGAAAGTAGGAAAAAGTAGTTAAGTTTCAAAAACAAGCAAATTTTAGCAGAATTGCAGAAGTTTCCCATTCATTTCAATGGGACAAATTAAGCTTAATATTTTAAAAAGTATAATAGTATAAAATACCAAAAGACATAGCCATCATTAGCAGAAATAGCAGAATAGTTTAAAATTTGAACGGTGAAAATCGGCTGAAAATTGTGGAAGTAGATCCACGGCGAAAAACGTACGGAAGTCCCAAGAGGAACTCAATAGTGTGGATGCTTAAAGCATCCACACAATAGCAATAAAGAGAAACAGGAACTCAATAGTGTGGATGCATCCACACAATAATAATAATAAAGAATAAAGAGAAACAGGAACTCAATAGTGTGGATGCCTCCAGCATCCACACAACTAGAAAAATTTGCATTTCCTGCGAAAATGCAGTGTGGATGCTTTAAAGCTGAAGCTTTCTGCTGAAACTAGCTGAAAAAGCTGAAAAGTTGCAGAAATTGTAAAAACTTTGCAGAAGCAAAGGAACTTTGCTAAAATGTAGTAACTTAGCAGAACTGCAATATCTTAGAGGAAACATAATACTTGGCAGAAATACAATAGCATAGCAGAACTTAGCAGAAATATTGTAACTTACCAGAAACACGATAACTTCTCAAAAATACAAGAATTTAGGAGAAATAGTATAAGATAACAGAAAGGATATATTTAGCCAAACATTCTTAAACATTACAGAAATACTATGATTTAGAAAAACAGTACAACATAGCAGAAATGCTGTGATTTACCAGAGACACTGTAATATACTATGAATATTGTAATTTTATATAAATACTATGTTTTAGCAAAAATACTCCAGTTTAGCACAAATATTATAATATAGCAGAAACACTATTCTATAGCAGAAATGCTATATTTAGAAAGAAAAATATAATATAGTAGAAATACTATGATTTAGCTGAAATCCTACAATATAGCTTAATAACAATGATTTAGAACAGATAATATGATTGAGCAGAATAGTAATAACTTAAGTGAAAATATTGGAAAGGTAAAATGATAAGCTGAATAAAAAGGAACATGGTTAAGTTCGCTCAAAACTAATTTTTGTTCACCTGTGAAAAAATAAAATAAAAATTCATTTAGAAAAAAAAAAAAATAAGAAAAGCCAACAGATACACAAAATCAAATATGGATACACAAATCACCAAATACACAGAAAATCAAATATGGATACACAAATGTACAGTGAGAGACACACACAAACAGGGTCTATGCCAGTCAACCAGTCTGAATATATTATATTTTTATTCACCAATGAGATGCTGCCCTAAAAAAGGTCTTTGTGTGTGTCTTTCTTTCTCTCTCTCTGTCTCTCTCTCTCTCTCTCTCTCTCTCTCACACACACACACACACACACACACACACACACACACAGCAGCAGCAGCAGCAAGTGAACAGGGGCTGTTAACAGCATGTTTCTAGGTCAGTCAAACAGCTGTGAGCTTCTCAATTTGAATCCACCAATCAGAGAGGTTGTGTGCTTTTTCCCGCCAAAACTGGTGCACCAAGTGCAGGCTTTTACACATGCAGCACAGAGAGAGACAGGATTTTTGCAGTCTATTTCTCATAGTGAGGACTCCCCTCAAACAAACAGCCATAAATTCCTAACCGTAGGGGCTAAAACAGTCATTCTGAGACCGTTTTGTTCAGAAGACATGGGGGAATCTTGAAATGTTGACCATTTAAAATACAAATATGAAATATTAGAGATATATGACATAGATGATTGGTGGGCTTAGAAGCCACGAAGGTCCCAATATGCAAATTTAAATGTGCCAGGACTCAGATATGATTGGCTGGCTGGGAAGCCATGAAGGCAACAATATGCAAATTTAAATGTGCCAGGACCCAGATATTATTGGCTGGCTGGGAAGCCATGAAGGTCCCAATATGCAAATTTGAATGTGCCAGGACTCAGATATGATTGGCTGGCTGGGAAGCCATGAATGCCCCAATATGCAAATTTGAATGTGCCAGGCCTCAGATATGATTGGCTGTCTGGGAAGCCGTCCAGGTCCTGATAGGTAAATTTGAATATTACAGTCCTTACAGAGGACTGACTCCTTGGGGACCTGGCAGAAATATATAGAAATACAATGATTACCCAGAAATACTGCATTTAGTAGAAATACTATGTTTTAGCACAAATACTATAAAATGGCAGAAATACTATAATTAAGCAGAAATATTATATTAAGTACAAATCCTATAAAATAGCAGAAATAGTATGATTTAGCAGAAATGCTGTATTTAGCACAAATACTGAAAAGCAGCACAAATGCTATGACTTAGCACAATAGTAATAACTTAAATAGAAAAATTGGAAAAGCAGAATGGACAGCTGAAAAAAGTCCCACAAGCACAGAGAGACACACACAGGATCAAATTCAGTCAACCAGTCTAAATATATTGAATTTAAATCATACAATAAGATGCTCCCATAAAAACTCTCTCTCTCTCTCTCTCTCTCTCTCTCACACACACACACACACACACACACACACACACACACACACACACACACACACAGGAGAGAAAATCAAGTTTCTAGGTCAGTCAAGCAGCCTGGGAGCTGCTAAATTTGAATCCACCAATCAGAGAGGCTGTGTACTTTTTTTCCCGCCAAAACTGGTGCACTAAGTTCAGGCCTTTACACATGCAGCACAGAGAGAGACAGGATTTTTGCAGTCTATTTCTCATAGTGAGAATTCCCCTCAAACAAACAGCCATAAATTTCTAACCGTAGGGGCTAAAACAGTCATTCTTAGACCATTTATTCAGAAGACATAGGGGAATCTTGAAATGCTGACCATTTAAAATAAAAATATGAAATATTAGAGATATATGACATAGATGATTGGTGGGCTTAGAAGCCATGAAGGTCCCAATATGCAAATTTAAATGTGCCAGGACTCAGATATGATTGGCTGGCTGGGAAGCCATGAAGGCAACAATATGCAAATTTAAATGTGCCAGGACTCAGATATGATTGGCTGGCTGGGAAGCCATGAAGGTCCCAATATGCAAATTTGAATGTGCCAGGACTCAGATATGATTGGCTGGCTGGGAAGCCGTGCATGACTTGATATGTCAATTTGAAAATTACAGTCCTCACAGAGGATTGGCTTCCTGAGGAGCTGGCAGGAATACATAGAAATACTATGATTACCCAGAAATACTGCGTTTAGTAGAAATACTATGTTTTAGCACAAATACTATAATTAAGCAGAAATATTATATTAAGTACAAATCCTATAAAATAGCAGAAATAGTATGATTTAGCACAAATGCTGTATTTAGCACAAATCTTATAAAATAGCAGAAATAGTATGATTTAGCAGAAATGCTGTATTTAGCACAAATACTGAAAAGCAGCACAAATGCTATGACTTAGCACAATAGTAATAACTTAAATAGAAAAATTGGAAAAGCAAAATGGACAGCTGCAAAAGTCCCACAAGCACAGAGAGACACACACAGGATCAAATTCAGTCAACCAGTCTAAATATATTGAATTTAAATCATACAATAAGATGCTCCCATAAAAACTCTCTCTCGCCCTCTCTCTCTCTCTCTCTCTCACACACACACACACACACACACACACACACACACACACACACACACAGGGAGAGAAAATCAAGTTTCTAGGTCAGTCAAGCAGCCTGGGAGCTGCTAAATTTGAATCCACCAATCAGAGAGGCTGTGTACTTTTTCCCGCCAAAACAGGTGCAGCCGTTTTACACACACAGAGCACAGAGACAGGATTTCTGCAGTGAATTTCTCATAGTGAGGATTCCCTCAAACAAATGGCCATAATTTCCTAACCGTAGGGGCTAGAACAGTCATTCTTACACCGTTTTGTTCAGAAGAGATGGGGAATCTTAAAGTGTTGACAATTTATCATTAAAATATGAATTATTGAAGATATTTGACTTCTAATGCACCATAACTGAGTAGAGGCAAAGCAAAATCTGCCTTGACTTGCCCTCAAACAACGCTTTCTAACTCTAAATCTATTTGGAGTATCGATATCATTCTTTCACCGTAAGAGACAGCAGGCTTTGGTGAACAGTCATGGAAATTTTCAGGTCTCTGTGGAAATCTATCAAAAAGATATGACGAGAGAAAAAAGTGGTTCATTTCAGAGTTTGAAATCTGAAGAAATCTGAGCGAAGGACGAATTTCCTACCCTCAAACAAGTCTAACTCATTTCAGAACGGTAATAGGTGAGAAAGAAATTCTTGAATTGTGAGCGTCAGGAGTGTCTGAAGATATACTGGGACAAGCCTCATGTCTTAACTTTGCTTCGTGAAGGAGATATGACGATTCGAATATGCCTCTCATTACAGAAATCAAGCGGTGATTTTAAACGAACTCTCCATTGACTTTCTATGGGGATTTTTGAGACTTTGTGTTGGTCTGAGGAGATTTGCCAAAATTCTATAAATCCCACAACAATGATAGTGACATTTTCTGAAAGCCAGCAAAAAAATACCTACGTTTTGATGTATAATTTGTGTGGGTTGAGTGAAAATTGAGCGAGTAGCAAGAAGTTGTTCGGACATGAAGAGAAAATTGCCAAAGGTACAGTGGCTCACTTAGAACCAACTGCATAGCAACCATAACAACGCATGTATTTTGTGAAAAATCACAAAAATGAAACTCAAAACTTGAAGAGGGATAAGATGAAAACGGTAACAGATATGAAAAAGCTGAATCATTCATGAATAGCCCAATAATTTGTGAACATTTTAAAGTTTGAATGGTTGTTCTAGGCGAAAGTATGAGAAAGTAGTTAAGTTTCAAAAACAAGCAAAAGTTTTAGCAGAATTATGGAAGTTTCCCATTCATTTCAATGGGACAAATTAAAGGAAAAAAACGTAATATTTTAAAAAGTATAAGAGCAAAAATACCAAAAGTCATTGCGGAAAGAGCAAAAATAGCAGAATAGTTTAAAATTTGAACGGTGAAAATAGCACAAAAATTGTGGAAGTAGTTCTACGGCTGAAAAACGACGGAAGCAACTTGAAGAATAATAATAAAGAATAACTAGAAACAGGAAAATTTGGATTAAAGCATCCACACAATAAAGAGAAGTGTGGAATCAATAGTGTGGATGCTTGAAGCTCCACACAACTGCTGAAACGAAAATGCAGTGTGGAAAAAGCTGAAGCTTTCTGCTGAAACTAGCTGAAAAAGCTGAAAAGTTGCAGAAATTGTAAAAACTTTGCAGAAGCAAAGGAACTTTGCTAAAATGTAGTAACTTAGCAGAACTGCAATATCTTAGAGGAAACATAATACTTGGCAGAAATACAATAGCATAGCAGAACTTAGCAGAAATATTGTAACTTACCAGAAACACGATAACTTCTCAAAATACAAGAATTTAGGAGAAATAGTATAAGATAACAGAAAGAATATATTTAGCCAAACATTCTTAAACATTACAGAAATACTATGATTTAGAAAAACAGTACAACATAGCAGAAATGCTGTGATTTACCAGAGACACTGTAATATACTATGAATATTGTAATTTTATATAAATACTATGTTTTAGCAAAAATACTCCAGTTTAGCACAAATATTATAATATAGCAGAAACACTATTCTATAGCAGAAATGCTATATTTAGAAGAAAAATATAATATAGTAGAAATACTATGATTTAGCTGAAATCCTACAATATAGCTTAATAACAATGATTTAGAACAGATAATATGATTGAGCAGAATAGTAATAACTTAAGTGAAAATATTGGAAAGGTAAAATGATAAGCTGAATAAAAGGAACATGGTTAAGTTCGCTCAAAACTAATTTTTGTTCACCTGTGAAAAATAAAATAAAAATTCATTTAAAAAAAAAAAATAAGAAAAGCCAACAGATACACAAAATCAAATATGGATACACAAATCACCAAATACACAGAAAATCAAATATGGATACACAAATGTACAGAGAGACACACACAAACAGGGTCTATGCCAGTCAACCAGTCTGAATATATTATATTTTTATCCACCAATGAGATGCTGCCCCTAAAAAAGGTCTTTGTGTGTCTCTCTCTCTTCTCTCTCTCTCTCTCTCTCTCTCTCTCTCTCTCTCACACACACACACACACACACACACACACACACACACACACAGCAGCAGCAGCAGTGAACAGGGCTGTTAACAGCATGTTTCTAGGTCAGTCAAACAGCTGTGAGCTTCTCAATTTGAATCCACCAATCAGAGAGGTTGTGTGCTTTTCCCACCAAAACTGGTGCACCAAGTGCAGGCTTTTACACATGCAGCACAGAGAGAGACAGGATTTTTGCAGTCTATTTCTCATAGTGAGGACTCCCCTCAAACAAACAGCCATAAATACCTAACCGTAGGGGCTAAAACAGTCATTCTGAGACCCGTTTTGTTCAGAAGACATGGGGAATCTTGAAATGTTGACCATTTAAAATACAAATATGAAATATTAGAGATATATGACATAGATGATTGGTGGGCTTAGAAGCAATGAAGGTCCCAATATGCAAATTTAAATGTGCCAGGACCCAGATATGATTGGCTGGCTGGGAAGCCATGAAGGTCCCAATATGCAAATTTGAATGTGCCAGGACTCAGATATGATTGGCTGGCTGGGAAGCCATGAATGCCCTAATATGCAAATTTGAATGTGCCAGGCCTCAGATATGATTGGCTGGCTGGGAAGCCGTCCAGGTCCTGATAGGTAAATTTGAATATTACACTCCTTACAGAGGACTGACTCCCTGGGGACCTGGCAGAAATATATAGAAATACAATGATTACCCAGAAATACTGCATTTAGTAGAAATACTATGTTTTAGCACAAATACTATAAAATGGCAGAAATACTATAATTAAGCAGAAATATTATATTAAGTACAAATCCTATAAAATAGCAGAAATAGTATGATTTAGCAGAAATGCTGTATTTAGCACAAATACTGAAAAGCAGCACAAATGCTATGACTTAGCACAATAGTAATAACTTAAATAGAAAAAATTGGAAAAGCAGAATGGACAGCTGAAAAAGTCCCACAAGCACAGAGAGACACACACAGGATCAAATTCAGTCAACCAGTCTAAATATATTGAATTTAAATCATACAATAAGATGCTCCCATAAAACTCTCAGCCTCTCTCTCTCTCTCTCTCTCTCACACTCACACACACACACACACACACACACACAGGAGAAAATCAAGTTTCTAGGTCAGTCAAGCAGCCTGGGAGCTGCTAAATTTGAATCCACCAATCAGAGAGGCTGTGTACTTTTTCCCGCCAAAACTGGTGCACTAAGTGCAGGCCTTTACACATGCAGCACAGAGAGAGACAGGATTTTTGCAGTCTATTTCTCATAGTGAGAATTCCCCTCAAACAAACAGCCATAAATTTCTAACCGTAGGGGCTAAAACAGTCATTCTTAGACCATTTTATTCAGAAGACATAGGGGAATCTTGAAATGCTGACCATTTAAAATAAAAATATGAAATATTAGAGATATATGACATAGATGATTGGTGGGCTTAGAAGCCATGAAGGTCCCAATATGCAAATTTAAATGTGCCAGGACTCAGATATGATTGGCTGGCTGGGAAGCCATGAAGGCAACAATATGCAAATTTAAATGTGCCAGGACTCAGATATGATTGGCTGGCTGGGAAGCCATGAAGGTCCCAATATGCAAATTTGAATGTGCCAGGACTCAGATATGATTTGGCTGGCTGGAAGAGAAGCCGTCCAGGTCCTGATATGTAAATTTGAATATTAGGACTGACTCCCTGGGACCTGGCAGAAATATATAGAAATACAATGATTACCCAGAAATACTGCATTTAGTAGAAATACTATGTTTTAGCAGAAATACTATAAAATGGTAGAAATACTATAATTAAGCAGAAATATTATATTAAGTACAAATCCTATAAAATAGCAGAAATAGTATGATTTAGCACAAATGCTGTATTTAGCACAAATCTTATAAAATAGCAGAAATAGTATGATTTAGCAGAAATGCTGTATTTAGCACAAATACTGAAAAGCAGCACAAATGCTATGACTTAGCACAATAGTAATAACTTAAATAGAAAAATTGGAAAAGCAAAATGGACAGCTGCAAAAAGTCCCACAAGCACAGAGAGACACACACAGGATCAAATTCAGTCAACCAGTCTAAATATATTGAATTTAAATCATACAATAAGATGCTCCCATAAAAACTCTCTCTCTCGCCTCTCTCTCTCTCTCTCTGTCTCACACACACACACACACACACACACACACACACAGGAGAGAAAATCAAGTTTCTAGGTCAGTCAAGCAGCCTGGGAGCTGCTAAATTTGAATCCACCAATCAGAGAGGCTGTGTACTTTTTTTCCCGCCAAAACAGGTGCAGCCGTTTTACACACACAGAGCACAGAGACAGGATTTCTGCAGTGAATTTCTCATAGTGAGGATTCCTCTCAAACAAATGGCCATAATTTCCTAACCGTAGGGGCTAGAACAGTCATTCTTACA
The DNA here is from genome assembly GCF_013358895.1 of Oreochromis aureus. Lineage (NCBI taxonomy): Eukaryota > Metazoa > Chordata > Actinopteri > Cichliformes > Cichlidae > Oreochromis > Oreochromis aureus. The sequence goes on along the minus strand of NC_052944.1, from coordinate 45,522,113 downwards.
CCGTTTTGTTCAGAAGAGATGGGGAATCTTACAGTGTTGACAATTTATCATTACAATATGAATTATTGAAGATATTTGACTTCTAATGCACCATAACTGAGTAGAGCAAAGCAAAACTGCCTTGACTTGCCCTCAAACAACGCTTTCTAACTCTAAATCTATTTGGAGTATCAATATCATTCTTTCACCGTAAGAGACAGCAGGCTTTGGTGAACAATCATGGAAATTTTCAGGTCTCTGTGGAAATCCATTAAAAAGATATGACGAGAGAAAAAGTGGTTCATTTCAGAGTTTGAAATCTGAAGAAATCTGAGCGAAGGACTAATTTCCTACCCTCAAACAAGTCTAACTCATTTCAGAACGGTAATAGGTGAGAAAGAAATTCTTGAATTGTGAGCGTCAGGAGTGTCTGAAGATATACTGGGACAAGCCTCATGTTTTAACTTCGCTTCGTTAAGGAGATATGACGATTCGAATATGCCTCTCATTACAGAAATCAAGCGGTGATTTTGAACAAACTCTCCATTGACTTTCTATGGAGAGTTTTCAGACTTTGTGTTGGTCTGAGGAGATTTGCCAAAATTCTATAAATCTCACAACAATGATAGTGACATTTTCTGAAAGCCAGCAAAAATACCTACGTTTTGATGTATAATTTGTGTGGGTTGAGTGAAAATTGAGCAAGTAGCAAGAAGTTGTTCGGACATGAAGAGAAAATTGCCAAAGGTACAGTGGCTCACTTAGAACCAACTGCATAGCAACCATAACAACGCATGTATTTTGTGAAAAATCACAAAGATGAAACTCAAAACTTAAAGAGGATAAGATGAAAATGGTAACAGATATGAAAAAGCTGAATCATTCATGAATAGCCCAATAATTTGTGAACATTTTAAAGTTTGAATGGTTGTTCTAGGCGAAAGTATGAGAAAGTAGTTAAGTTTCAAAAACAAGCAAGTTTTAGCAGAATTGTGGAAGTTTTCCATTCATTTCAATGGGACAAATTAAAGGAAAAAAACTTAATATTTTAAAAAGTATAACAGCAGAAAATACCAAAAGTCATTGCCGGAAAGAGCAAAAATAGCAGAATAGTTTAAAATTTGAACGGTGAAAATAGCACAAAAATTGTGGAAGTAGTTCTCTGAAAAACGCACGGAAGCAACTTGAAGAATAACTAGAAAAATTTGCATTTCCTGCGAAAATGCAGTGTGGATGCTGTAATGCTGAAGCTGTCTGCTGAAACTAGCAGAAAAAGCTGAAAAGTTGCAGAAATTTGTAAAAACTTTGCAGAAGCAAAGGAACTTTGCTAAAATGTAGTAACTTAGCAGAACTGCAATATCTTAGAGGAAACATAATACTTGGCAGAAATACAATAGCATAGCAGAACTTAGCAGAAATATTGTAACTTACCAGAAACACGATAACTTCTCAAAAATACAAGAATTTAGGAGAAATAGTATAAGATAACAGAAAGAATATATTTAGCCAAACATTCTTAAACATTACAGAAATACTATGATTTAGAAAAACAGTACAACATAGCAGAAATGCTGTGATTTACCAGAGACACTGTAATTTACTATTAATATTGAAATTTTAAAATAAATACTATGTTTTAGCACAAATACTGTAATTTGACAGAAATACTATAATTTGGCAGAAATACTATGTTTCAGCAGAAATACTCTGGTTTAGCAGAAAATATAAATATAGTAGACAATATATAGTAGAAATGCTAATTTACAATTATATAATATAGCAGAAATACTATGATTTAGCAGAAATACTGTAAAATATAATGTAATAGACAGAAAATACTAGTATGATTTAGCAGAAAAAAAATGTTATGATTGAGCACAAAACTAAATTTAGTAAAAGTACTATGATTTAACAGAAATAATTAATTATGGTACTAAGATGTAGTAAAATACTTTGAAAAACATGGATACAATATGGATAATACTTTAAATGGGAGAAATATTGACACACACACACAGAGCCTAAAGGAACAGTATTTGTGCCATGGAGTGTTAAGAAGAATCTGAGGTCCATATTAGAAAAGCTGCTAAAATCTAAAAGTTTGCAGAATTGTAATAAATGATGAATATGAATTAGTGGTCTGTGATAGTGTATTAATTTGTACACACAAAAACACATGTTGCCCAAGGTGTAATTGAACCCACGACCTTTGGGTTGCAGACCTGTGTCATTACCAACTGCGCCACCTGGAAAGAGAGCGAGCGCCTGGAAAACAGGGTGATGAGCAGTCAGAATTAGATTGCGGTGAGAGGCTTAAAAACGCTGTTTTTGGAGTTACAAAACGTCGTGTAACTCAAAAACTAGGTGGACTAGAAGCATAATACTTGTACTGGGTGAATCAGCGACTTTCGTGTACTTTGACTGTGATTTGCATTGCTCTTTGTACATCTGTCGCTGAGATATGACGAGAGAAGAAAGGGCAGACCTCAGATATGATTGGCTGGCTGGGAGCCCGTGCAGGCCCTGATATGTAAATTTATATGTATCAGTCCTCACAGAGGATTAGCTGCCTGGGGACCTGGCAGAAATATATACAAATAGTATGATTAAGCATAAATACTACATTTAGTAGAAATACTATGTTTTAGCACAAATACTATAAAATGGCAGAAATACTATAATTAAGCAGAAATACTATATTTGGCAGAAACACTATATTTAGTACAAATCTTATGAAATAGCAGAAATAGTATGATTTAGCAGAAATGCTGTATTTGGCACAAATCTCATAAAATAGCAGAAATAGTATGATTTAGCAGAAATGCTGTATTTAGCACAACTACTGAAAAGCAGCAGAAATGCTATGACTTAGCACAACAGTAATAACTTATAGAAAAATTGGAAAAGCAAAATGGACAGCTGGAAAAATCCTGAACATGCTAAGGGTCCCTCAAATCTAATTGTTAATTGAAAAAAAAAAATCAGCAGCAAAAAGTATAACAGTCACACAATCACAAATATGGGCACATATGGAAACACACATGCACAGAGAGACACACACAGGATCAAATTCAGTCAACCAGTCTAAATATATTGAATTTAAGTGATATAATAAGATGCTCCCATCAAACTCTCTCTCTCTCTCTCTCTCTCTCTCACACACACACACACACACACACACACACACACACACACACACACACACAGAGCCTAAAGGGAACAGTATTTGTGCCATGGAGTGTTAACAAGAATCTGAGGTCCATATTAGAAAAAGCTGCTAAAATCATAAAAGGTTGCAGAATTGTAATAAATAATGAATATGAATTAGTGGTCTGTGATAGTGTATTAATTTGTAGGAAAAAACACATGTTGCCCAAGGTGTAATTGAACCCACGACCTTTGGGTTGCAGACCTGTGTCATTACCAACTGCGCCACTGGGAAAGAGAGCGAGCGCCTGGAAAACAGGGTGATGAGCAGTCAGAATCAGATTGCGGTGAGAGGCGAAAAACGCCGTTTTGCAGTTACAAAACGTCGTGTAACTCAAAAACTAGGTGGACTAGAAGCATAATTCTTGTACTGGGTGAATCAGCGGACTTTGGTGTACTTTGACTGTGATTTGCATTGCTCTTTTGTACATCTGTCGCTGAGATATGACGAGAGAAGAAAGGGCAGACCCCAGATATGATTGGCTGGCTGGGAAGCCGTGCAGGCCCTGATATGTATTTGTATGTATCAGTCCTCACAGAGGATTAGCTGCCTGGGGACCTGGCAGAAATATATAGAAATAGTATGATTAAGCATAAATACTACATTTTTAGAAAAACTATATTAAGCACAAATCCTATAAAAAGCAGAAATACTATATTAAGCAATATAAATATCCTCTAAAATCCTATAAAAAGCAGTAAAACTGTACTATGATTTGGTAGAAAAACCCTAATTAATCAAAAATACTAAATTTGGCAGAAATAGCAGAAACACTATATTTAGCACAAATCTTATGAAATAGCAGAAAGAGTATGATTTAGCAGAAATGCTGTATTTAGCACAAATCTCATAAAATAGCAGACATAGTATGATTTAGCAGAAATGCTGTATTTAGCACAAATACTGAAAAGCAGCAGAAATGCTATGACTCAACACAATAGTAATAACTTAAATAGAAAAATTGAAAAGCAAAATGGACAGCTGAAAGAATCCTGAACATGCTAAGGGTCCCTCAAATGTAATTGTTAAATGAAAAAATCAGCAAAAAAAAGTATAACAGTGACACAATCACAAATATGGACACATATGGAAACACACATGCACAGAGAGACACACACAGGATCAAATTCAGTCAACCAGTCTAAATATATTGAATTTAAATCATATAATAAGATGCTCCCATAAAAAACTCTCTCGCCTCCTCTCTCTCTCTCTCTCTCACACACACACACACACACACACACACACACACACACACACACACACAGGAGAGACAAGCAAGTTTCTAAGTCAGTCAAGCAGCCTGGGAGCTGCTAAATTTGAATCCACCAATCAGAGAGGCTGTGTACTTTTTCCCGCCAAAACAGGTGCAGCCGTTTTTACACACTCAGCACAGAGAGACAGGATTTCTGCAGTGTATTTCTCATAGTGAGGATTCCTCTCAAACAAATGGCCATAATTTCCTAACCGTAGGGGCTAGAACGGTCATTCTTACACCGCTTTGTTCAGAAGAGATGGGGAATCTTCAAGTGTTAAGAATTTATCATTAAAATATGAATTATTAAAGATATTTGACTTGTAATGCACCATAACTGAGTAGAGGCGAAGCAAAACTGCCTTGACCTGCCCTCAAACAACGCTTTCTAACTCTAAATCTATTTGGAGTATCGATATCATTCTTTCACCGTAAGAGACAGCAGGCTTTGGTGAACAGTCATGGAAATTTTCAGGTCTTTGTGGAAATCTATCAAAAGATATGACGAGAGAAAAAAGTGGTTCATTTCCAGAGTTTGAAATCTGAAGAAATCTGAGCGAAGGACTAATTTCCTACCCTCAAACAAGTCTAACTCATTTCAGAACGGTAATAGGTGAGAAAAAAAATTTTGAATTGTGAGCGTCAGGAGTGTCTGAAGATATACTGGGACAAGCCTCATGTTTTAACTTTGCTTCGTTAAGGAGATATGACGATTCGAATATGCCTCTCATTAGAGAAATCAAGCGATGATTTTGAACAAACTCTCCATTGACTTTCTATGGAGAGTTTTCAGACTTTGTGTTGGTCTGAGGAGATTTGCCAAAATTCTATAAATCTCACAACAATGATAGTGACATTTTCTGAAAGCCAGCAAAATACCTACGTTTTGATGTATAATTTGTGTGGGTTGAGTGAAAATTGAGCGAGTAGCAAGAAGTTGTTCGGACATGAAGAGAAAATTGCCAAAGGTACAGTGGCTCACTTAGAACCAACTGCATAGCAACCATAACAACGCATGTATTTTGTGAAAAATCACAAAGATGAAACTCAAAACTTAAAGAGGGATAAGATGAAAACGGTAACAGATATGAAAAAGCTGAATCATTCATGAATAGCCCAATAATTTGTGAACATTTTAAAATTTGAATGGTTGTTCTAGGCGAAAGTATGAGAAAGTAGTTAAGTTTCAAAAAGAGTAAGTTTTAGCAGAATTATGGAAGTTTCCATTCATTTCAATGGGACAAATTAAAGGAAAAAAGCTTAATATTTTAAAAAGTATAATAGCAAAAAATACCAAAAGTCATAGCCGGAATTAGCAAAAATAGCAGAATAGTTTAAAATTTGAACGGTGAAAATCGGCTGAAAATTGTGAAAGTAGATCCAAAAAACGCACGGAAGCAACTTGAAGAATAATAAAGAATAAAAGAGAAACAGGAACTCAATAGTGTGGATGCTTAAAGCATCCACACAATAATAATAACTAGAAAATTTGCATTCCTGCGAAAATGCAGTGTGGATGCTTTAAAGCTGAAGCTGTCTGCTGAAACTAGCAGAAAAAGCTGAAAAGTTGCAGAAATTGTAAAAACTTTGCAGAAGCAAAGGAACTTTGCTAAAATGTAGTATCTTAGAACTGCAATATCTTAGAAGAAATAGAATACTTGGCAGAAATACAATAGCATAGCAGAACTTAGCAGAAATATTGTAACTTATCAGAAACACGATAACTTCTCAAAAATACAAGAATTTAGGAGAAATAGTATAAGATAACAGAAAGAATATATTTAGCCAAACATTCTTAAACATTACAGAAATACTATGATTTAGAAAAACAGTACAACATAGCAGAAATGCTGTGATTTACCAGAGACACTGTAATATACTATGAATATTGTAATTTTAAATAAATACTATGTTTTAGCAAAAATACTCCAGTTTAGCATAAATATTATAACATAGCAGAAATACTATATTTAGAAAGAAAAATATAATATAGTAGAAATACCATGATTTAGCAGAAATCCTACAATATAGCTTAATAACAATGATTTAGAACAGATACTATGATTGAGCAGAATAGTAATAACTTAAGTGAAAATATTGGAAAGGTAAAATGACAAGCTGAATAAAAAAGTAACATGATTAAGTTCACTCAAAACTAATTTTTGTTCACCTGTGAAAAATAAAATAAAAATACATTTAGAAATACAAATAAGAACAGCGTCTTATTTGTGTGTGTCTCTCTCTCTCTCTCTCTCTCTCACACACACACACACACACACACACACACACACATTTAGGCTCACACACACACACACACACACACATAGCATCAGCAAGTGAACAGGGGCTGTTAACAGCATGTTTCTAGGTCAGTCAAACAGCTGTGAGATTCTCAATTGAATCCACCAATCAGAGGGGCTGTGTGCTTTTTCCTGCCAAAACTGGTGCATCAAGTGCAGGCTTTTACAGCACAGAGAGAGACAGGATTTTTGCAGTCTATTTCTCATAGTGAGGACTCCCCTCAAACAAACAGCCATAAATTCCTAACTCAGGGGCTAAAACGGTCATTCTTAGACCGTTGTGTTCAGAAGACATGGGAGAATCTTGAAATGTTGACTGATTTAAAATAAAAATATGAAATATCATAGATATATGACATAGATGATTGGTTGTCTTAGAAGCCATGAATGCCCCAATATGCAAATTTGAATGTGCAAGGCCTCAGATATGATTGGCTGGCTGGGAAGCCATGATGGCAACAATATGCAAATTTGAATGTGCAAGCCCTCGGATATGATTGGTTGTCTTAGAAGCCATATAAAAAGCAGTAAAACTGTACTATGATTTGGTAGAAAACTATAATTAATCAAAAATACTATATTTGGCAGAAATACTATATTTAGCACAAATCTTATGAAATAGCAGAAATAGTATGATTTAGCACAAATGCTGTATTTAGCACAAATACTGAAAAGCAGCAGAAATGCTATGACTTAGCACAATAGTAATAACTTAAATAGAAAAATTGGAAAAGCAAAATGGACAGCGGAAAAATGCTGAACATGCAAAGGGTCCCTCAAATGTAACTGTTAAATGAAAAGAAAAATCAGGAAAAAAGTATAACAGTCACACAATCACAAATATGTACACATATGGAAACACACATGCACAGAGAGACACACACAGGATCAAATTCAGTCAACCAGTCTAAATATATTGAATTTGAATCTTACAATGAGATCATCCCATAAAAGGCTTTCTCTCTCTCTCTCTCTCTCTCTCTCTCTCTCTCTCTCTCTCTCTCTGTCACACACACACACACACACACACACAAGATCCAATTCAGTCAACCAGTCTAAATATATTGAATTTAAATCTTACAATGAGATCATCCTATAAAAAGGCTTTCTCTCTCTCTCTCAGTCTCTCTCTGTGTCACACACACACACACACACACACACACACACACACGATCCAATTCAGTCAACCAGTCTAAATATATTGAATTTGAATCTTACAATGAGATCATCCCATAAAAGGCTTTCTCTCTCTCTCTCTCTCTCTCTCTGTCACACACACACACACACACACACACACACACACACACAAGATCCAATTCAGTCAACCAGTCTAAATATATTGAATTTAAATCTTACAATGAGATCATCCCATATAAAGGCTTTCTCTCTCTCTCTCTCTCTCACACACACACACACACACACACACACACACACACACACACACACACACACAAGATCCAATTCAGTCAACTAGTCTAAATATATTGAATTTGAATCTTACAATGAGATCATCCCATAAAAAGGCTTTCTCTCTCTCTCTCTCTCTCACACACACACACACACACACACACACACACACACACACACACACACACACACACAGGAGAGAGAAGTAAGTTTCTAGCTCAGTCAAGCAGCCTGGGAGCTGCTGAATTTGAATCCACCAATCAGAGAGGCTGTGCACTTTTTTCCCGCCAAAACTGGTGCACGCAGCACAGAGAGACACAGGACTTTTGCAGTCTATTTCTCATAATGACGACTCCCCTCAAACAAATGACCATAATTTCCTAACCGTAGGGGCTAAAACAGTCATTCTTAGACCATTTTATTCAGAAGACATAGGAGAATCTTGAAATGCTGACCATTTAAAATAAAAATATGAAATATTAGAGATATATGTCATAGATGATTGGTGGGCTTAGAAGCCATGAAGGTCCCAATATGCAAATTTAAATGTGCCACGACTCAGATATGATTGGCTGGCTGGGAAGCCATGAAGGAACAATATGCAAATTTAAATGTGCCAGGACTCAGATATGATTGGCTGGCTGGGAAGCCGTGCATGACTTGATATGTCAATTTGAAAATTACAGTCCTCACAGAGGATTGGCTTCCTGAGGAGCTGGCAGGAATACATAGAAATACTATGATTACCCAGAAATACTGCGTTTAGTAGAAATACTATGTTTTAGCACAAATACTATAATTAAGCAGAAATATTATATTAAGTACAAATCCTATAAAATAGCAGAAATAGTATGATTTAGCACAAATGCTGTATTTAGCACAAATCTTATAAAATAGCAGATGATTTAGCAGAAATGCTGTATTTAGCACAAATACTGAAAAAGCAGCACAAATGCTATGACTTAGCACAATAGTAATAACTTAAATAGAAAAATTGGAAAAGCAAAATGAACAGCTGCAAAAAGTCCCACAAGCACAGAGAGACACACACAGGATCAAATTCAGTCAACCAGTCTAAATATATTGAATTTAAATCATACAATAAGATGCTCCAATAAAACTCTCTCGCTCTCCTCTCTCTCTCTCTCTGTCACACACACACACACACACACACACACACAGGAGAGAAAATCAAGTTTCTAGCTCAGTCAAGCAGCCTGGGAGCTGCTAAATTTGAATCCACCAATCAGAGAGGCTGTGTACTTTTTCCCGCCAAAACAGGTGCAGCCGTTTTTTACACACACAGAGCACAGAGACAGGATTTCTGCAGTGAATTTCTCATAGTGAGGATTCCTCTCAAACAAATGGCCATAATTTCCTAACCGTAGGGGCTAGCACAGTCATTCTTACACCGTTTTGTTCAGAAGAGATGGGGAATCTTAAAGTGTTGACAATTTATCATTAAAATATGAATTATTGACGATATTTGACTTCTAATGCACCATAACTGAGTAGAGGCAAGCAAAATCTGCCTTGACTTGCCCTCAAACAACGCTTTCTAACTCTAAATCTATTTGGAGTATCAATATCATTCTTTCACCGTAAGAGACAGCAGGCTTTGGTGAACAATCATGGAAATTTTCAGGTCTCTGTGGAAATCCATTAAAAAGATATGACGAGAGAAAAAGTGGTTCATTTCCAGAGTTTGAAATCTGAAGAAATCTGAGCGAAGGACTAATTTCCTACCCTCAAACAAGTCTAACTCATTTCAGAACGGTAATAGGTGAGAAAGAAATTCTTGAATTGTGAGCGTCAGGAGTGTCTGAAGATATACGGGGACAAGCCTCATGTTTTAACTTCGCTTCGTTAAGGAGATATGACGATTCGAATATGCCTCTCATTAGAGAAATCAAGCGATGATTTTGAACAAACTCTCCATTGACTTTCTATGGAGAGTTTTCTGACTTTGTGTTGGTCTGAGGATTTGCCAAAATTCTATAAATCTCACAACAATGATAGTAACATTTTCTGAAAGCCAGCAAAAATACCTACGTTTTGATGTATAATTTGTGTGGGCTAAGTGAAAATTGAGCGAGTAGCAAGAAGTTGTTCGGACATGAAGAGAAAATTGCCAAAGGTACAGTGGCTCACTTAGAACCAACTGCATAGCAACCATAACAACGCATGTATTTTGTGAAAAATCACAAAGATGAAACTCAAAACTTAAAGAGGGATAAGATGAAAACGGTAACAGATATGAAAAAGCTGAATCATTCATGAATAGCCCAATAATTTGTGAACATTTTAAAGTTTAAATGGAGTTTCTATGTGAAAGTATGAAAAAGTAGTTAAGTTTCAAAACGAGCAAGTTTTAGCAGAATTGCAGAAGTTTCCCATTCATTTCAATGGGACAAATTAAAGGAAAAAAGCTTAATATTTTAAAAAGTATAACAGCAGAAAATACCAAAAGTCATTGCCGGAAAGAGCAAAAATAGCAGAATAGTTTAAAATTTGAACGGTGAAAATAGCACAAAAATTGTGGAAGTAGTTCTCTGAAAAACGCACGGAAGCAACTTGAAGAATAATAATAAAGTAGAATAATAAAGAATAAAGAGAAACAGGAACTCAATAGTGTGGATGCCTAAAGCATCCACACAATAATAAAGAATAAAGAGAAACAGGAACTCAATAGTGTGGATGCTTAAAGCATCCACACAACTAGAAAAAATTTGCATTTCCCTGCGAAAATGCAGTGTGGATGCTTTAAAGCTGAAGCTTTCTGCTGAAACTAGCTGAAAAAGCTGAAAAGTTGCAGAAATTGTAAAAACTTTGCAGAAGCAAAGGAACGTTGCTAAAATGTAGTAACTTAGCAGAACTGCAATATCTTAGAGGAAACATAATACTTGGCAGAAATACAATAGCATAGCAGAACTTAGCAGAAATATTGTAACTTACCAGAAACACGATAACTTCTCAAAAATACAAGAATTTAGGAGAAATAGTATAAGATAACAGAAAGAATATATTTAGCCAAACATTCTTAAACATTACAGAAATACTATGATTTAGAAAAACAGTACAACATAGCAGAAATGCTGTGATTTACCAGAGACACTGTAATATACTATGAATATTGTAATTTTATATAAATACTATGTTTTAGCAAAAATACTCCAGTTTAGCACAAATATTATAATATAGCACAAACACTATTCTATAGCAGAAATGCTATATTTAGAAAGAAAAATATAATATAGTAGAAATACTATGATTTAGCTGAAATCCTACAATATAGCTTAATAACAATGATTTAGAACAGATAATATGATTGAGCAGAATAGTAATAACTTAAGTGAAAATATTGGAAAGGTAAAATGATAAGCTGAATAAAAAGGAACATGGTTAAGTTTGCTCAAAACTAATTTTGTTCACCTGTGAAAAAATAAAATAAAAATTCATTTAGAAAAAAAAAAAAATAAGAAAAGCCAACAGATACACAAAATCAAATATGGATACACAAATCACCAAATACACAGAAAATCAAATATGGATACACAAATGTACAGTGAGAGACACACACAAACAGGGTCTATGCCAGTCAACCAGTCTGAATATATTATATTTTTATCGACCAATGAGATGCTGCCCTAAAAAGGTCTTTGTGTGTCTCTTTCTTTCTCTCTCTCTCTCTCTCTCTCTCACACACACACACACACACACACACACACACACAGCAGCAGCAGCAGCAGCAAGTGAACAGGGGCTGTTAACAGCATGTTTCTAGGTCAGTCAAACAGCTGTGAGCTTCTCAATTTGAATCCACCAATCAGAGAGGTTGTGTGCTTTTTCCGCCAAAACTGGTGCACCAAGTGCAGGCTTTTACACATGCAGCACAGAGAGAGACAGGATTTTTGCAGTCTATTTCTCATAGTGAGGACTCCCCTCAAACAAACAGCCATAAATTCCTAACCGTAGGGGCTAAAACAGTCATTCTGAGACCGTTTTGTTCAGAAGACATGGGGAATCTTGAAATGTTGACCATTTAAAATACAAATATGAAATATTAGAGATATATGACATAGATGATTGGTGGGCTTAGAAGCCACACGAAGGTCCCAATATGCAAATTTAAATGTGCCAGGACTCAGATATGATTGGCTGGCTGGGAAGCCATGAAGGCAACAATATGCAAATTTAAATGTGCCAGGACCCAGATATGATTGGCTGGCTGGGAAGCCATGAAGGTCCCAATATGCAAATTTGAATGTGCCAGGACTCAGATATGATTGGCTGGCTGGGAAGCCATGAATGCCCCAATATGCAAATTTGAATGTGCCAGGCCTCAGATATGATTGGCTGGCTGGGAAGCCGTCCAGGTCCTGATAGGTAAATTTGAATATTACAGTCCTTACAGAGGACTGACTCCCTGGGGACCTGGCAGAAATATAGAAATACAATGATTACCCAGAAATACTGCATTTAGTAGAAATACTATGTTTTAGCACAAATACTATAATTAAGCAGAAATATTATATTAAGTACAAATCCTATAAAATAGCAGAAATAGTATGATTTAGCAGAAATGCTGTATTTAGCACAAATACTGAAAAGCAGCACAAATGCTATGACTTAGCACAATAGTAATAACTTAAATAGAAAAATTGGAAAAGCAGAATGGACAGCTGAAAAAAGTCCCACAAGCACAGAGAGACACACACAGGATCAAATTCAGTCAACCAGTCTAAATACATTGAATTTAAATCATACAATAAGATGCTCCCATAAAAACTCTCTCTCGCCCTCTCTCTCTCTCTCTCTGTCTCACACACACACACACACACACACACACACACACACACACACACACACACAGGAGAGAAAATCAAGTTTCTAGGTCAGTCAAGCAGCCTGGGAGCTGCTAAATTTGAATCCACCAATCAGAGAGGCTGTGTACTTTTTCCGCCAAAACAGGTGCACGCAGCACAGAGAGACACAGGATTTTTGCAGTCTATTTCTCATAATGACGACTCCCCTCAAACAAACAGCCATAATTTTCTAACCGTAGGGGCTAAAACAGTCATTCTTAGACCATTTTATTCAGAAGACATAGGGGAATCTTGAAATGCTGACCATTTAAAATAAAAATATGAAATATTAGAGATATATGACATAGATGAATGGTGGGCTTAGAAGCCATGAATGTCCCAATATGCAAATTTAAATGTGCCAGGACTCAGATATGATTGGCTGGCTGGGAAGCCATGAAGGCAACAATATGCAAATTTAAATGTGCCAGGACTCAGATATGATTGGCTGGCTGGGAAGCCATGAAGGTCCCAATATGCAAATTTGAATGTGCCAGGACTCAGATATGATTGGCTGGCTGGGAAGCCGTGCATGACTTGATATGTCAATTTGAAAATTACATTCCTCACAGAGGATTGGCTTCCTGAGGAGCTGGCAGGAATACATAGAAATACTATGATTACCCAGAAATACTGCGTTTAGTAGAAATACTATGTTTTAGCACAAATACTATAATTAAGCAGAAATATTATATTAAGTACAAATCCTATAAAATAGCAGAAATAGTATGATTTAGCACAAATGCTGTATTTAGCACAAATCTTATAAAATAGCAGAAATAGTATGATTTAGCAGAAATGCTGTATTTAGCACAAGTACTGAAAAGCAGCACAAATGCTATGACTTAGCACAATAGTAATAACTTAAATAGAAAATTGGAAAAGCAAAATGGACAGCTGCAAAAAGTCCCACAAGCACAGAGGGACACACACAGGATCAAATTCAGTCAACCAGTCCAAATATATTGAATTTAAATCATACAATAAGATGCTCCCATAAAACTCTCTCTCTCTCTCTCTCTCTCTCTCTCTGTCACACACACACACACACACACACACACACACACACACACATACACACACACACACACACACACACACACACAGGAGAGAAAATCAAGTTTCTAGGTCAGTCAAGCAGCCTGGGAGCTGCTAAATTTGAATCCACCAATCAGAGAGGCTGTGTAGTTTTTCCCGCCAAAACAGGTGCAGCCGTTTTACACACACAGAGCACAGAGACAGGATTTCTGCAGTGAATTTCTCATAGTGAGGATTCCTCTCAAACAAATGGCCATAATTTCCTAACCGTAGGGGCTAGAACAGTCATTCTTACACCGTTTTGTTCAGAAGAGATGGGGAATCTTCCAGTGTTAACGATTTATCATTAAAATATGAATTATTGACAATATTTGACTTCTAATGCACCATAACTGAGTAGAGGCAAGCAAAATCTGCCTTGACTTGCCCTCAAACAACGCTTTCTAACTCTAAATCTATTTGGAGTATCGATATCATTCTTTCACTGTAAGAGACAGCAGGCTTTGGTGAACAGTCATGGAAATTTTCAGGTCTCTGTGGAAATCTATCAAAAGATATGACGAGAGAAAAAGTGTCCCATTTCCAGAGTTTGAAATCTGAAGAAATCTGAGTGAGGGACGAATTTCCTACCCTCAAACAAACCCAATTCATGGCCAAATGGTAATAGATGAGAAAACAATTCTTGAATTGTGAGCATCAGGAGTGTCTGAAGATATATTGGCACAAGCCTCATGTCTTAACTTCGCCTCGTTGGGGAGATGTGACGATTCGAAAATGCCTCTCATTACAGAAATCAAGCGGTGATTTTAAACGAACTCTCCATTGACTTTCTATGGGGATTTTTGAGACTTTGTGTTGGTCTGAGGAGATTTGCCAAAATTCTATAAATCCCACAACAATGATAGTAACATTTTCTGAAAGCCAGCAAAAAAATACCTACGTTTTGATGTATAATTTGTGTGGGTTAAGTGAAAATTGAGCGAGTAGCAAGAAGTTGTTCGGACATGAAGAGAAAATTGCCAAAGGTACAGTGGCTCACTTAGAACCAACTGCATAGCAACCATAACAACGCATGTATTTTGTGAAAATCACAAAGATGAAACTCAAAACTTAAAGAGGGATAAGATGAAAACGGTAACAGATATGAAAAAGCTGAATCATTCATGAATAGCCCAATAATTTGTGAACATTTTAAAATTTGAATGGTTGTTCTAGGCGAAAGTATGAGAACGTAGTTAAGTTTCAAAAAGAGTAAGTTTTAGCAGAATTATGGAAGTTTCCCATTCATTTCAATGGGACAAATTAAAGGAAAAAAACGTAATATTTTAAAAAGTATAAGAGCAAAAAATACCAAAAGTCATTGCCGGAAAGAGCAAAAATAGCAGAATAGTTTAAAATTTGAACGGTGAAAATAGCACAAAAATTGTGGAAGTAGTTCTACTGGCGAAAAACGACGGAAGCAACTTGAAGAATAACTAGAAAATTTGCATTTCCTGCGAAAATGCAGTGTGGATGCTGGAACGCTGAAGCTGTCAGCTGAAACTAGCTGAAAAAGCTGAAAAGTTGCAGAATTTGTAAATACTTTGCAGAAGCAAAGGAACGTTGCTAAAATGTAGTAACTTAGCAGAACTGCAATATCTTAGAGGAAACATAATACTTGGCAGAAATACAATAGCATAGCAGAACTTAGCAGAAATATTGTAACTTACCAGAAACACGATAACTTCCCAAAAATACAAGAATTTAGGAGAAATAGTATAAGATAACAGAAAGAATATATTTAGCCAAACATTCTTAAACATTACAGAAATACTACTCTATAGCAGAAATGATATATTTAGAAAGAAAAATATAATATAGTAGAAATACTATGATTTAGCAGAAATCCTGCAATATAGCTCAATAACAATGATTTAGAACAGATTCTAAGATTTAGCAGAATAGTAATAACTTAAGTGAAAATATTGGAAAGGTAAAATGACAAGCTGAATAAAAAGGAACATGGTTAAGTTTGCTCAAAACGAATTTTTGTTCACCTGTGAAAAATAAAATAAAATACATTTAGAAATACAAATAAGAACAGCCAACAGATACACACCAAATTAAATATGGATACACAAATCAACAAATACACACAAAATCAAATATGGATACACAAATGTACAGAGAGAGACACACACACACAGGGTGTATGCCAGTCAACCAGTCTGAATATATTATATTTTTATCCAACAATGAGATGCTGCCCTAAAAAGGGCTTTGTGTGTGTCTTTCTCTCTCTCTCTCTCTCTCTCTCACACACACACACACACACACACACACACACACACACACCAGGCTCACACACACACACACACACACACACACACACACACACACACACACACATAGCATCAGCAAGTGAACAGGGGCTGTTAACAGCATGTTTCTAGGTCAGTCAAACAGCTGTGACATTCTCAATTTGAATCCACCAATCAGAGGGGCTGTGTGCTTTTTTTCCTGCCAAAACTGGTGCACCAAGTGCAGGCTTTTTACAGCACAGAGAGAGACAGGATTTTGCAGTCTATTTCTCATAGTGAGGACTCCCCTCAAACAAACAGCCATAAATTCCTAACCGTGGGGCTAAAACGGTCATTCTTAGACCGTTGTGTTCAGAAGACATGGGAGAATCTTGAAATGTTGACCATTTAAAATAAAAATATGAAATATCATAGATATATGACATAGATGATTGGTTGTCTTAGAAGCCATGATTGCCCCAATATGCAAATTTGAATGTGCAAGGCCTAAGATATGATTGGCTGGCTGGGAAGCCATGAAGGCAACAATATGCAAATTTGAATGTGCAAGCCCTCGGATATGATTGGTTGTCTTAGAAGCCATATAAAAAGCAGTAAAACTGTACTATGATTTGGTAGAAAAACTATAATTAATCAAAAATACTATATTTGGCAGAAATACTATTTTGTAGCAGAAACACTATATTTAGCACAAATCTGATGAAATAGAAGAAATAGTATGATTTAGCAGAAATGCTGTATTTAGCACAAATACTGGAAAGCAGCAGAAATGCTATGACTTAGCACAATAGTAATAACCTAAATAGAAAAATTGGAAAAGCAAAATGGACAGCTGAAAAATCCTGAACATGCTAAGGGTCCCTCAAATGTAATTGTTAAATGAAAAAAAAAAACAGCAAAAAAAGTATAACAGTCACACAACCACAAATATGTACACATATGGTAACACACATGCACAGACAGACACACACAGGATCAAATTCAGTCAACCAGTCTAACTATATTGAATTTAAATCTTACAATGAGATCATCCCATAAAAAGGCTTTCTCTGTCTCTCTCTCTCTCTCTCTCTCACACACACACACACACACACACACACACACACACACACACACACACACACACACAAGATCCAATTCAGTCAACCAGTCTAAATATATTGATTTTGAATCTTACAATGAGATCATCCCATAAAAGGCTTTCTCTCTCTCTCTCTCTCTCTCTCTCTCTCTCTCTCTCTCTCTCCCTCTCTGTCAAACACACACACACAAGATCGAATTCAGTCAACCAGTCTAAATATATTGAATTTAAATCTTACAATGAGATCATCCCATAACAAGCCTTTCTCTCTCTCTCTCTCTCTCTCTCTCTCTCTCTCTCTCACACACACACACACACACACACACAAGATCCAATTCAGTCAACCAGTCTAAATATATTGAATTTAAATCTTACAATGAGATCATCCCATAAAAGGCTTTCTCTCTCTCTCTCTCTCTCTCTCTCTCTCTCTCTCACACACACACACACACAAGATCCAATTCAGTCAACCAGTCTAAATATATTGAATTTAAATCTTACAATGAGATCATCCCATAAAATGCTTTCTCTCTCTCTCTCTCTCTCTCTCTCTCTCTCACACACACACACACACACACACACACACACACACACACACACAAGATCCAATTCAGTCAACCAGTCTAAATATATTGAATTTAAATCTTACAATGAGATCATCCCATAACAAGCCTTTTCTCTCTCTCTCTCTCTCTCTCTGACACACACACACACACACACACACACACACACACAAGATTCAATTCAGTCAACCAGTCTAAATATATTGAATTTAAATCTTACAATGAGATCATCCCATAACAAGCCTTTCTCTCTCTCTCTCTCTCTCTCACTCACACACACACACACACACACACACACACACACACACACACACACACACACACAGGAGAGAGAAGTAAGTTTCTAGGTCAGTCAAGCAGCCTGGGAGCTGCTGAATTTGAATCCACCAATCAGAGAGGCTGTATACTTTTTTTCCCGCCAAAACAGGTGCAGCCGTTTTACACACACAGAGCACAGAGACAGGATTTCTGCAGTGAATTTCTCATAGTGAGGATTCCTCTCAAACAAATGGCCATAATTTCCTAACCAGAGGGGCTAGAACGGTCATTCTTACACCGTTTTGTTCAGAAGAGATCAGGGAATCTTAAAGTGTTGACAATTTATCATTAAAATATGAATTATTAAAGATATTTGACTTCTAATGCACCATAACTGAGTAGAGCAAAGCAAAAACTGCCTTGACTTGCCCTCAAACAACGCTTTCTAACTCTAAATCTATTTGGAGTATCAATATCATTTTTTCACCGTAAGAGACAGCAGGCTTTGGTGAACAATCTTGGAAATTTTCAGGTCTCTGTTGATATCCATTAAAAAGATATGACGAGAGAAAAAAGTGGATCATTTCCAGAGTTTGAAATCTGAAGAAATCTGAGCGAAGGACTAATTTCCTACCCTCAAACAAGTCTAACTCATTTCAGAACGGTAATAGGTGAGAAAGAAATTCTTGAATTGTGAGTGTCAGGAGTGTCTGAAGATATACTGGGACAAGCCTCATGTTTTAACTTCGCTTCGTTAAGGAGATATGACGATTCGAATATGCCTCTCATTACAGAAATCAAGCTGTGATTTTGAACAAGCTCTCCATTGACTTTCTATGGGGATTTTTGAGACTTTGTGTTGGTCTGAGGAGATTTGCCAAAATTCTATAAATCTCACAACAATGATGGTGACATTTTCTGAAAGCCAGCAAAAATACCTACGTTTTGATGTATAATTTGTGGAAGTTGAGTGAAAATTGAGCAAGTAGCAAGAAGTTGTTCGGACATGAAGAGAAGACTGCAAAACCTTCAGTGGCACACTGGAAGCCAAGTGCATAGCAACCATAACAACGCATGTATTTTGTGAAAAATCACAATTTTGCAACTCAAAACTTTAAGAGGCATAAAAGTAAAACTGTAAAAGATTTGAAAAAGCTGATTTATTCCTGAATAGCCCAATAATTTGAGAACATTTTAAAGTTTGAATGGTTGTTCTACGTGAAAGTAGGAAAAAGTAGTTAAGTTTCAAAAACAAGCAAGTTTTAGCAGAATTATGGAAGTTTCCCATTCATTTCAATGGGACAAATTAAAGGAAAAAACATAATATTTTAAAAAGTATAATAGTATAAAATACCAAAAGATATTGCCGGAAAGAGCAAAAATAGCAGAATAGTTTAAAATTTGAACGGTGAAAATCGGCTGAAAATTGTGGAAGTAGATCCACACACGTAAAAAAACGACGGAAACACCCGAATAATAATAATAATAATAATAATAATAAAGAATAAAGAGGAAACAGGAACTCAATAGTGTGGATGCCTCCAGCATCCACACAATAATAAAGAACTAGAAAAATTTGCATTTCCTGCGAAAATGCAGTGTGGATGCTGTAACGCTGAAGCTGTCTGCTGAAACTAGCAGAAAAAGCTGAAAAGTTGCAGAATTTGTAAAAACTTTGCAGAAGCAAAGGAACTTTGCTAAAATGTAGTAACTTAGCAGAACTGTAATATCTTAGAGGAAACATAATACTTGGCAGAAATACAATAGCATAGCAGAACTTAGCAGAAATATTGTAACTTGCCAGAAACACGACAACTTCTCAAAATTACAAGAATTTAGGAGAAATAGTATAAGATAACAGAAAGAATATATTTAGCCAAACATTCTTAAACATTACAGAAATACTATGATTTAGAAAAACAGTACAACATAACAGAAATGCTGCGATTTATCAGAGACACTGTAATTTACTATTAATATTGAAATTTAAAAAAAAGTACTATGTTTTAGCACAAATACTGTAATTTGACAGAAATACTATCATTTGGTAGAAATACTATGTTTCTGCAGAAATACTCTGGTTTAGCACAAATATTATAACATAGCAGTAATACAATTATATAGCAGAAATGCTATATTTAGAAAGAAAAATATAATATAGTAGAAATACTATGATTTAGCAGAAATACTGTAATCAGCACATATACTGTAACATGACAGAAATTCCTCCACTTAGTAGTAATACTATAACATAAAACAAATGTTATGATTTGGCACAAAAACCATAATTCGGCAAAATACTATGATTTAGCAGAAATACTATGATTGAGCAGAAGTACTAAGATGTAGTAAAAGTACTTTGATTTAACAGAAATACAATTATGGAGGAGTAATACTTTAAAATGGGAGAAATATTGATACACACACACATACACAGAGCCTAAAGGGAACAGTATTTGTGCCATGGAGTGTTAACAAGAATCTGAGGTCCATATTAGAAAAGCTGCTAAAATCCTAAAAGTTTGCAGAATTGTAATAAATGATGAATATGAATTAGTGGTCTGTGATAGTGTATTAATTTGTAGGGAAAAGAAAACATGTTGCCCAAGGTGTAATTGAACCCACGACCTTTGGGTTGCAGACCTGTGTCATTAGCAACTGCGCCATTGGGAAAGAGAGTGAGCGCCTGGAAAACAGGGTGATGAGCAGTCAGAATTAGATTGCAGTGAGAGGCGAAAAACGCCGTTTTTTGGAGTTACAAAACGTCGTGTAACTCAAAAACTAGGTGGACTAGAAGCATAATTCTTGTACTGGGTGAATCAGCGGACTTTGGTGTACTTTGACTGTGATTTGCATTGCTCTTTGTACATCTGTCGCTGAGATATGACGAGAGAAGAAACGGCAGACCTCAGATATGATTGGCTGGCTGGGAAGCCGTGCAGGCCCTGATATGTAAATTTGTATGTATCAGTCCTCACAGAGGATTAGCTGCCTGGGGTATGATTAAGCATAAATACTACATTTAGTAGAAATACTATGTTTTAGCACAAATACTATAAAATGGCAGAAATACTATAATTAAGCAGAAATACTATATTAAGTACAAATCCTTTAAAAAGCAAAAAACTGTACTATGATTTGGTAGAAAACTATAATTAATCAAAAATACTATATTTGGCAGAAATACTATTTTTTTAGCAGAAATACTATATTTAGCACAAATCTTATCAAATAGCAGAAATAATATGATTTAGCAGAAATGCTGTATTAAGCACAAATCCCATAAAATAGCAGAAATAGTATGATTTAGCAGAAATGCTGTATTTAGCACAAATACTGAAAAGCAGCAGAAATGCTATGACTTAGCACAATAGTAATAACTTAAATAGAAAAATCGGAAAAGCAAAATGGACAGCTGAAAAAATCCTGAACATGCTAAGGGTCCCTCAAATGTAATTGTTAAATGAAAAAAAATCAGCAAAAAACAAGTATAACAGTCACACAATCACAAATATGTACATATATGGAAACACACATGCACAGAGAGACACACAGGATCAAATTCAGTCAACCAGTCTAAATATATTGAATTTAAATCATACAATAAGATGCTCCCATAAAAACTCTCTCTCGCCCTCTTTCTCTCTCTCTCTGTCACACACACACACACACACACACACACACACACACACACACACACACACACACACACACACACAGAGAGAGACAAGCAAGTTTCTAGGTCAATCAAGCAGCCTGGGAGCTGCTAAGTTTGAATCCACCAATCAGAGAGGCTGTGTACTTTTTCCCGCCAAAACAGGTGCAGCCGTTTTTACACACACGCAGCACAGAGACAGGATTTGTGCTGTCTATTTTTCATAGTCAGGATTCCCCTCAAACAAATGGCTATAATTTCCTAACCGTAGGGGCTAGAACAGTCATTCTTACACCGTTTTGTTCAGAAGAGATGGGTGAATCTTAAAGTGTTGACAATTTATCATTAAAATGTGAATTATTGAAGATATTTGACTTGTAATGCACCATAACTGAGTAGAGGCAAAGCAAATCTGCCTTGACTTGCCCTCAAACAACGCTTTCTAACTCTAAATCTATTTGAGTATCGATATCATTCTTTCACCGTAAGAGACAGCAGGCTTTGGTGAACAGTCATGGAAATTTTCAGGTCTCTGTGGAAATCTATCAAAAGATATGACGAGAGAAAAAGTGCCTCATTTCCAGAGTTGGAAATCTGAAGAAATCTGAGCGAGGGACAAATTTCCTACCCTCAAACAAACCCAATTCATGGCCAAATGGTAATAGATGAGAAAAAATTCTTGAATTGTGAGCGTCAGGAGTGTCTGAAGATATATTGGCACAAGCCTCATGTCTTAACTTCGCTTCGTTAAGGAGATATGACGATTCGAAAATGCCTCTCATTACAGAAATCCAGCGGTGATTTTAAACGAACTCTCCATTGACTTTCTATGGAGAGTTTTGAGACTTTGTGTTGGTCTGAGGAGATTTGCCAAAATTCTATAAATCTCACAACAATGATGGTGACATTATCTGAAAGCCAGCAAAAATACCTACGTTTTGATGTATAATTTGTGGAAGTTGAGTGAAAATTGAGCAAGTAGCAAGAAGTTGTTCGGACATGAAGAGAAAATTGCCAAAGGTACAGTGGCTCACTTAGAACCAACTGCATAGCAACCATAACAACGCATGTATTTTGTGAAAATCACAAAGATGAAACTCAAAACTTTAAGAGGGATAAGATGAAAACGGTAACAGATATGAAAAAGCTGAATCATTCATGAATAGCCCAATAATTTGTGAACATTTTAAAATTTGAATGGTTGTTCTAGGCGAAAGTATGAGAAAGTAGTTAAGTTTCAAAAAAGAGTAAGTTTTAGCAGAATTCGGAAGTTTCCCATTCATTTCAATGGGACAAATTAAAGGAAAAAAGCTTAATATTTTAAAAAGTATAAGAGCAGAAAATACCAAAAGTCATTGCGGAAAGAGCAAAAATAGCAGAATAGTTTAAAATTTGAACGGTGAAAATAGCACAAAAATGTGGAACTAGTTCTACGGCGTAAAAAACGACGGAAGCAACTTGAAGAATAATAATAACTAGAAAATTTGCATTTCCTGCGTAAAATGCAGTGTGGATGCTTTAAAGCTGAAGCTTTCTGCTGAAACTAGCTGAAAAAGCTGAAAAGTTGCAGAAATTGTAAAACTTTGCAGAAGCAAAGGAACTTTGCTAAAATGTAGTAACTTAGCAGAACTGTAATATCTTAGAGGAAACATAATACTTGGCAGAAATACAATAGCATAGCAGAACTTAGGAGAAATATTGTAACTTACCAGAAACACGATAACTTCTCAAAAATACAAGAATTTAGGAGAAATAGTATAAGATAACAGAAAGAATATATTTAGCCAAACATTCTTAAACATTACAGAAATACTATGATTTAGAGAAACAGTACAACATAGCAAAAATACTATATTAAGCAGAAATAATATGATTTAGCAGAAATGCTGTATTTAGCACAAATCTTATAAAATAGCAGAAATAGTATGATTTAGCACAATAGTAATAACTTGAATAGAAAAATTGAAAAGCAAAATGGACAGCTGAAAACATGCTGAACATGCTATGGGTCCCTCAAATATAATTGTTAAATGAAAAAATCGGCAAAAAAATGTAACAGCCACACAATCACAAATATGGACACATATGGAAACACACATGCACAGAGAGACACACACACAAGATCCAATTCAGTCAACCAGTCTAAATATATTGAATTTGAATCTTACAATGAGATGATCCCATAAAAAGGCTTTCTCTCTCTCTCTCTCAGTCACTCACACACACACACACACACACACACACACACACACACACACACACACACACACACACACACACACAGCATCAGAAAGTGAACAGGGGCTGTTAACAGGATGTTTCTAGGTCAGTAAAACAGCTGTGAGATTCTCAATTTGAATCCACCAATCAGAGGGGCTGTGTGCTTTTTCCTGCCAAAACTGGTCCACCAAGTGCAGGCTTTTACACCACAGAGAGAGACAGGATTTTTGCAGTCCATTCCTCATAGTGAGGACTCCCCTCAAACAAACAGCCATAAATTCCTAATTGTAGGGGCTAAAACGGTCATTCTTAGACCGTTGTTTTCAGAAGACATGGGAGAATCTTGAAATGTTGACCATTTAAAATAAAAATATGAAATATCATAGATATATGACAGAGATGATTGGTTGTCTTAGAAGCCATGAATGCCCCAATATGCAAATTTGAATGTGCCAGGCCTCAGATATGATTGGCTGGCTGGGAAGCCATGAAGGCAACAATATGCAAATTTGAATGTGCAAGCCCTCGGATATGATTGGCTGGCTGGGAAGCCATGAAGGTCCCAATATACAAATTTGAATGTGCCAGGACTCAGATATGATTGGCTGGCTGGGAAGCCGTCCAGGTCCTGATATGTAAATTTGAATATTACAGTCCTGACAGAGGACTGACTCCCTGGGGACCTGGCAGAAATATATAGAAATACAATGATTACCCAGAAATACTGCATTTAGTAGAAATACTATGTTTTAGCACAAATACTATAAAATGGCAGAAATACTATAATTAAGCAGAAATATTATATTAAGTACAAATCCTATAAAATAGCAGAAATAGTATGATTTAGCAGAAATGCTGTATTTAGCACAAATACTGAAAAGCAGCACAAATGCTATGACTTAGCACAATAGTAATAACTTAAATAGAAAAATTGGAAAAGCAAAATGGACAGCTGCAAAAGTCCCACAAGCACAGAGAGACACACACAGGATCAAATTCAGTCAACCAGTCTAAATATATTGAATTTAAATCATACAATAAGATGCTCCCATAAAAACTCTCTCTCGCCCTCTCTATCTCTCTCTCTGTCTCACACACACACACACACACACACACACACACACACACACACACACACACACACACACAGGAGAAAATCAAGTTTCTAGGTCAGTCAAGCAGCCTGGGAGCTGCTAAATTTGAATCCACCAATCAGAGAGGCTGTGTACTTTTCCGCCAAAACAGGTGCAGCCGCTTTTTACACACACAGAGCACAGAGACAGGATTTCTGCAGTGAATTTCTCATAGTGAGGATTCCTCTCAAACAAATGGCTATAATTTCCCAACCGTAGGGGCTAGAACAGTCATTCTTACACCGCTTTTGTTCAGAAGAGATGGGGAATCTTAAAGTGTTGACAATTTATCATTAAAATATGAATTATTGACGATATTTGACTTCTAATGCACCATAACTGAGTAGAGGCAAGCAAAATCTGCCTTGACTTGCCCTCAAACAACGCTTTCTAACTCTAAATCTATTTGGAGTATCGATATCATTCTTTCACCGTAAGAGACAGCAGGCTTTGGTGAACAGTCATGGAAATTTTCAGGTCTCTGTGGAAATCTATCAAAAAGATATGACGAGAGAAAAAGTGTCCCATTTCCAGAGTTTGAAATCTGAAGAAATCTGAGCGAGGGACTAATTTCCTACCCTCAAACAAACCCAATTCATGGCCAAATGGTAATAGATGAGAAAACAATTTTGAATTGTGAGCATCAGGAGTGTCTGAAGATATATTGGCACAAGCCTCATGTCTTAACTTCGCTTCGTTGGGGAGATATGACGATTCGAAAATGCCTCTCATTACAGAAATCAAGCGGTGATTTTAAACGAACTCTCCATTGACTTTCTATGGGGATTTTTGAGACTTTGTGTTGGTCTGAGGAGATTTGCCAAAATTCTATAAATCCCACAACAATGATAGTGACATTTTCTGAAAGCCAGCAAAAATACCTACGTTTTGATGTATAATTTGTGTGGGTTGAGTGGAAATTGAGCGAGTAGCAAGAAGTTGTTCGGACATGAAGAGAAAATTGCCAAAGGTACAGTGGCTCACTTAGAACCAACTGCATAGCAACCATAACAACGCATGTATTTTGTGAAAAATCACAAAGATGAAACTCAAAACTTGAAGAGGGATAAGATGAAAACGGTAACAGATATGAAAAAGCTGAATCATCCATGAATAGCCCTATAATTTGAGAACATTTTAAAGTTTGAATGGTTGTTCTACGTGAAAGTAGTAAAAAGTAGTTAAGTTTCAAAAACAAGCAAAATTTAGCAGAATTGCGGAAGTTTCCCATTCATTTCAATGGGACAAATTAAAGGAAAAAACGTAATATTTTAAAAAGTATAATAGCAGAAAATACCAAAAGTCATTGCCGGAAAGAGCAAAAATAGCAGAATAGTTTAAAATTTGAACGGTGAAAATAGCACAAAAATTGTGGAAGTAGTTCTACGGCGAAAAACGTACGGAAGCAACTTGAAGAATAATAATAATAACTAGAAAAATTTGCATTTCCTGCGAAAATGCTGTGTGGATGCCTTAATGCTGAAGCTGTCTGCTCAAAAACTGAAAAAGATGAAAAGTTGCAAAAAGTTGTATGGTGGTGAAAAAAAAATGTTGCCTTGAGCAGGATTTGAACCTGGCCCTCTTAGTCTCAAGGCGGTAACTCATCTCACTGTGCCAAAGTCACTCTCAATTACGCAAACTCATTTTCACAAAGAAGAGGTGGAGAGACTGACAATTTTGCTGAAATGAGCAGAAGCTGCTGAGAATTGTGCTGGTAAGAGGAGAAAAGGCTGAAAATTTTGCAGAAAAGAGGTGAATCAGCAGAATTTCTGTTTAAAAGAGTTTTTCCTGAAAACAGCTGAGATTTGTGCTAATAAGAGGTGAAAAGGCTGAAAATTTTGCAGAAAAGGTGAACAAGCAGAACATTGCGCTGAAAAGAGGTGAATAAGCAGAATTTCTGCTGAAAAGAGGCAGAACAACCTGGTTCTGCTCAAATTCACCAATCAGAGGTACTGCTTCTGTCTGCTTCATCAGGCTGTTTACTTGTATGTATTTCTGCCATGTGGTGTTGACAAGAATCTGAGGTCCATATTAGAAAAGCTGCTAAAATCATAAAACTTTGCAGAATTGTAATAAATTAGCAATATAAATTACAGGTCTGTGATAGTGTATAAATTTGTAGTGAAAAAAAAAAACGTGGACCAAGGTGGGATTGAACCCACGACCTTTGAGCTGCAGAGCGGTGTCATTACTGATTGCGCCACCTGGAAAGGGGCGGCGGTCTGAAAGACAGATACTTGGGCAGTCAGAAATAGATCGCGGTGAGAGGCGAAAACGCCGCTTTTTGGAGTTACAAAGCGTCGTGTAACTCAAAAACTAGGAGGGCTAGCAGCATAATTCTTGTACTGGGTGAATCAGCGGACTTTGGTGTATTTTGACTGCGATTTTCATAGCTCGTTCTACCTCCGTCGCGGAGATATGACGAGAGAAGAAACGGCTTCATTTCCAGAGTTTGAAGACTGAGAGAAGGACAGATTTCACCCTCAAACAAACGTAATTCATTGCTCAACGATAAGATAATTGTAAAAACTGCTTGCACTGTGAGTGTCAGCAGTGTCTGAAGATATATTGGCACAAGCCTCATGTCCTAACTTTGCTTTGTTAAAGAGATATGGCGATTTTAAAATGCCTCCCGTTACAGAATTTCAGCTCTGAATTTCAAAACCTCCCCATAGACTTTGAATGGGGAGTATTGAGACCTTGTGTCACCGAGGCAAATTGCAAAAACGGTAAATCTCACAATAAAGATAGTGACATTGTCTCGAAAGCCAGCAAAAATACCTACGTTTTGATGTATAATTTGTGGGGTTGAGTGGAAATTGAGTCAGTAGCAAGAAGTTGTTTAGACATGAAGAGAAAATTCAGAACGGACCAGCACTCACTCTGACTTAATTGCATAGCAACCATAGCAACGCATGTATTTTCTGAAAATCACAATTTTGCAACTGAAAACTTAAAGAGGTATAAAATTAAAACGGTAGAAGATCTGAAAAGCTGAATCATTCAGGAATAGCCCAGTAGTCTGAGAACATTTTAAAGTTTGAATGGAGTTTCTAGGTGAAAGTATGACAAAGTAGTTAAGTTTCAAAAACAAGCAAGTTTTAGCAGAATTGTGGAAGTTTCCCATTCATTTCAATGGGACAAATTAAAGGAAAAAGTGTAATATTTTAAAAAGTATAACAGTAATAAACACCAAAAGTCATAGCCGGCATTAGCAGAAAGAGCAGAACAGTTTAGAGTTTGAACGGAGAAAATCGGTTGAAAACTGAGGGAGTAGATAAGTGCCAAAAAGTGTACGGAAGCAACTAGGGGAATAATAATAAAGAAGAAAGAGAAACAGGAAAACAATAGTGTGGAAGCCCTTTAGGGCATCCACAACTAGAAAAATTTGCATTTCCTCAAGAAAATGCAGTGTGGATGCTGTAACGATGAAGCTGTCTGCTGAAACTAGCAGAAAAAGCTGAAAAGTTGCAGAATTTGTAAAAGCTTTGCAGAAGCAAAGGAACTTTGCTAAAATGTAGTAACTTAGCAGAACTTTAATATCTTAGAGGAAACATAATACTTGGCAGAAATACAATAGCATAGCAGAACTTAGCAGAAATATTGTAACTTACCAGAAACACGATAACTTGTCAAAAATACAAGAATTTAGGAGAAATAGTATAAGATAACAGAAAGAATATATTTAGCCAAACATTCTTAAACTTAACAAAAATACTATGATTTAGCAGAAGTACTATGATTGAGCAGAAGTACTAAGATGTAGTAAAAGTACTTTGATTTAACAGAAATACAATTATGGAGGAGTAATACTTTAAAATGGGAGAAATATTGATACACACACACACAGAGCCTAAAGGGAACAGTATTTGTGCCATGGAGTGTTAACAAGAATCTGAGGTCCATATTAGAAAAGCTGCTAAAATCATAAATGTTTGCAGAATTGGGAAAGAGAGCAAGCGCCTGGAAAACAGGGTGATGAGCAGTCAGAATTAGATTGCGGTGAGAGGCGAAAAACGCCGCTTTTTGGAGTTATAAAACGTCGTGTAACTCAAAAAGTAGTTGGACTAGAAGCATAATTCTTGTACTGGGTGAATCAGCGGACTTTGGTGTACTTTGACTGTGATTTGCATTGCTCTTTGTACATCTGTCGCTGAGATATGACGAGAGAAGAAAGGGCAGACCTCAGATATGATTGGCTGGCTGGGAAGCCGTGCAGGCCCTGATTTGTAAATTTGAATGTTGCATCCCTAAGATAGGATTGGCTGGGTGAGAAGCCGTGCAGGCCCTGATATGTAA